>NC_051430.1:3114186-3160870 GCF_001649575.2 Kryptolebias marmoratus | reverse complement strand
ATGTGTGTGTGTGTGTGTGTGTGTGTGTGTGTGTGTGTGTGTGTGTGTGTGTGTGTGTGTGTGTGTCATCAAAATACCTCATGAATCACTGGATGAATTCTAATGAATCCTGCAGAAAGTCATCACTGGATGTACCTCTACAACCGTTTCACTTTTGAAATCAACCAGATTCACAATGGCTGCTACAGCCAACTGGCGTTAGAAAACACAAAATGTGGTGCGACTGTAGCTGAGAGACATTTACAACACAAACTCTGAGTTCAAGATCGGCTACAACTCTGTCACTTCTTAACGTAGGATGATCTGAATTAAACCTCTAGCACGAAAGATGGTAGATGATGATTTACAGGATTTTATTTCTTTTATTCATAGAGGTTAGTCTAGGTCATACAAGACCAACGTGATGTAGATGATACAGAGATAGGCCTTTGATTACTTTTTATTGTCATCCTCATCTTTTAACATTGAGAAGAGCAGATGAGACACCTTGTCTTGACATCAACACTACATCTTTAAACAAAGTGAGGCGTGCATTCGACCTTAAATGTTCGGAGGATTGGCTTCGCTGAACAGTACTGATTGTGACAAACCATCTGAAACTCAAAATTCCTATTTTTATTCTACTTTGTGAACACATCAGGAGGTATTAGTTTTTATCCAGGGGAAGTCATGTGATCGGCGTCACATGTTTTAGTTTTGTTGCTTATAGAAGAGGTTCTTGGACTTCACTGCTCTTCTGTGTGAAATGTTGTGTTTCTCGCAGTAAAGATTCATTTCCACTTGTCAATTGATGCTGCGTACTAAAATAATAAAAAATGAGCTGAATTAAATTTTTTCTGCAGGAGGAGCATCCAAATCCTGGTCAACCATTTGAAGGTGTGTCCAGAAAAGCTTTCCTCCCAAACTCCCCAGAAGGCAAGAAGATCTTGCGACTCCTTGAGCGAGCCTTCGATCAGAGACTCATCTTCACCATCGGTCAGTCCACCACCAGCGGCAGGAGCAATGTGGTCACATGGAACGATATTCACCACAAGACATCAACACAAGGCGGACCAACTCTGTAAGGATGCTTATACGGCAACACTGCATTTTATTCTTCAGATATTTATTAAATCAGTACTTAATGTCCCTCCACTATTAATACCTTTAATGACACTGTAGTCACAGACAACTGAATGCACCGGGCAGGTACTCCTGAGACCCCGTCCACACACAAACGTTTTTATTGTTTCAGCCTTGACCCACATGGAAACAGTGTTTAAGGAGCTTCTAAACAATCTTTTTTTAAAAATGGGTCCCCTAGTTTTCAACACCAGCCTTGTGTTTTGTGTGGGCGGGCAACTATGATGTCATATAGACCCACCTTTAACTTGACCTACGACCCCAAACGTGACAGATGCATCAACAGGAACAGGAAGTGATTACATGCTTGTGTTTGTGCTACAGATGCCAGTTTCTCAACAACAGCAACACTTTCATATTGTTGTTAGTTCGAAGAACAGACAAGGCTGAAGAACGATAACGTGACCTTAAACAGAGCGGAGCAGAAATCCCTAAGAAGGTTTTTATCACTTTGTTGAACTATCAACAGTATAAACCACAAATGCTGCAGAAAATACTGCAATATATGTCAAGGATACATTTAAAAATGTGGTAAATGAGAATAGTTTTAAAAGACTGACACAGAATTTACCCTGATTGCCCCCCCCCAGCCATCCCTCAGTGGATACTGGACCTGAAAAGTCTGAGTTATGATTGACAGCACTCACCATGCTGCACTTCTGTGGCCTTATAGTTTATTGTGACATAAAGAAACAGTTCCACTTTGTCATCAGTACACAAGATAGATTTGGTTCTTGTTCTAGTATTCATCAGCTTTGTCGTTTTTTTCTTCTTGTGTTTACAGTTCAAACCATAGTCTGTACAATGTATACAGTCTATTGTTCCTGCTGGAGCTGCACAGTATATCCAAACTTTAGTCAGCACAATATCAATATCACAAAGGACTGCAATAAATCAAAGGTCATTATATATTAAGTAACATGCATTCATGTTCTGCTGTTCAGAATATATTTGGGTCGATCCTGGTTTAGATGTAGTGATGACAGAAAAGGATGTGAGAAGTGAGGAAAATCTGGGTTTATTGCAATATTAAACATGAACATTGCAGGGTTTTCTAATATGACGCAGTCCTGAGTTTCTACATGAAGTGTAAGCTTCATGCTGATGTTCTACATCTTGTTTCCTGTTTCTGGTGTATTTTAGTGACAGTGTTAGAGGCGTGGCACAGTTAATGCAGCGTTCTCGGATGTTTTCTGAATTTCCATGTAGATTTATAGAAACCTTTTTGAAACAACAAATAAAAAGCTGGTTTTGGGGGTAAAAAAAGTTCCTGTGTGGATGGGGCTTGAGCCTGATACAAAGTTTTACCGCAACAATTTTTTTTCCATTTGTGTTTAGGTGATTAAATAGCATCTAAATAATAATAAGCACCATCAGCACCACAGGTTCATTAATGAAGTATAATTTCCATAAGCAATGAAGAGAATACATTTCTGTTACGTTTGCAGCTTTGGATACCCAGATCCTGAGTACCTCCGCCGAGTGCGAGAAGAACTGAAAGTCAAAGGAATTGAATAAATCATTTAAAGGTATGTGAGACATGAAGGCAAACATAGCAAAAAATCACAACTTTACATACACTCATGGGCATGGATGGCTGATTTAAATTGTTCTTTTTCCCAGGTGGATCAAGTTTACAACATACAAATTAAATGATTTAAAAAGTAAAAAACAAGAATGTTTAAATATATTGTAAGTTTTAATTTCAAGTTAAATTTTTACATACAGGGTTAAATCCACTTAAATCTTTCAGTAAGTTTTAATAAGTTGGAATAGTTTTTTAACATGACAAGACCAAAGCCTATTAACTGCTCATTAGTGATCATGATTGACTGCAAATGCTAGTTTTGCTTTGCCAGTAGAAAAAAGATTTGTTTGGCAGCATTTGTTGTCTCCCTCAGATGAAAGGAACTGGTTTGGATGTTCAGAAACTACCCATGAACAGGAAATTGCGGGATCACCAATGACTCTGTCCACAGTGAAGATAGTTTTCCATCACCGTGGACTGAGAAGGTGCAGACCGAGAAAGAAGCTCCTCTTTCAAAAGCGACACCCTGGAAATCAACTGAAACCTGCAGCTGATCACATGGACAAACCAAATACCTTCTTGTGAAAAGTTTTATGGTCAGAAGACACAAATATTGAATGCTTCTGCCGCAGTGGCAAGTACATGTGGAGGAGTTACGATGAGTGTTTTAAATCTACGAAGCACCTGTGGTGGCAGCATCATGCTGTGGGGCTGGTGCCAGTGCTTCAGGTCATCTTTCAGTCTGAGGATCCCCCAGCCCCTGCGTTGTGCTCAAGTGTTCTGGGGCAATACACTGACACTGACTCCTCCACTGCCTTATCACTGTATGAGTCAGAACATATGTATATAATGAAAAACACTGTAAGGCATTTAACAAAACCCAGAAAGGTTATGAGGGTGGACTTGGCCACAGTTATGTGTCCCAACAGGACAGTGATCCCAAACACATCAGAACTGCTCTCTGATTGGATAAAACAGGCTAACCCAAAGCGCCAACCTCGGCTTGATTAAAGATTTGTGGACTATTTTCTAAAAGCTGGTTGGCCAAGAATCCAACCAGTTTAAATGAACTCTTCCCATTCTGCTGAGAGTGGTCAAGTATCCAGCTGGAATTACACCAGAAGCTTGTTGATGGAGACAAAAAGCCAGCGGTCAAGGTGCAACATGCTAAGGAGCAATAAACCAAACAGTAGTGGATATATGTATATATTTGGGCCTGTATCACTGACCGTAGATGACTGTTGGGTTTATTTTATTATTCCGTTTTACTGTAAGATCACAGCTAGTAATGCTGAACTGATTTGCTGATGGAACAAGGAGCCTTTGCTTTTACCAACGTTCATATATCTGTAATCATTCATTTTACTGTTGTAACTGTATTCATTTGATAAAACAATGCAAATCAATCACAGAATGTTTTTTATCTTGTACATTGCTATAACTTAATTTAAGAGTTTAAATTAAATTGATTTTTTTTGTTTTAATGTCTTGAAGTAAAAGTAATAATAATATTGTTTCTGTAGGGTTTTATTTGTGCAGATACTTTAGTCTAATAACCTGGAAGGATATTATTTGTAGATTTCCAGTGGCAAGAAAACTGTAACCTAGTGCTGCTTGGGAAGAAAATGTAAAAACTTTGTTTGGTTGTAAACAATTTAATGTCAAATTTTTAACCAAATGTTCAATTCAACAAGAAGTTTTATATATTTTATTACTTCTGTTCTTAAATAGGAGTCATAATTAGCACATCGGATCTTTGCAAGCATTAAAAACTGGAACTGGCCAAGAAAACTGCAATTGGTGCACGTATGTACAGTGTGTCACTGAAGTACTCACCCCTCTGGGTAATCTTTCTATTTTTTTCTTTAAAACCTGGAATTTCATTGAATATTTTAATTTGATTCAAGGCAATAATTCTCCAAAATACTAGATTACTTAGGTTATATGGGGGACAAAACTTGTTCAAAATAGAAAAAAAAAACAAAAACTGAAAAGTAATGCATGCATATATATTCACCTGCTTTGCTTTAAAACTGTGACTTTCACCTTCAGAAGTCACATAATGAGTTAAATAAGATCCACCTGGGAACAATGTGTCAAGTGATAAACACGTTCTTATAAAAGCCAGAATCAGCACCAGTTCAACACGTAAGGTCTGCCACCAAGCGAGAGACATGAAAACTAAGGATCTCTCCACACAGGTCAGAGACGTGCTTATTTATCAAACAAAATATCCTAAATCTGATTTTAGAAAATGTAAAGATGATGCCATCACAGCAAACCTGTCAAGAGAGGCTCATCCACCAAAAGTCACAGAGTGGGTAAGGAGGGCATTAGTCAGAAACCTCCAGGAGGCCAAATATAACCCTGATAGAGCTGCAGCTCTTCTGCAGAGACGGGAGGACCTGCACAGAGCGACGGGGAAAAGAAGGGGCTGTGGCCAGATGAGACACCATGCTGAGAGCACCAGTGCTACAGTCCATCCTCCCATTTTCTTTTACCTGCTCCTCCTTTCTGGGTCACAGTCACTGTGCAGGTCCATCACAGTGACGCAGAGATCTGTCTGTGGAAGGAAAGCCACTCATGCATGGGGAGAGCATATAAACTCCACACTGAGGGGTGAACCTGCGACCTCGCTGGGAGGCAACAGCTCTAACCACCGTTCCACCGTGCTGCCCTTCCCATCACATATGTTTCTCAAATTTAACAGTGTGCTTAATAAATATTCAAGTAAATATGAACAAAGTGGTTTGAAATGTTTGCTTTTGCCATGTGGCAGACTGGATTGACCATTCAACTTTTGGACTTCATAGACACCGAAGGTCTGATCTGTTCAGCATAATAATCAAGCTGAGTAATAGAATAAGCAAATATTTGTCCATATAATCTTATCCTAGATCTATAATCAAACTGTACTGGTGTGGTTGAACCCCAGTCATTTTAAAAGGTATTATTTAAGACTAAATTGAAATAAAGAATACACATAAATCTGGAAAACCAGTCCAGCTAAAATCTAACATTTGCAAAACAGCAGCTAAAAGCTAAATGTAGCAAAACTGTAACAAAAGCTACAATTAGGAAGAGAGTAGCTAAAAGCTAAAAATAACATAAAAAGACAAAAATAGAGTAAAGATGCTGAATGTTTCTGAAGGAGCTGAAGCTATCTCAGTGTATTTGTAAGGTGCACATTTTTACCTCTGTTAAGGAACTTATGTTGCGTTCGCTTGTTTTTTCAACCTTCCATCTTTTAGTAAGATTACTTAAAAACTAAGGAACAGATTTTGACACAATTATTAGGGAATGTTGGGGTTGTCATTAATGTTTGTAGAAGTCTGAATGCCTAGGTGCTTGATTTTATACACCTGTGAGCATGGAAGTGATTGGAATACCTGAAGATGGATGAGTGAAGGCAATATAGTGTATATATATATATATATGTGTGTGTGATATGTACATATATACATATATATATATATATATATAAAATCTCAGACATGCAAAAAGAAACGCAGATGACCCAGAAAAAAAATTGCTCACAGCAACAAAACCAAAACCTGAAGGACTGTAAAGATCAAAACTTAAAAATCTGAAGAGCTTTCAGCACTCTTCAACTGGCTTTACATTTATTTTATATGTTTTAGTTTACTTTGTTCCATTTAATGACAGGATGGAGGTTACAGTAAAAACTTTGTATGGGTGTGTAATTTTCATGTCCTTCCACAACATACATGGGTTTATCTTTGTGATGAACTGAACAAAGCTAAAATAATTAATAAAACACATCAGAAGTCCTCTCTACCAGCAGCTTCTCACCTAATCCAGCTCTTTGTGCTGCTCTGACATCATTTCCTGTTTGGGATCAGGTTCTGATCTCAGATCAGTGAGAGGACGTCTGTCCTTTTCATCATGAGAAGAAGTTGTTCTCATGTGTGACTGTTTCTTTGCAGCTTCTGCAGCTGACAAGGTGCAGCTTCTGTCTGTGGAGCAGCAACGTTTCTGTTTGGATTTGATTATTTACAGTTTTCTTTTGTATTTTTGTTATTTTGTGTTTCTGTAATTCTGTTTTACTTGTTACCCCTGAGTTTAAAATGTTAAGTTCTTTAGTAGTTTTGCTCTGTGTCCTGTCATTATTCACCTGTCCTGAGATCAGTTCTTGTCAGCCTGCCTCACCCATCTGCAGGTCTCAGTGTTGCAACCTTTTGCTCTGCATCCTTTAATAAACTCTCCCTGCAGTTTGTCTCTTCTGCTACATGAATTACTCCGAACTACTCCCACTTCAAATTGTAGCTCAACATCAGTAGAACTGACAGTCATAGCCCTTTCTGTATGTCAGTTAGCTGCTGCAGCCATCTTGACTTGGTGTGACACTGAGAGTTAATTGTAAATGTGCATGAAGTTTCATTCAAATCTGTGCAGTCCTTCATGAAATGTTAGGCAGAGATGTGGGATGTGTAGTACTTGGAGTACATGTCAGGAATTAGTTTGAGCTACTACCACACCACATTTTAACTCGTTAACTGTGAAACTGACTGAGTTTTAGACGTTTTTGTGTTTGCTAAAGTTGATATTTTACTAACAGACTATAAAGCAAAACAAACATGGGCAAAAACATCAGTTTGGCCTTCGGCAGTGGGCAATCATGTCTTTTTGCTTCCCACTGCTGCTATGCAAACTTGTTTATAACAAACACATCATTCGATAGGAAAATGTTAGACAAAACTCATGTTTCATTATGAACTTAAAATCTGCATAAAGACAAAATTAACCGTTTTCACTTACATACATCACAGTGGTTGGAGAATAGAAATTGAATTTACATCATATTTGTCATTTAGGTCAAAGCAATTTGACATATTTAAGCTTTGAATCACTGTTAGGAAAAGTTCTTAGAGTAGTTTAGTATTTAGTTAATGTAAACCTTTAACTCCAGGACTTTATAGACATTTCTTGAGTCTAAGGTTACTAAGAAATGTATGTTTGTCTGTACTTCTGTCTTACTGAAACACTTCTAATGCCTCCAGGTGTGAAGGAGCCATCACAACTGATACATACTGGCACCCTGCTGACAGCTGTGTCACTATACAGGACAGGGTCACATATGTTGCATAACTATAGGTGTGAAATATACATTCTTTAAGTAAAGTTTTGAATTTTATCACACTCAAACTTGGATCTTACCAAATTAACTTGCTCTTTGTTTTTGTTATAGAAGAAATGGCTTAATGAACATCGTACATTGTACATGTGCATTTGGTGCTGTCAAACACCAAATGTTAAAGAGATAGTCTGGTCATTTCTGAAGTGATGTTCTGTCAGATAGTACCTTATCTGTGGCATCAGTCACAGATTACAGAGGATGGGGGAAGAGGAAAAGTCTCTCTCAAAAACAACATACTGGTATCAAACAGCGTTACATTAGCTAATATTAAACCTGTACACACTTGCAGAACACCGTTTCCTCAACCAAACATCTATGTTACTACGCACATATATATCAGAATAAACTATTATGTCATTTGTGCTGAGAGGATGCTGGTTGTATTAGTCCGCCTGATCAGAAGATCAAGTCAAGTCAGTCCAAAGTTTTACTCAACTTACGGCAGCATTTACACATCCTTGATGTTCAGAGCACACATTCATTCCTAAGTATTAGTAACACAGACAATGCTTGGCTAAGAAAACAGTGACAAACTAAATAGTGTCAGGTTTAATATTAGCTAATGTCGCATTCTTTCACACCAGTATGTTGTTTTATAAGCCTGAAAAACAAACGCAAACAAAATAGACTAGCTATTAGCCTCACCTGGATAAAGACTCCTGCCTCTTTCTTCATACTTTATGCTCCATGCCTGGCTGATAAGGTACTTTTCAGGATTTGACAGAACATCACTTCAAAAATGACCAGACTACCCCTTTAACCTGTCAGTCTTACAAGATCACTGCATTTTCACGAGTTTGAATGTGTCAGTCATCGTATTCTTCAGTATGTCAAAACGAAACTTCACCTGCAAAAACCAGTTCAAATATGAAGCCAAAAGAAGAAAAGCCAACAGCGTGATTTCTGCCCCGTCCATTTTGTCACCAGATACTTCCTTCAAAATTCCATCAGTTCAGAGTTTCTAGCTAAATAAACACAGCAACAAAGGAACCTGCCACCCTCCATGCCTCAGGTTATCTGTTAGCACTTGGGCATATGTGGTGGGGGAGGACTCTCAGCTACTACCACACCAAATATTAGCTCCAGATCTGTTAAACTGAATGGGTCTGAGCCATTTCAGTGTTGGGTAAAGTGAATTATTAGCTGTGGTGGCCATCTTGGATCAGGTTGACTCCAAAAATTAATCAGTTGTAAATATAGATCCAATAATTAAAAGTTCCATTAAAATCCATCATGAAACAGACAGTAAAAGCAACATACAGACACAGGCAATTACACCATCGCCCGTTATGAATGGCAAAAAAATAAAATAAAATAAAATGGAGGGGGGGTGCTAATAAAGATAGACAAGAACATTTATTTGAAAGGAAAAAAAATAAAAAGGCAGAAACATGAAAAGAACAGAGTTGCCCAGTCTAAAAGTCCAAGGTAGATAAAGTTCTCATGTTGGGATTAGTACTCTGTTCCTGCCCCCGAGTCCACCCACATTACCACCTACAGGCTGAATTCTGTAGTCTCATTTAGTGAAAGCAGCTACAACGGCCCATAACAGCTCATTGGTGTTGCCCTTTAAGCTTTCCCCTTCAGGCTCAAGTTCTAGAAGCTGCCGTACTCTTTTCATGGCCAGGTCATACTGGTCATCTAGCAGCGGGGCAAAGGCATTTTCCAAAACATCAGACGAATGGGCCAAGAAGATAAGAGCGAGCATTCGCTTGTCCATTCGATGAGGGTCATTCACCCATTTGTCTAGAACAGCCTCCTGCACCTTCTTGATGAGACGCTGCTTGATGGTGTTGTTGGTCAAAGGATGTGTGGTCATATCAAAAAGCAAGAAGTTCTGTTTCTCTGTGGTGAGGACACCTTTTTCCACCAAGTTTTTGGCCAACCTCTCACGGACGTTCCTCAGCTGATAATGTAGCTTCAGGGGGTTCCACGTCTCTCCTGAAAGTGTAGTGATTTAAAACAAAAACGTAAAAATGATTCACAGATACATAAAGACAGTAAATGTCATAATACATGATGTGCTCATCAAGTCTGTCAGTAAAATATGCTGTAACAAAGAAAACAGAAAAGTTCAAAAGTGCTTTTAAATTAAAACCTGAGTGACTGGAATACAAGCGGGTGGTGCTAAATGCAGGTCTGAACGGCCTTAATGCACACTGAACTTATTCAGACCACATTCAGAGGTAGTCTGGATCCCTTTTATCTTCACAGGTTTGGTAGTCTGTACTTAATCACTCCTAAGTCGTGGACCACCTTCTGATCTAATTTGACCTTACAGACACAGCAAAGCTATAAGCTACAATCTGCTGAGTCAATCACAGAAGCAGTCAAAGAAGCATTAAGTTATATTATATTCACCAAATAAAACAGCGCCGATGTTGGGTTCATAGTGAAGCTGTGCAGAACAGCTGAAGGCTGCCAATGCATGTCTTTTACTGTGGTGGATAAGCCCGTCGCGATAAACGATAAATCAATTCATCACACAATAAGCAAAATGAAGTTGATAAGTTTAATTTATTGGCGTTATCATTTCTTCGTGTCTCTCTCTCTCTTTCTACCAAAGACACTGGAGGACAAAAGGCTCCGTGGTCTTCTCTGACCCCTCCCTTTCTTTTAGAGTCAGGGGGGGGCGTGGCCTATCGCGTCAGGTAGCCAGCCAGGGCTCATCGTCTGTAATCTCTGCAGCATTAGCCCCTGTGAGGAGTTAGCAAGCTAAAGAACATGATTTGATATTGGGGGTAAAAACAAAATGGAATTGGTTTGAAGGTTGAAGTAACAGCAGCGGTGTGGGAGCACTTCAGCTTCAAACTGAATGACCGAGGCGAACCGCTGAACCTTTGTGAGCCGGTATGTCACATTTGTTCTCCTGTCACTGTGTGCGTTTGTTTGTTTGCACCTTTTGTTTATAAAACTGGCAGTTCTGTCCGTCTTCTCTATATAAAACTAATGATTATTACTTTTTGAAGGGCAGTTAAGTTTACAGACTTAATAATCCGTACTGTTTAAGTTGAATGTAGGTTTTATTTCCGTTTTGTTTTTTTAATTTTTAGTTTTTATTCAAGTACATTTTTTGTTAACTGAGACTGGGAGTCCATTTTATTTTTGTTTTCAGTTGTTTTATTTTTTATTTATGTTCCAGTTCCAGTGTTCTTTTGAAATTAAAGTTTATTAATCTTTGAGAGGATGTACTTGCACTATTATGTTATGATCATTGCATTAGTTTAAAACGGTCTCCAAACGATATTATTGTTTATCGCAATAATTTCTGAGACAATTATTTGCCCAGCAAAATTTGTTATTGTGACAGGCCTAGTGGTGGATTTTTACAGGTTAAACTTTCCAGTCTTCGCAGATGTTTGAATGTATTGAATATTTTACAGAAACAACAGCAGACCCTACTGATGTCCTTGTTTGTGCACAAGATGTAGCACTTGGAGTATGTGTTGAGGATAACGCTCAGCTACTTCCACACCAAATTTGAGCTCAATATCTGCAGAACTGGCAGAGTTTCAGCTATGTTTGTGTTTTCTGTCACTTGACTGTGGCAGCCTTCCTGTCATGGATTATAGGGCTGTGCCTTCAGTGTCCACAGTAACACTGGTATAAATTTACATCCAGTGGTTCATGAGATGTTTTGCTAACACTAAGGACAAACAGAAACAGCAGAACTTACCACTCAGCAGTTCAATCCAGCTCTGCACAGTCTCAGGTGGCTGGGTGTCTTTGATGTGTTTTAAAGCCTCGTCTAAAAGCACATCACCGGTTGGAGCATCCGACTTACAGATTACCTGTAAGTATCAGTCAGAATTAAGATACTCACTTACAAAAATAAATTTGTTGACTTAAGTTGCTGCAGCAGATACCATTTTACCTTATTCTTCTACAGTTGGGGTGCTGCTAAAACATGAGAAATTTATATGTGGGCATAATGAAGACACATACAAAACTACTTTGCCCTAAATCAAATCCCCCCAATTCACTTTCACTCTTAACTTTCCTATTTAGATACATCTTATGTGTGCTGAAAGCAACCATCTCTTTTGGAATGCCAAAAGGTAATGTTACATGTCTTCACTAAAATGTAAGCTGTGTCTAAAACAAGTAGGCACCAGTTGGGCTGCAAAGTCCAAAATGACATTCGTTTAAACTATTTACAAGAACTTACGCAGCAAAAATTAGTTCTACCTTCCTGGTCAGTAGACTTTTCCTCCTCATGCCACAGGCTTCCAGCTGGAGGCGTCCTCGCAGGGCTAATTCAATCAGCATGCACCCTCGCAACCCTGATGATATGCAGTCATTCCAGAACGAGGTGTAGCCCTGCACACAAAACGGAGCCCAGTTATGAGGGAAAAAAGACCTCAACACATGCATTTCCACACACACACCCATATATATATATATATATATAAATTAAAGGCCCAGCATTCCTTGAAGGAATAAATATCATCTGCCAGTTTTCAAGCCAGAGTTTTAAACTGGGAGTTGTAATTGTTTTTTTTGGTCAACCTGGCATATAACTTTATGCACAATCTCATGCGAAACTGCGAAATGTCCAGATCAGAGTGCATATTAACGACTCTCGACTACTACCACACTAAGTTCAGCACAATATCTGTAAAATGGACTGTGTTATGAGCATTGTTGTGTTTTCTAAAGTCAGTTGGCTGTGGCAGCCATCCAGTCACTGGTAGAGAGACATGCAATAATTATTTCCTTGATGTTTCATTAAAATTCATCCAGTGGTTCACAAGATATTTTGGTAACAGACAGATGACTTTAAATTGTTTAATGTTCTTCCATTAACTAATTTCTTACACAACCTAATGGCTCTCAGAATGTGTGTTGGGGATCAGCGTCAGCTACTACCACACCAAACTTTAGTTATAATTGTTTTTGTGCGATTAGTTATGGCGGCCATCTTGAATCGGTTTCATTCGACACATTAATCGGTTGTAGATGGACATCCAGTGATTATTTTCTGAGAGTTTCGTTAAAAGCCGCCCTGTGGTTCATGACATATTTTGCTAACGCTACAAACTAAGGAAGACACCGCCTGACACGGGTAAAAACCTCATCGCTCCGACTGTAAACATCGTGTTGGTATTGGATGAATAAAGTGTGAGGTCCATGGAAAGCTGTGATGAAGAAGGGTAACGTGTGATCGGGAACTGCGTCTACCAGCCATTTTCTTGCTTGCTTTAAGACAGCCTGCTGTCGAGGATTGACAAAACACTACAGTAACTGCATACAGAGCTGTGTTAAACTTCTCTGAGATGAACACACCAATAAAACCTTTATACGATCCTTTAAACAGCTCGTCTTTTCATATAATAGTCTTTAAATAAACGAAGCAAGAGGCCTGTGTTGTTGTTAGCTTTTAGCATTAAACCAACAAGTAAGCTATCGTTATCTGAAGCTACATTAGTAGGAAAACATCTCTCGCTTTCCTTATTCTGCTGTTCGAGAGCAGAATCTGTCCGCTGTTACCTCTCGGTCCTTTAGTCCTAACAGCAGCACTTCTTCCATTAAGGTCAGCCGTGTTTCTTTAGAGTCTCCGCTATCGTCGTCCGCCGGCTCGTCTCCCCGCCGGGGCTCATCGTGGTCCTCTTGGCCCAGCGTACGGTCTTTGTCGGCGGCGCTGCGCGAGGCTTCAGTTCGCCTCTGCACGAGGCCCGAACTTCTCTGGGTCAAGGAAGTCATCTCCGTCTGTTGCGGGAGTCGGCTCGAGAATGTTGAAAAGTACCTCCCACGGACCGCTCCGGCCTGGATATTTTAGCTGGACAACTTCCCAACCATATGGGAAAAGACTAGATTATTTTAAATCGATGTCAGCTGCCTGTTCGGCCCTTGCCATCTGGAGAAGTGCTCCACTTCCTCCAGTTCGTCCGCAGCGCTGTTGTGTATCAAACATGGCGTCTTGTGGCGGTACCACACTCACCCAGCAGGTAGAGGGGAAGGTACGTCCAGTTTAAGTAAAGCACCGAAGTTTACTACAACAGCTACGGGGGGTTGGTGACGTTTTTTAAAAAAATATATCACATAGTATGTGTTTAATTAGATTATTTAAATATTTTTTGTTTTTTTTGTGTAAAGGAGGTGAGGGTTATTACATTAATTGTTAACACAGCAGTACATTATTATTTAGTGTGTTTTGCACTTTTAAAGTAATTATTCCAACCTGTAATTTTACTGTTTAAAATCCTACTGAATAAAAAGTAAGTTAAAATGTAAACGTGTATTTGGGCTCTCAATAAGAAAAGAATCAGTGCAGCGACAGAGCTTCTTACTGGCAGGTGCTAACTCATTACCTGCTCTGGAGCAGCAGTCTCTGTTTCCATGGTGATCTAACCAGGCTTAAACTCAGTCTCTGTTACCATGGTGATCTAACCAGGCTTAAACTCAGTCTCTGTTACCACGGTGATCTAACCAGGCTTAAACTCAGTCTCTGTTACCACGGTGATCTAACCAGGCTTAAACTCAGTCTCTGTTACCATGGTGATCTAACCAGGCTTAAACTCATAGCAGCCAAACCATCATAGCAGCCAAACTGTAAACCACTTCATAGTTCAGCCCTCTGGTGATCCACTGATCAGGGATCAGAACCTCATGACACCTGAACTTGTTCTTATTAGAAATCTGACATGTATTCTTACCTTCCAGTGTTTATGTTCATGCTGTGTCATGTCTCTGTGAGCAAGCACTGTCTCACTGTAGCCACAGGAATGAGCTGTGATTAAAATCTAGAGCAGGAGCAGGTTATTTAAGAGTTTTTCTACCAGCTGCTTTGTGTTTTATTGTTGAACAGGTTGAGCACTGTAGGATGGTCTGAACTGAAATAACAATTAATTTTTTTCTGTGTTTTAAATATCATGTCTGGGCATGTTTTATCTAGTAACTGAAAATTAAATGATTAGGTCTTTATGTAATTTAGGAGCTCTTTTGAAAAAAAAATCCTCTTGTCCTTTGTGCTCTGCAGGAGAGACTCCTCTATGTTTACTCAAAGTAAACCATCAATGACTTACCATTTACCTGAGTATATTTTTATACAAATAACTTTACTTATACTTGAGTAAATTGAGTCATTATTTTTGTACTCTTTCCATCTCTGTATATATCCAATAAAAGCTGATATAAAAGATCAGCCAAAGGTTTATCAATTGGTTTTAATTTTATTTGACTTTGGTAATAACAAATAATGGTGTAGTGTAATATATTGTGTGTTTTGTTCATTTAAGGTTTAAGTATAAAAGCTGCTGAGGACCAAATATTTGTTCCTATTATCTATATAACATAAAACATGCAGAGGCACGTCCTCATCAGGAGTAGCCATCCACTTTGAAGAAACAATGCAATATTTGTTCTGGTTCTTAGTACAGACTTTGGAAGTCAACATTCAGTTTAACCTTTAGTCAAACTGCCTAAACAAACTGTCCAGCACACTGCTGCATGGTACAGGATTTTATTTTTATTTTTTTTATTTAAGAAACTGTCACCAGGAAAAAAAAATTGGAGTGTGTGAAGATGAGACAAAAAAAAGTTGGTGTTTTGCATCCTTTACAAAAAAAAGTCATACTTGGAGATCTCCACTTAAGTAGATCATGAACATGTTGAACTTTTTTCTATTTTAATATAATTTTTACATAGGTTTTTTTTTCTCTCTCCTTTCCTCTTCTTCACCACAACACTCATCCTCCACACCACCATCCAATGCTGTCCGGCCACGCTCTCCCTACCACAACCTTACAGTCTGTAATCTCCCTCAGGTTCCCTCTTCTACACAGAATGTAGTCTACTTGTGTACTCCTGCCTCCACTCTTATAGGTCACCCTGTGTTCCTCCATCGTTTAATAATAGGTGTTGACTACATCCATTTCAATCCTCCTGGTAAAATCCACCACCATCTGATCTTCCTGGTTTCTTTCCTTGACACCAAACCTCTCCATCACTTCCTCATCTTCTCTGTTTAATTCACTAACATGTCCATTCAGATCTGCTCCGATCACCACTCTCTCCTCCCTGGGAATACTCTCTATCATTTTATCGAGACACAATGACTTAAACACAAAATTACAATTGTTTAAACAAAAAGTACTAAAAAGATACCCACCTAACCCAACTATATATATATATCAATTTACATGAAAAAGATGTCCAACTTAATGGATAGACAGTAGCTTAAACGATATGCTGCAGATGTGAGATATTTTATTCTTTTTTGAGCTTTTATTAATTTTATCATAACAGTGAGATATCACTTCTCATTGAGAGGTCATGCAACTTGTGACTTCTAACCATGAGTGATGGATTCTGTTTAGACTGAGGTGAAACACAAAAGACACCGTCAAGAAGAGCTAAAGAGTCTCACTGGTACTACAGTTTACTTCTTCTTTTTTTTTTTTTTTACCAATAAAATGATTTGCACTGGGTCTAAAATATAAGAAACAAGGTGTGTTTCTTATCAGTTTTATATAGAGAGCATCTTTGAGTTTCAAATACGAGATGATTACTTATTTAAAGGGATGGATAGCAACGCTGTCAGTCTATGCTAATGGATAGCCAAATCAGGGCCCCTTTTATATTGATTTTCAGGCGTATATTAACACTTTTAAGTGACAAAAAAAGTTACTCACAGAATTTAAGAGTTTGAGAGAAATAAAACTTGCTAAATCATCATCGACAACAACAAAAACTGAAACAAAGCCATAGCATCAAATAAATGATAACAGCCTAATACATTTTATACATGGCAGAAATGTCTAAAAACAGTTTTATTCAAACACAACATCTCAATGAACCTAAAAGAAAAGTTTATTCAAAGAACAAAACCCCCAAATTTGACATAATTGTATTTATAGAATCATAAAAAATAGAAGACACTCAGGCCCTCACTAAGCTGAAAAACTAGGAGTTCTTTACTGGCACATCAGCTTTATTCAACAGCAAGAACAGTAACAACAAAACTCAGAAAAGTTTACTAAAGTCTTAAGCAAACAAACAGGAAAGCTACAGTCTCTCCAGAATTTTCCCTTAATGTTAACAGTTTCTAAACAAAGTTGGTCTTCCTAATAGAGCTCCCATTTTTGTTTACCTGGACTATTTATACCAATAGATGGCACCTTTCTTTTAGTGTTTCCTGTATTTTAAAGGAAACTACAGTATTTGCAGATTGTTTTTTCATTAGGTGGCAGGTCACATGCATTAGCTACTTGGAATTTGCTTCATACAACAGAAAACAGATTTTCTTCTCAGTTTGTTTTTCTCCTAATTATCAGTCACCACATATATGTCTAGAAGTATTCATTTAACAACTTTGCAAAAATACCATGGATCAGTTTGAGAGAGGGCATAATAAAAGCATCATTACTGTAGAACGACCCCTTTCTAATGACTGTATGTTACAGTAGCTCCAGTATTTATTTTTTACAGATTTAATTTTTAAATTATTTTTGCCAAACAGCAGCCTTTTGAAAGTTGTTTTCATAGTGCTTTAGCTGCTGTGCTGCCAACTGATTTATACTGTTGCTCTTTGCGCATTTTAACAAAGATTCTCAATGTATCCTTGTTTCTTTTTCTTCTAATGATCGTCTTTGAATGGTGTCTCATTCTGGTAACCTGAGGGGTATTACTGCTTGCAGATTGCTCATCCATACATGATACATCCATTGTCCATTGGTGTTGTGGTGAAAAAGGAGCTGAGATATTGGTTAAAAACAATCAGGAAAAACTAGCGATCAAATAAAGTGAGAAAATTAAACATAAAAACTAACAAGTACAATAAAATAGGCTAAAAACAAACTAAAGCAAGGAAACACCACAATATAAAAGATCTGATGGAAATCAAACTGAACTTGAATTAAAACCCAGAGTAAAAAAGGGAGTTTTCAGGTGAGATTTAAAAACACTGTACAGACTCTGCAGTAGAAATAACAAAAGGCAGGTTAAAATGCAGTCAGTTTTACACAGACTGAGCTAAAATTTCCATATCAAACATTACATACTCTGACATCCTGTGATATTGGATTAGACTGCATTATGCTATTGTTTTTTTTTTTAATTTGAACAAAACAGCTACAGCTTTGGCATGTCTCAACATGAAATGATCAACCTTAGAAAAGCAGCTGGCATTACGAATTACTTCAAAATAAGCAGCATATAAACAGAAAGTACAACATCAACTATACTTTTCTTTTAAATATATACAAACAAAAAAATGTTGTTTTAAGAGACAAGATTTTGTGGCTCCATACAAGCTTTTTTTTAGTCTGAAAGGTGGTTAAAAATTGCTCTTTTAAACATAAACATGGCAGACTCCTCCCATAGACATGCAGTGTCTTTTCAGGAGTTTAGCCTGGCAGGCAGAGTTTAGGGCGAAATACCCTGGAGCCAAAGCTGGTGACCGTGGCTCCGCCCCCCGCTCTCATTCAGAGAGACTGGCTCCGCAGGACCCTCCGCTGTGTGGACTTTCCGCGGAGAAAATTTTATACCTGAGGACGAAACTCCGAACCTTATTGATGTTGAAGCACTTTCCGGCTCCTGGTAAGGCTTTTCAGCAGTAGCTACCGACTAAAGTAGCCTAGGTTTCCCTGCAGCGACTTTTTTGCAGGTTAAGCAAAAAAGCGCTTAGGCTGCAGTAGCCTGGTGTTTCTATAATTACACTCTGTTTTTTACTGTTGAGTTGTTTTCTTTGTGGATGCTGGGTTAAATTTGTGAAGGTTGGATAACATCAGTGTTTAGTTCATTATAGGAAAAACAGCCATCACAACATGTCGAAATCTGGATTTCGACATGTTTTTTTTAAAAGAATAACTGATTGTCTGACAGTTTTTGCAAATAGTTGAATATGTATCAGTGACTAGGCTGACCTGAACCAAACCAGCAACATGTGGGACAAACATGTACGTCTGGGACAACTTTAAATACTAAAATGTGTTCAAAACACTCAATAGACTGCACTTAAGCACTTAATATTGCAAGCACTTATTTTATTGTTTATTTAAATATATTTAGATTGTTTGTGTGTATTGTATGTGTTGCATTTTTTCTGATCCAATTATCTGTTACTGTTTTCGTTGTTATTTAAGTCACAGCAATCGATTTTTGTCATATATTTAACCGTGTTTGAGGAATGGCTCCGCATCTAAAAAGAGAAACACAATTGCTTACATCTTACATATCAAGGCAGTGATTTCCCCCCAAAATAATACAAAGCTATTATTTTCAAGTAGAAGAACAGCTTGGGGTCTGCTTTCTACCACAGAAATAAAAACAAAAAATGGTTTGATGCGATTTGGTGCATTTAGAGTGTAATATAACAAAACAGAGATGAGATTAGGTCAGATTTATTGTATACAACCTTATAAAAGCAGGCCAGCATGCCCCCCAGATGGTAGACAATATACTTCAGTCTAATCTTAATCAAAACAAGTCAAACTCCCACCTGAACGAATGTTTAACAACCACTAATAAGCACTGTGAGGATAAAACCTCTATAAAATTATTCAAACTCCCATGTTTCTAATTTAACTGTTGGAATGACATTGGAAAAAGACATTATTGTCATATTCCTACAGTAAATGTGATGTGATTTAGTTGAAAACAAGACAATTCTATTGGTGTTACTGAATATTATAGCCTAACTTTCAGGGGGGACAGCAGTAGCTGGCAGCCGGTGAGAATTGCTGTAAAAAAATCTTAATTCAGCCGCATTTTTGCAAGCTACTTTTCATTGATTGACCCCAAATATTTTGTAAAGGTTTGCCTAGAAGAGTCCCTCTGTTATCCCCGATCTGCATAACGATGCAAAATGTAATTTTATTCACTATAAATGGTGATTTTCTTCCTCCCCAAGTTTGTTTTTGATCATTTTTGTCAAACCAAGAGCACAGCAATCTTTGAGCAAGAAAGCAAGCAAGAGCCGTTGTTGTAACACTACCACTGATTGGACAAGAGTTTTCATTTCAATGCGGAGGCTTCTGATTGGTCGATGTTGGGGGCGTGAAACTGCATCGTTTTTCCAGGCCGTGGAAGACAGATGTTGGAATGTTCAAGAAAGGAACGGTTGGATTCTACCAACCAAAAAGAAAAAGCCAAGACAAATCTATTTCAAACCTCCAGTGAGTTTGTTTTTATTCAAATCTATTTTACAAGATTACTTATTTCAGGTTTACTGCCTCGATTGATAGTTCCTTGTCTTGGCTTAATAAATTCTCCATCCGATTTCCTGAAAGCTCTCCCAGTCCCTCAAAAAAGTCAAAAAATTTCACAATTTCTCTTCAGAAACTGCTGATTTTGGACTCTTCAAACACTCTGCCAACCTTGTTCCAAATACTATGAAAATGCATGTTCTAAATTTAATTATTTTTCTGGGGGACGGCCACCAGACCCCCTTGCAATTGACCAAGGGGGGCTGACCCATACTTTTTTTAAACAGCCTTCCACTCCTGAAACCTTTGAACCCCCTGAACTTTGCAGTTTGTACATGATCCCTGAACCCTTGTCTCACTTCCAGTGTTGCATTTCCTTCAATGACTGAGTATGGAAAGATGTCTGGGGTAGACCCCCAAGTTAAAGCCAAAACGGGACCAGCTTCCCTGTGGGTCACAAGTTTTACGAACTACCCGCATCAGTTTGTTTACCTACTGAAACAGCCCGAGTGACTGAAAATAGATCAACAATGACAACTTCTATGGAAGAACCCTTTGGAATGGTGAAGTCTGACAGTGATGCATTGGTACGTATGTCAGCTCAGATTTGTTAAGTAGAGTTAGCCGATAAAAATAAAGGTTTGGTTAAATCGGTAAACTTACCGATCTAGGATAAGTTTGTAGAAGCTGCCTGTATTTAAATATTGAGCTCTGTCTGTATGGTTCTCCACTTCACTGCTTGATCCCTGATATTTATTCTTTCCCTTTTTTTTCATGTTTAGCAGCAGATCCAGTCTTATATTTTCACCTAAGCAACTTTAAGTTTCTATGCTTCCATTATATCTGTTTACCTACACAGCCTGATGTAGGACAATTACATGACTTACACTTTCACCTGGATTTAGGCAGATTTAGCTGAGTTCTTTGTTTACAATGAGTGCGTACCTGCATTTCAAAATTGTTTTGCAATGTTTATGGGAAAAAGCCATACAGTATACACTTTTAAACTGCACCACTTGATATAGTTCAGGATAACCTTTTTATGTTTGATTTCATACCTTGCAATGAGTACCTTTTTTAAAAAAAGGAGAAAAAAAATTCAAAGACAGACACTTCATATTAACCAATGATATATTCTGTAACGTGCATCTTATTTGGTAAATGGTGGTGCATATACTAATGGCAGCTTTCATTTAACAAGAACTGAAACTTTTGCAGTGGTAACAGCAAAGTTGAATTAATTTTAATTGTTTTCTTTTGACTTAAATGATTGTTATATTTTCGTCTCAATAATCATTTTAGTTTTAGTTGACTGAATGTCATATTTTAGTTGACAAAATCTACTGTAAATCTAGTTAAGGAAGTTTTTTTAAATCAATGTTTACCCTCAGGTTACATGCCTATTAATATGTAAGCTTTACATGGGCAGTACACAGAAAAATATAATTAAATTTTATTATATAAAGCACAATTTTATTTATCTGGTCTTTTTTTTTCAATTGCAACATAAAAGGGACAGGGAATCTGTCATCACTGAAAAGGATACAGATTGTTCAACACTGAAAGAAGTAGGACAAACAATGTTAATGCTACTACAACTAAAACCAATAGTAATATAGAATAAATATTTAAATTAAAACATAAATTTGGCATTGACCAGTAATTATTTTAACACTGAAATTCTGACAAAAAATTTACATCAAAGATCTCAATGTATTACTATTATCACGGTGTTGAGGAAGAGCAGGTCTAAGATTAACAGGTTAACTGAATATAAGAGTTAGTCAGACTTCAGTCTGGTTTCCTACAGCCTTGTCTGTTGCTGTTTGGAGTCAGTAATTTACTTTTCAGTAACAATTACTCAGCACAACAGCAGAGATGTCTCGATGTATGTAGCCATGTGGGAAAAGGTAAAGAAATATGATGGAATCGGCCAAATGCAGAATCTTGGAGAAGGTGTTTAGGTGGAAATATAAGAATGAATCAGCTGCTAAACACGAGAAAAGAGAACGAGTAAGACAACTTTCTAGAATAAATATCATGGATCATGTGCATTTAAACACATGCAGCTTTTGTGAAACTTTATCTGGACCAGTAAGTCTAACATTTGACCTATTTTCAGTGACTTTGTCTGCTTCTGTAGGTAAACAAACCCATGTGGTAGTTGACATCATTTAATTATTGTCTAGTTTTTGTCTGGCAAAAAAGATGGTTGACAGAAACAATGAGTAAAATGTTTTGTCTACAAAATTAACAGAATTGTTTCATGTCAGAAATGGTAAGACAATTAAATAAAATTGTTGAGAAAGTAGGAGGCGGTGTTTGGTGTTTCTGCCTGCCTCTGCCTCTCTCAGAAAACACTGTCAAGGGCACATACTGTTCATTTAGTGTTCATATTTGTTCCTCCATGAAAAAGTCATTCCCTCAGTAGTTTTTTTTTTGTTGTACGTTAGACAATCCACCATATGATTTCTCTGACATCAGAATACTTGGAAGGATGCTTAACGATGTTAGAGTTATTTCCGTCAGCACAGACTGAACTTACATGGTATTTATTTATTCACTTGATGTATTACAATTGAAAATTCTAACCCAAATCCAACAATAGAGTTTTTTCTAACAATTGTTAGATAGCAACAACACGTTTATGCACTGGAAAACCAGTCAGGAGGCATCAAAAACACTATTCAAGTTAAATTGCTTTAGCTTTGTGTAGTTCATCACCACAATACCTTCAGCCAAACCTTTGACTTCATCACCACAGAATATACTGAAACAGCTTCACCTGAGGCCCATAACACAGTAATTCTACTCCTGTGTTTGTTCACATGTTTCCCAAAAGATGTTAGAGAAAAAATAATGAAGAACAACAATCAGCAAAACACTACATACCGAAGGTTTGAGTTATATATGAAAGGGCCTAAACCTTTTACTATTACTATTACTTGTGTTCAGTGTCAGTGTGAAGGAGTGACATAAGACTGTGAACACTTCATGTCCTTCTAACAACACATTTTGCTTCTTCTTCATTGTTTTTTCTCTAACTTTTATGGGAAACAACTGATACTCAATATGGGGCTAGATTTAGTGTATTTCTTTATGATGCATAGGGAACAAATAGTAATGCAATTTTATGTTGATTTTCAAAAATATATATTTATATCTATAGAGAAGAGGAGCAAATAGTGGAAGTTGAGGAAGGAAGAGCGCTGTAAGGAGTTCAGAAAGGAGCTGTTAAAGGCTCTGGCTGGTAAGAAAAAGCTTCCAGATGACTGGGCTACTACAGCCACAGTGATTAGAGAGACAGGTAGGAACTTGGTGTGTCATCTGGACAGAGAAAAGATGATAAGGAAACCTGGTGGTGGAATGGTGAAGTGCAGGAAGTCATCCAGAGGAAGAGGTTAGCCAGGAAGAAATGGGACAGTGAGAGGACTGAAGAGAGTAGACAGGAATATAAGAAGATGCAAGGTATGACAAAGAGGGAGGTAGCAAAGGCAAAACAGGTGGTGTATGATGAGTTGTACAAGAGGCTGGACACTAAGGAGGGAGAGAAGGACTTGTATCGACTGGCAAGACAGAAGGACCAGGCTGGAAAGAATGTGCAGCAGGTTAGGCTTGTTAAAGATAGAAATGGTAATGTTCTAACAAGAGAGGAGAGTGGGATGGGAGGATGGAAGGAGTACTTTGAGGAGCTAATGAATGAAGAGAATGAAAGTTAGTTATTCATTGGCCTTGACATGAGACGTGTGTTGGTGTCTTGTTTGCACTTTTTCATTTATGTTAATTTATTTTATTTGTAAATGTGACTTAAATTAGGTGCAATGAATTTTTGTTTAAAAAAAGTATTTCAAAAGTACCTTTTTGTAAAACTAGTTGTGTAAATATTTGACATAAATATTTTACAATATCACATAATAAATAACCATATTTTCAACTTTTTTGTCAACTTTAATATTTTTTTTTAAACTAAATCACGGTCAGCCGGTGATCGGCCGGTGAACGGCCACCTTCCACCGGGCTTAGCCTCTTTTCTGGGGGAAACCCTGCATATTTGAATTTATTTACAAAATGAAACTGGCTCATGGAAAACTGTTGATTTCAGCTTCTGTGGACTGAGAGATTTTAGTCTTGTCTTGTAGGTTTCAGGTTTTTTCCCCTTTCCAAAATCACAAAATGCACAAACCTTATTTTTGATAACTCCTGTTTTTGTGATCCGTCCCACTACTTAACACAATATAAAAGAAACAGCCAACATCCTTTGGTCGGCTTTGTGTGGCTTCATGGTCATGGTAGGATTATATGGATTGTATTTAATGCTTTTGTTTTTAATCCCCTGTCAACCAGTAAAGAATCTATCTCAGTGGGTTCTATAGAGCCATTGGAATCTTTTACTATGGCAGGATCAACTTATTCATTAGTTTTTCATACCAAGGCATAGAAAAATGAGGTTAGGTTGAAATATGGTGACTCAAATGAATTATTCCTTTATATGTGTGTACTTCATTAGGTTCCCAGAAACACAGTCCCAGATTTCCTAAGAAATACTAGATTTAACAGAAAAATTATACATTCTTCAGCATTTAACTAAAATGTTAGGATAGTCTACTAGTCTTAGTATGACTTGTTTTAGATAAGTTTAGTTTAGCTTTTTACATCCTAGTTTCCTAGCTTAGTTTTTCATCTGTTTATGTTACTTTTAATCATTTATTTCATTTAGATTATCTTGGCTCATGTCTTAGATAAATTTAGCATAGCTTTTTATATTATTGCCTGTGTTTTCATGTTACCGTTGCTCTGTATTTTTGTGTTTTCATGCTGTAAAGGACTTAGAACTGCCCTGTTGCTGAAAAGTGCTGTATAAATACACTTGACTTGACTAGTCTTTTAAATAAACTTTAGTGTTGTTCTTTGGCAAAGTTTTAATTATTTCAAGTGTTGTCTCACAATGAGTTATAGCAAGATAACAATAAAATGATCAAATACCCAACAATGGACATTTTAGACAAACCATAATAATTGCGTTAAAGCAAATATTGCACCCACTAACAAGAAGAGACTGCCCACTAAATATTAGAGTGCAGTGATTACCTATTGCAAACATTTATTTCAGTTCTACATTCTAAAGAGCCTAGTTTACTGTGCAATAAAATATTAAAGATGGAGTACACAATAAGCATGCTTTGAAGGTCAGTTTGACTGCTTTGTTTATGTGTTACAGTTGAACATATTGCTGTTACTTCTGCCTTTATCTTTTGGATTGCAACATTCTAATTGTACTGAAATCTGTCTTTTTCTAATCCTTGGCCATATGGCACCTAGAAGAGGAGCAGGGTGGAGGGGGAGGATGGGGTGAGCCATGTAGGTCAGCCTGCATTATGGAAATAAAGAGAAAACTAATCCTTGTTGTTTCACTGTAACAAACACACACACACCATCATCATCATCATCATCAGGTCCTAAAAATGATCTGATTTTAACCAGATTCAAAAATCATTCTAACCTCAGTTGTACAACAGCACACCTCAGATTTCACTGTGTCATTAGTTATTAAACAGAAACAAAAAGGAATTGGAAAAGCTGTGTGGGATAAACTCAGTCTCTGTCAGGATTTCATTGTTTGAGCAGCAATAAATAGAAGTAGTCATTTTCTGTATGTCTTTAGCAGTTTCTCGTGTGGTTGTGGAGACATTTTAGTCCATTTTTCTCTATAGTGTTGCTTCAGTTTAATAAGGTTTTGCAGGCTTTTTTTCTACACAAGGCTGTTAAAGTCCAGAATTTCAGTCAGGTTGATGTTCTGGACTTACCTCGACACTTCTTTTTTAGCTGTTCGGTTTTAGATTTGGTTGTGTTTGGTTTTCTTCAAACATAGAGCTGTGCATTATGGGTAAACATCTTCACTTTGGTCTCATCTGTCCAAAGGACATTGTTCCAGAAGTTTTGTGGCTCATTCAGTGGAAACTTTACAAACCAAGTTGTGCTGCCATGTTGTAGACAGAGAGAGGAGGCTTTATCCTGACATCCTTCCAGTTGTACTGTTCAGTCTTTTTCTAATGGTCCTGTCATGAAGTTAAACCTGTAATCTGTTAACAGAGGCCTGTAGATTATAAAATAGATACCAAATTTTTGTTTAATTTTAATTTTAGCACAATATTATATTTTGCAATTTCTTTGAAACTGGCACAGGGACGGTCTGAGCTTGGAAAGATAAGCAAATATCTGAAAGGTTTTCCACTTGTGAATCAATTTTTTTATATATGGACTTAAAATTGTCTGGAAATGGTCTGTAAGTCAATGGTACACCATTTTTATTGTTGGCATTAACTGTTGCAGTCTTCTCTGTTTGGTTGTTAACAAAATATCTCATGAACTACAGAATGGATTTAATTGAAACATTCAGAAAATAATTACTGGATGTAGGCCTGTCATGATAACAAATTTTGCTGGACGATTAATTGTCTCAGAAATGATTGCGATAAACAATAATATCGTTTGAAGGCCGTTTTAAACTAATGTAATGATATTAACATAATAGTGCAAGTACATCCTCTCAAAGATTAATAAATATTAATTTCAAAAGAACACTTGACACTGGAACTGGAACATAAATAAACAAAAACAAAAACAAAAACAAAATGGACTCTCAGTCTCAGTTAACAAAAAATGTACTTGAATAAATACAACAAACAAACAAAATGCAAATAAAAAATGGAAATAAAAACTACATTCAACCAAAACAGTACGGATGATGAAGTCTGTAAACTAAACTACTCTTCAAAAAGTAATAATCATTAGTTTTATATAGAGAAGACGGGCAACACTGCCAGTTTTATAAACAAAAGGTGCAAACAAACAAAAGCACAAATGTGACATACCGGCTCACAAAGGTTCAGCGGTTCGCCTCGGTCATTCGGTTTGAAGCTGAAGTGCTCCCACACCGTTGCTGTTACTTCAACCTTCAAACCAATTCCATTTTGTTTTTACCCCCAATATCAAACAGTGTTTCGTTAGCTTACTATCTCCTCACGGACACTAATGCTGCAGAAACGAGACGATAAGCTTTGGCTGGCGACCTGACGATACGATAGGCCCTTACGCTCAGGAAATGAGAAGGGGTCAGTGAAGAACACCGGGGTCTTTTGTCCTCCAGTGTCTTCAGTAGAAAAAGAGAGAGACACGAAGAAATGATAACGCAGATAAATAAAACTTATCGACCTCATTTTTTTTTTATTGTGCGAATAATTGATTTATCGTTTGTCACGACAGGCCTAACTGTATGTACATCTACAACTGCTTGACTTTTGGAGTCAACGCAATTTACGATAGCCGCCACAAAAAATGGCTATAATTCAGTCAATTTTACAAATTTGATATGATAGGAGCAGAGAGTCATTCACAACACGTGCTCTGAATAAGACATCTGGCAGTATTGTTATATATTGTTATAGTATAGTTGAAAACTCTAGCATGAAAGGTGGTGTTTGATATGCAGTCCCTGAAGGAATGGTAGGGCTTTAATTTTTTTTAAAATTAATTTTGGAGTACCTCTATGTTGTAAGTGTTTGTTTGAACACTGATTGTTTTTAAGAATAAAAATGTGAATTCCAGAAGTCGTTCATCTGATTGTAGAACTGGCTTCCCCCCTCTGATATTACATTTGGAGTTATCTTACCATTTATTGTAAACTTTAGTCCTTTTTTTTAAACTTATACCACTTTTTTAAGGTTCATTCTGGCCAGAAAAAGGCAAGGCTTTTGCCTTTAGTTGGGTGTATGGGAATAGTAGAAACACATGGTACCACAAAACCAAAGAGGTTATTTGAAGCCTATGTTCTTCATAGCCATTAAAGTGCGGTCTTATGGCAGCCTGTGTTTTTGCCTACATCTGTCACAGATGTGGATACACTCAGTTCAAAGTCTGCAGATGAACGGTCAGTTCAATGTTTTTTTTCTGAATGGGGCCACCGAAGGAATCTGCTGGTTTAGCACATTTCAGACTATTTATAACTTTTCTGTTGTCACTTTTTAAAAAGATAATATTGTGAGTGACAGAACACTTTTTAAATTTTGGTGTATCAGAATATTTGTAGAATTTTCAAAAATATTTAGACATATAATACTAAGTTATTTAAAAAAGGTTTTAATGATCCAATCAGTACAATTTGATCAGATTGACTGCTGACAAAAAGATGTACACTAAGTTTAACAGTTGGATTAGAAAACCACAACACAAACATAAATTCACTGGTTAGAGATGGGAATGTTGTATTTAAATATGTAAAAGAAAATTAAGTTTGACATCCAAATTTTTGTTAAGTTTTAGCATTTAAGATGTCCCGCATTATCCCACACAAACATGCTCTTTGTTTCTCATTTCGCATCTTTGTCTTAATGTTTTCTCTTCTGTATTCTTGTGTTTTTAATTTTATTTCAGCCTAAACAGATAAGACTGAACTCCAGGCAACTCTCAAGCTGTGTAATATCACATTTTTATTTCTCTTTAAACGTGAGCGATCTCCGGGAGATTTTCCACTGTTGACTGGGAAAAACTTACATGTTTACACGGTAATCCTGTGCCTATTGGATCCATGGTAGTGTCCATGCCAGGTAGTAGCTTGTGCTGACTCGTGCATGCACGCATACCCCAGTGTCTCTAGCATGTAAACAGTTACATCCAAATTGGTGAATACACATACGTTTGTTTGGACCAACAGTGAGGTTGGGTTGCTGCTACATGTGGAAAAGAGCGAGTAGCACAAACAGTACTCTTCTATCATCTGTTGTTACTGTTGAGGTCTACTCTTACATCCTCAGAACAGCTGTCTGTGGTGCACATGTGCAATTTCACATGTTGCGACTTCCTTTAAAGCCTTCTGCTCTGAAACCTGGATTCAAAACATTTCGGGGCCAGAGAACCAGATTGCTGTTGTTGTGTACACAAATGGCTAAAGTGCAACAGAAATGTCCTGGTTTCACTGAAAAACAGGGTTGTGTAAACTGGACCAGAATACAAACTGGTCACTCATCCGGATCACTCAGGATGGATTTTAATGCCAGGTGCAAATGGGGTGATAGCGTTTAGTACTGACATCTGATCAGGGAGACCCTCACAACCTAGAGTGCAGGGATTAAAGTTCTCCGTCACCACAACAGATTTCCATCATTTGAGATGTGGCCAGGACGGATTTCCATCATCTGTAAAAATGAGAAAGGAAAAACAAACACTGTTTTTATTGTGTTCTCGTTGAAGCCATCCAATCTAATTATGATACAGAGATTAAACTGAGGCTGCTTTAATAAATAAAGTAAACCAGAGCCGGTTTTAGCCAATCAGAGCCGAGCAGGGCCGGGTGCAAGCAGTTTTAACAATTTAGAGAGTTTAGCCCTGTTCACACAGGATTAGTTTTACCTAGGGACCACATGCTATTTGTAATCATTACGGAGATTGTCAGTGTTGTTAATCCCATGCGAATCATCCATGTTAGTAATTTGTAAAGTAAAAATTACCTCCTATATTTTGCTGAACTCTGAGGTCCTGTGATAATATTAATCCAATGTGAATAGGCATCTCTGTGATTTGGACTGAAATGGGTGGGATCCAAATGGGTAATTAGGCGGCTTCTGTTTCCTGGGCGCATTTTTATTTGCTTTTGACGATGGAGGCTGCATTGGAGTGCGTAGATAACCTTTTGTGTCCCGGGCCAGCAAAACCCTATCGACCTGTAACGGTTGCCATGAAAAAGAAAAGGCTGAAGAGAACGAGCAAAATCTCATGCAAATAGTGGCTCACATCATGCATTGCTCTGTGCAGTAAGAATAATTTTCTACTGTTTGTAGCCTAAGATACAGCTGGCTAGCGGATGTAATGTAATACTCAGCGAGTTAACATGATATCCGGAAGATTTCCATAAATTTCAGCAAAATCTCAGGCTTCAGTTATCCCGTGTGAATGTGCCACATCAAAAGCAGACGTTGGGGAGTGATTTATTTATTACGTGTGGTCCCTAGGCAAAACTAATCCCGCTCAATTAGGGCTTTTGTTGCTATCTGTAGTGAAAAAGTGACTACCTCTCAAAAAAATGACTAGTGACTTTTTCTGGTGCTTTTGGACACTTTTGAAGTCTGACGTAAAAGCAAGCATGGTTCTCTCCAACAAGCAGAGGGTGTTGCAGTGGGCCCTCCTCCATCCAGTCCTCCTACACTTTCTCTGTTGGGTCACTTTTGTCAAACCCAAGTCTGGATAAAGGATGAAAGTTGGAACTAAGATATTCAAAATAAATACAGGTGAGCTCATATAGATGAGTAGCTTCCAGTGAGCTGACTCAAATGTGTCTCTGTTGGGACAATGGTTATCATATCATCGCCTCCCATGTGGAGGTCTGGATTTGATAGCCATGTTACTATCATTGTAATTATTTTTATTTAGGCCAAAACACTTTATCTTTTTGTAACTGGCAACAGTAATGCTTCTATATTATTTAAGACCTTGTTTGATCATTTCAATGTGGGGACTATAATATGATTGAGTACAGAAAAATAATTTTCAGTAAGATTTGTTTCTTTGCTTTAGTCCCTGAGTGTGTCATCAGCAACCCCAAAATACATAATTTATTATTCATCTTCTTTTTTCATGCACACTTTCACCCCTGGCCCATACCTTTACAACACATGAGTTTATCACAGATGAAGTATTGTCTGTCCTCCATGACTGAAATATAAAAGTGCATGTAAACGCTGGTAAAATGTGGTTTCGTTTGTTCTGGAGGCTGACCGAAATGTGTTTTTCTATGGCTGGTGCCAATACTGATATATGCCTTTATATCAGCCGATGTAAAGCACAGACTGTTTTAGTTTTGGCAGACAGTTTAGTTTTTGGCTTTTTTTTTTCCTTTTCAATATCAAATGATTTAAATTGGTCAACTGAATAATTAAATCTCTAATTTTGTCCCTAAGGATGTTTGTATATTGGTGAGTATAGATGCATGGACAGAGCCTTTGAACCATTTCATCTTACAAATGTCTCCCCATTTGACATTTTTCTTACTCTGCACATAATGTTTGATTCAGTATGCTGCATTCATTTCTTGGTTTCACTGTGAAGAGTCGTGTACAGAGGGGCCACAAGGTGGGGAGGTCAATGGCAACTCTAAAAGTTTAAGTATAATTTTATAAATATAAATTTAACAATGCATTGCTAGTTGAATAAATTCAATAAATATAAATAATATTTTTTATAATAAAAAATAAAAACAACTAAGTTAGCCTATGTCAAAAGGTAATTTCTTAACTACTACATTGTAGTATTTTTCAGATAGCCTATGTACTGTATGTCAACAACAACATAATACCTCTCACATTATTTCATGGCATTTAGTTTTGGAGTTCCACCCCAGGTTTTTCAGTGGTCTCTATCTGGTCCCCCCTTTGAAAACTCTGTGGAGGCGCCCATGGTCATGTCTGCAAGGAATTATATTTTATTTAAAAATACACCAGTCTATTGTTTTTATCATGCAAATTTGGTTCATTTTTAATTTCAGAAACACAATCACTTGTAAAAGGCCCCTGTATTTAACAGCAGTGTTTGATGCAGTTAAACTTTCACCAAGACTTTTGATGACCATTTAGTGTGTTATTTTGTAAATGTGCAAAACATTTTGGTAGGCTGAATGCCATTAAAGCCTTAAGGCCACTGTATACGTATACTGCTGTATACAATAACTGCTTGCCATTTTTGCCACATGTAGTCCTTTATTTTCTATAACAACATGTCACTTTGTGTGTGTTTGTTTTGTCCTTAGGTGACATCCTGACTTTGCAGACGCCACAGCGTGCAGACTGTACCAGCATTCTGACTTTGTCTTTGCACCTGGAAATCTCTCATTTTGGTTTGTCTTACACAAGAAGAGATTTGGCAGACTCAGGCCACACTAGTTAGTGTGTCTGCCCTAACAGTTGCAGTCATCAGGATAGCTGTAAGTGGGTGATTTTCCAACAGACACAAAATGCCAAGATGCCTATAACTGAGGATAATGCCTTCAGGACCCTGCTTCTGCTGCAGGACTGGCACCGGGCTCAGACCATTAGGTCTCAGCAGAATGATGACCCAAAGGAAGATCGTTTTAGCTGGAAGGTATTTCATTCTTTTACCAACCCTCTTTCTTCTTGTTTCACTCTTTAATATTTGAAAAGTTTTTTTTTTAATTTTTTCTTTGTAATCAAATAACCTTTTTGGCAGATTCTTTGAATATTATAAAAAGTTTTTCTCGTTTTTTTTTTTTTTTTTACTGTATTGTATTTTGTTACTATATTTGCTCACATATTTGTTTATAAATATGCAGTAAACTGTATCCATGACTCCTGATCTACACACACTCCAGAAACCCATGCTTATTATATACAGCAGTACCTGCAATGTAGGGACACCCCTAAATCTGGCCCAAAGTGTCCCTTAATAGCAGGTGTCCCTTCATGAGAGGGACAGTAAATTGTGGTGAGAAAATGAACATCAAATTTCACACTGATCCATTTTATTAGAATCCAACAACAAATAATAGGTACAAATGTATATGTATAATTTTAATCACACTGGCACTGTATCGTTTAAAATGACAACTACAAAGTATAGATCGTTGTAAATAAAAAAAGGAAAAAATAAATAAAACTGAGTGCAGCAATAAAACCTTAAAACCAGCCAAACACCACATATCAAACATTTGATACTAATTAACTAAGAAAAGTTCAGTCCATCATTTTAACAAGAATCACATAACAACAAAAACAAAAACTTTAACAATGTCAGCGCTGACGGAAGAAATCAACAATAGTCTTCTGGGTTGCAACTGAAGCTTTCTTCAGACAATGATCCTCAACCATGTTTTGAACTTTGGCTAATTCCTCAATCAAGTCCCTATCATTGGCACAAAGGGCAAAGTCCATGAGATTTCTGACTTGAGCCAGAACTTCACCAGAGGATATGACTGGTGTTGGTTTTGGTTCTGGTTCCTCCTCAGGCTCACTGTCACTTTCATCTGGCCGAGACTGTCGGGAGACCTTGGCAACCATATCAGCCTCCCAGTCATTACCAGCAACATTGCTGGTGACTGCTTCTTGGTCCATAGAAACAAAAGTGGCCCAATCCACACCAGAGGCCAGTGACTTAAGCTGAACAAGTTCAGTTTCACTTAACTCAGAAATGTCAGCTTCTGGTTCAGTGTTTGTGGTAACAGTGTCCTTCTGTTGGAAGCCACAGCGGGCAAAACACTTTTGGAAGCAAGATGATTCCACACACATCCAGGCACTTTTGATCCAACCAATGGCATCTTTTGTGTAAATCCGCTTGGCAAGCTGAGAAGCTGTGGATGCTTCATCCATCTCTGCCAACACACGTCTCATCAGCCGCTTGCGATATTGTGCTTTCATAGTGGCAATTATTCCTGCGTCTAATGGCTGCAGGCGTGATGTCGTGTTAGGCAGCAGAAACATCAGTTTCACATTGGAGAGCGACACTTTTGGGTGTGCTCCACAGTTGTCTATGAACATCAAGATCTTCTTTTCTTGCAATTTCATTTGTGAATTAATCCTGTCCATCCAATCAGTAAATATGGAATATGTCATCCAGGCTTTCTTGTTCCACTTATAAGTTACAGGCAAAAGGGATTTATCCACTCCACAGAAACATCAAGGATTCTCCACTTTCCCGATAACGGGAGGCTTCAGTTTATCCCCAGTCACAGAACATGCCAACAAAACAGTTAGTCTCTCCTTTGCAGTTTTGAGTCCTTTTCGGGGATCTCCCTTCACAACCATGGAGCATTTAGGAAGGGCTCGATAATAAAGCCCAGTCTCGTCTGCATTGTAGATATCGGATAAGGCGTGGTCCTTGATCAGTTCAGGCAGTTGTTTCGACCAGTCTTCAACCACTTCAGCTGGAATTTCCACAGACTCACCAGACAAAACTGCAAATTTGACGTTGTATCACTTCTGCCATGACTGCAGCCATCCGTTTGAAGCAGTGAAGTCATCATGCTTCACTGCAGCAACAAACATCAAGGCTTTTTCCTGAAAAACAATTAAAATGTTGTAAGTTTAAATTAAATTTAATGACCTCAGATAATTAAAAATAAGAAAACAAAAAAACACAAAACAAAAAAACAACCCAGGATAGATAGTAAAATATTTTAAGTTTAACTTAAAATAAAAACCTCAAAGTCAGAAGTATAATGCCAGACACAAAGAAAAAAAAAGATGGCCTACTTACTTGCAACAAACGTCCACTGACTGGTAAATCCTTGGAACGAGCAGTGCAAAACCAGTCCCACAAGGCAGTGTTCAGGTCTTCATAAACAGTCTTTCTTTTTTTGACATATTTAAGGTCAGATCGAGTACCAGACTCCCATTCCTTCATGATTTCTTCCCTTTCTGAACGTATCCGCGCAATTTGCGTCTTTCCACACCCATACTCCTGAGCAAATGCTCTACAAGACTGTCTGTTATCTAATTTCTTCAAAACTTCCACACACTGATCAAAACTGATAGTTTCTCTTCAGTTACCGTGATGCTTTGCAATTTGGAGGGACAAAAAACTTTACATACTTGGGGTGTCCGTGTCCACGTTTGACAGGTGTCCACTAGTCAGAGGGAAAATGAATATGATAACAGTTGGCACAACGTAAAATTGTCCGTACATGACAGTTGTCCGCAAATTTAAGGGTCCGCACATCGCAGGTACTGCTGTACACACGTTTATATTTCTTATTATTTTTAATCTTAGCAAAACCATGTTCATAATGTATGCCAAACTTCACAAAAATTGGACTTTGAATAAGTGGTAAATAGTAATAGATCTTATTGAGTAAATATATTTGAAATTTTTTCTAAAAACCTCTCTTCAACATGGTCATGGCTTACTTCAGATGTACTGTACTGTAGATTCTAAAGGACCTCTTTTTTACTAAAGAGCCAGAATAACTACCAGATGTAGTTTTTAATGGAACCATTACTAGCAAGTCTATTTAAGAACTAATTGTTTTTATTGTAAATAGGTTTTAGAGAATTATTAGGGTAGCCTATTACACATAAGCATTGGTTTTATCTTCTCCTTTAAGCTTTAGGACCCTAGAAACCCTCAATCATCAGCCAACAAGAGGCAGACAAAACCACAAACTGAAGCGCAAGTCCCAAACTTACCAGTCACTGAGGGAACAACTACAAGCTCTAACCCAAAAACCCCAAAACCCATGAGCAGCAGAAGACCCAGACAGACACACATGCAAATTTCCACCCTCCATGGTGCTCCACAAAGGAGACATGGCAGTACAGACATGGCAGTACAGACATGTCATTGACAGTCGTCTTTTACAAAAGATTCCCAAAGTTTTTACTAACAAGCAGCCAATGATCTGAAAGTTTACAGCTTTAAGATTTCTAGCAAAAAGATTCTCCACCTCCAGTCCAAAGAACACCCCACACCAATACACATCCTGGGTGTGAACATGCAAACCCCCGCATCCAAGTTTGATCTGACAAAAAACAAGCCCTAGAACAGTGAGAAAAACTCTGGGTAAAGGAATACACCCAGCCTGCACCACAAAGAGCTGTGGGAGCAAAAAAAGCCAGCTCACAAAAGATATGAGAATTCTAGACAAATTAAAAGTCAGCTGAACACCCCGTATCAAACTGAGACTGTGCAAAAACCACAAAAAACTCCAAAATCCAGAAAAATCCTACCTGAATTATGTCCCTACCATGACACAGGCCCAGGACCCAAACTGATACTGTAAATATGTGTAAAAAAAATCTTTTTACTTACTAACTTACTTACTCACTGACTTTTTTTCAAAGCTTTGTCTTTTTGTTGGGTGAGCTAATTAGTTCATTTATTTGTCCTTCTTTTTCTTTTCAGAATGAGGACTTCGGCAATGAAGACAAAGACAGCTTGTGTAGTAGCAGCAGTGTTAACAGTGTGGACAACATGCCCTTATGTCTGGCTGCAGTTCAGAAGTTGGTGGAGTACATTAAATTCAACTTCACTGAGAGTGACACAGTTTTAGCAGCGCCCCCCTTTTTCTGCAGGGATGGATTAGATGTGGAAGTTCATGCTGTTTCCCTGAGAAAAAATGAGGAAGATGGAGCTGAATTTGGCTTGAGCTTTGGGAACATCCCTGTTTTTGGGAATCCTGGTGTAAGAAAAAAGGGAGGCCCAAGGAAGAGGAGGGATCAGTGCTCCATCATTGATGTGGGCTGCATCTGGGTGACAGAGGTGAAGAAGAAAAGTCCTGCCGCCTGCTGTAGGAGAATCAAACTGAGAGATGAGCTTCTGTCAGTAAATGGACAACTGATGGTGGGAGTAGATGTCAGTGGAGCCAGGTATGATATCAGCATTTTATACTGTCAACAAAAAACTAAAGAGGATGGTAAAGCAAAGTGCTGGATTCAGTAAATTCAATAGTCGAATGTTCACAGTGTCTGAAAATACAACATGACCATATCCCCACCATCTTACCTTACCATTTTTGCTAAGGCTTAAAGTTTGACTTTTGCAGTAATAAAAAAGAAACTGCCATAGTAGAAAAGCTAGAGCTCATATAATACAGATGGTAATATGGTGCTTTGAACATGTATGTCATTCCCAAATCAAAGTCTGAGATCAAATTGATCACATAAAATCTTTAAAAATTTAACATTTTTAAAACTCCACCATTAACTATTGGAGTCAGTTGTCTGTTGGCAAAATATCTGATGAACCAGTGGATGGATTCAAGATGGTTACCCTTTAAGTGACATTAGCAAGCACAGAAATGGCTATACCTCATCTAATTTTACAGTTATTAAACAAAAATTTGATGTGGTAGTAGCTGAGAGTCATTCCAAAAACATATGCCCCTTTTACACCGGCTGTAAAGGTCCCGGCTCCACTCTACTTGGCTTGCTTTGCATGCATTTCCACTGGCATTTTTTCGAGGCCGGCCCTGCTTTTTTGGTCCCTGCTTCAGAGTAAGGCCAGCCGGGTCGGCCCTGCTTTGGTGGGTGGCACAGGTTTAGCTCCTGTTCACTCATTGGTCGTGGGTGTGACCAGATGCAAGCATAAAGAGCGAACGATAGAAATATAAACAACAGCGTTAGCTTACCCTGCAACGTTTCTGCCGTCTGTCCCCCAGCTGAAGGCGCTGTAAAGCCTGAAATCTCCAGTGGATAACAGCTGTCCTACTCCGCGCAACAATCACAGCATCCAGAGCATTTCTTCCACTGCGCCTCTCTTCCTGAGGTCTCAGGAGAATCCCCATAAGTTTAAAAAATAGCAACAACACAGGGCCAACGTTCTCCATAGCACTTCCGTTGTTTACACAACTTGCGCCAAGTTTTCATAGCACACCCCCCTCCCCCAGTGGCCCCGCCCCCCGCAACACGAGGAGGCGCTTCTCTGCTACCAACTAAACTGGCCGGTGTGAACGCGATGCATTCTTTATCGAGTAGAGCCGAGTAGAGCCGGACTTCTGAATTAGAGCCCGTGTAAAAGGGGCAATAGTCCAAGCCCTAACCGAATTCTAGAGATCTATTTTTAAAACTTTACCAATAACAGTTGAAGCCATCTGTGTGTTGGCAAAATATTGAATGAACCGCTAGACAAATTTTGATGAAAAAAAAAAAATCACTGGATGTAAATTTACAACTGATTAACTTTTAGAGATAACTCAATTCATGACCATCACAGCCAACTGACTTTAGGAAACACAAAATTGGCTTTATTTAGATTTTATATTGGTGTTATAGAGTGCATTGAAAGGACGTAATCTTAATTTTTACTCCATCAGCTGCTTGACTTCAGGGGTAAGAATCAGGCAAAGCCCCCTTTTACAAAACACTTTAAAGCCTGGGCTTTTCTTGTCTCTGTATAATTTATAGAAAAAATAACTGAGGTAGCATGGAGAGTTTAGGTCAACCCACCACTTTTATGCCTTTGAGATGTCATGCAATGTCTGACATTCTTTTTATGAGTGATGCTCTATGCCAATTCTGCTAAATTACACTCCAGCCTTCTTTGGTTCTGTGATGCTGGCCTTATTTATAAATACTCACAATGTTGTGGGTTGTGGCCAGCTCGATTGTTGATTTGTGATTGACCAGAAGCAAGAACTGCTCATGTTTGCAGCTATATTGCAGAACTGTTTTTTAAAGGGGTAGTTGGCTGTAGTTTCTCAGCACCACCATCCACTGGCTTGTAGAGATTAGTGCTGGTCAGTAATGTGATGCACATCAAAATGAATAACACCCCAAAGCATTCATGGCAGTTTCTGAAGATTTCTCTCTTCATATATATATATATATATTATTCAATGATTTACACTTACCGGCCATTTTATTAGTTACATCTGTTTAATTGTTTGTTAATAACAAAATGGCTTTATGTCAGCAACTCAATACATTTAGGCATATAGACATGATGACGACAACTTGCTGAAGTTCAAACTGAGCATCTGCTGATGTACTGGGATTTTCACACAAAACCATCTCTAAGGTTTACAGAGAATGCTCTGGAAAAGAGAAAATATCCAGTGTGCATCAGTTGTGTGGACAATAATGCCTTGTTGATATCAGAGGAGAATGAGCAGACTGGTTGGAGGCAAAAGAAAGGCAACAGTAGCTCTAATAATGACTTGTTCCAACCAGGGTCTGCAGAATATCATCTCTGACCTCACAACCTTGAAGGAGGTGGGCTCCAGGAGCAGAAGACCACATCAGGAGCCACTTCTGTCAGCTAAGAGCAGGAAACTGAGACTACAATGAACACGGTCACCAAGAAAGGACAACTAGAGATTGGAAAAAGATTACCTGGTCCGATAAGTCTCAGTACACCCAAGTGATGGTTGTGAGTGAAAATCCCAGTAGAGCAGCCGTCTGGCACCAACAACCACAGCATGTTTAAAGTCACTTAGATCCCCTTTGTTGTCCTTTCTGATGTTTGGTTTGATTGGTTTGATCTTCATCAAGTCATCTTCACCACGTTTAGATGCCTAAGTGCACTGAGTCTGGGCCTAATAAACTGGCCAGTGACTACAATTTCCCATTAGAAATGAATAATGTATCATTCTGTTGATTTTTATTTTATTTTACATAGTATCAAGTAAAGGAAGCCTGTTCAGGAGAGACTTGGAAATGACTTATAACTGTAAGGACAGTTATTTGTTAGAGATTTACCTGAACAGAATGTGTTTCTATTTTACAGTTACTTGGTTGACCAGTGCTGGAATGGAGGATGCATTTATTTGATCCTGTTGCGTCGAGTCAAGAGAAAAGCTCCTCTGCCTCCTTGCAATGTCAGTGAAAGTGCCAGTTTTCTTATCAGCAATGAAAACTATGGGGATCAACCATACAAAGACCAGGACAGAACTTCCTCAGAGGCTTTGAAAAGCTTGTCAAACTGCAAACGCACACGCAAGTTTGGTGTCATATCTCGTTCATCTTTCAGTCTAGACAACAGGGAGAGCACTGACTCAAAAATCCACAGAAGTCCACAGAACTATAGCCCCCCTCTTTATATTGATGCAGAAGTCAGGCTTCGAATGGATGACTCTGACTGCAGCCCAGACTCCTCTCCTCAACTGAAAACTATCCTTCCACACAGTGGACATCCTGCTACTCTGCCTGCAAGAAGTCTCAGTCAGCTGTTAGAATGTCAAATGGATACTTTCACCAGTGAAACATCAAGCCAGGTAACACACACTCTTCACACACTGGGCTCTGAATTTAACTGTTCATAATCAGTCAGGGCATTAGGACCATGTGGCACATCCCTTGAGCTGTGTTTCTTCATCCTCCTCATGCAGCTACATGCTGAGAGGAAGAGTCTGTCACACACTTACTTAAGAACAGACCTAATGCCGAGTTCACGTACGGATTTGTCAACTTTGAAGCTAAGAAACTAAAGTTTAAACCTTGTTAATGTATTTGAGATGAGAGGAAAAGAGTGGATCAAGGTGAACCACACAGTCTCCACCAATGCTCTCCATGCAAGCTGTTTGATTATCTGTGTTCATCAGTGTGAGCTGCGCTTCTTTGTGATGAACAAAAACAATAAAAAACACACACACACAAAGAAGTTTCACTCTGATTGGCCTGAGAGTTTCCATGACCTGTCAGCAGTCATCACCACTACAGAGTGTCTGCCTGGATTTATTTGATCCAGATTATCTCTGTTTGCTGACATCATTTTAAGTTGCATTGTTCATAATGTTCATTAGAAAGCCCAAAAAAATGAAACGCTGTATTTTCTGGCTGCTTCGAACAATTTTTTGCAACTCACTGAACCATGTTACACACATACTTATCTACTTGCTGTTGAATTGCTGAATGAACGTAAATCTTTGCTTCACAGTGGACATCCCACATCCGGGATGGTAAGGGAAAAAACAGAAAACATCCGAGTAGCTTTTTGAGTATTCAGTATTTAAAAAAAATTGTATATATTTTTTTTTATTAGTATAATATAATTGGTATAATTAGTATAAAACAGATTTTAATATTTAAAATTAGTCATCCCTTTATGTTTTTGTTACTGTAGACTACATTGGATTGTGGATTATATAACAGTTTTTTGTTTCTGTTTTCAAAATGACTGAAAAATCTATGAATAGTGATAGTGTAAATATTAAGTAAGATGAAATTTATACATAGTGTTGATTTTCTTTCTTTAAAACAGTATGTACATGATGGCGTTTATGACTGGACATTTTGTAATATTTTCTTTTTGTGCTGTTTTTCTTAGCCCAGAAAGGGAAGCCACATCTGGAAGATGCACGTGGTTAAAGGTCAGGAGGGTCTTGGCATACAAATTACAGGGGGACGCGACTCCAAGAAGTCTCCTCGTGGGATCATTATTGCTCATATAGAGAAGCGGGGGGCTATTCACAGGTAAAATTTATATGAATGGACTATGTCAGTGTTTGTATGCAGTGAAATGCAATGTTCACTTTTAAGTTTTACACAAAATATCTAAAAAGAATATGTATTGTATGTTGTATGTTTTGGCATATTAATGCAACCCCATTTCCAAAAAAGTCGGGATGTTTTTATTAGCGTACAGTTCAAAAGCTTGCCTCTCTGATGGTATGGGGGTGCATTAGTGCTTCTGACATGGGCAGCTTACACATCTAGAAAGGTACCATCAATGCAGAAAAGTATATACAGGAACAACATATACTACCATTCAGATGATGTATTTTAGGTAAGCTTTGCATGTTTCAGCAAGACAATGCTAAACTACATACTGCATCCATTACAACTGCATGGTTTTGTAGTAGAAGAGTCCAGGTGCTGAGCTGGCCTGACTGCAGTCCAGACCTCTCATTAATTTAAAACATTTGTTGCATCATAAACAATAAAGCTGGCAAAGATATCCCAGAACTGTTGAACAGCCAGAGTCCTACATCAGACAAAAATGGGACAACATTCTTGTTTGATGTATGATTAGAACAACATTAAGGGGGAGGACAGCAAAAGGACAACATTAAGGGGGAGTGGTGGTGCAGTGGTTCGATAGTTTAGCCCAGGGGTGGCCAATCCTGGTCCTCAGGGCCACTATCCTGCATGTTTTCCTTGTTTCTCTGCTCCAACACACCTGATTCAGAGGTTAAATCACCTCTTCATGTTCTACAGAAGTCTGTTAATCAGCCATTGATTCAAATCAGGTGTGTTGGAGCAGAGAAACAAGGAAAACATGCAGGATGGTGGCCCTGAGGACCAGGATTGGACACCCCTGGTTTAGCCTGTCTTCAGCAGGTTCAGATCCCCTTTAATGGCACAAAATTTGGGAGGGGAAGATGAGATGCCTACATCTGCCTCCATCCTCATTAGCCTCAAAATTCCAACAACTGGTCTTCTCCATTCCTAGATGTTTACAGACTATTGTTAAAAGAAGACTGAATCATTACAGGGGTAAAAATGACCTTGTCCCAACTTTTTTGAGATAGGATGCTGCCATCAAATTCAAAATTACTCATTTTTTGTTTGAAATGGTACAATTTCTCAGTTCAAACATTTGATGTGTTTACTATGTTCTATCATGAATAAAATATGGGTTTATAGGATTTGCAAATTATTTCATTGTTTTTATTTACATTTGATCTAAATTGGGGTTGTAAGTAAAGCAAGTAGTAAACATTTATTTGTATAGCACATTTGAGCAGCAAGGCATTCAAAGTGCTTTACATCATAAAACATCAACAATAATCAAAAACATCATTACAATCATCAAAACAAATCATAAAAATCATCGAGCAGATACACTTGATAATCATAAGGAGATGGTCAATATGTAATAAGATTTTTTGTTTAGAGCAGCTTTACACCTGAATTTGTTTGTGGACTATTAATCAAAGGCAGCTGTAAACAGGTGAGTTTTCAGCCTTGATTTAAAGGAATTTAGTGTTTTGTCTGTTTTGCAGTTTTCTGGGAGTTTGTATTTGTTGTATTAATTTCACAGTATAAAAATTATATGGTCCTTATAGGCTCTTAAAATGAGGAAATTACAACCTCAGATCAGTAATACAGAGCATATTACACTATACTGTTATTTATTTCACGAAAGCTGAGTGAAATCAGAGAAACAGTCTAATTTAAGTAAATCTCATAATTCAGTAGCTTCCAGAGCCACCTCTTTGGGTCAGACTCATTAATTATCCTGAACCACAACCAGGCTCAGGATACCTAACAGCAGCAACTGTATGATGTTATAGGTTTCTCACACAAAAGTGGGAGGTATTTTAATTCCCTGAGTTTTAAGGGCATTTGTTTTTACAGAATTCTCTAAAGTCCCATCATACCTTTTCAGCTGACTGTGTCATCTAAGTTTTGACTGGACCATTGCATGTTTTGTTATCTCAGACTTTCTGATTTTGGGACACCGCAAAAGGGCAGAAATATCTGAAACTTTTGACATCATAGTCAAAAGATTTATTTAGCTCTGACTTTGTCCCATAATGTGCAAATCACTTCACTGAATAAATCTGTTATTTATTAAATATTCCCTGATGTACAGAATTCCTAACAAATGGAAACTAATATTAACCGTTTCTTCTATTACTGTTGCTGTTTCAGCAAATCCACACAAAAAATACAGCCATTGCACATAATCATCTTGATATGGTTTAGATGAAGTCAAACTGCAAAATCCCTGTTTTGTGTTGTTCTTGTGTTAAGCTTACAGCAATCTAACAGCTTTTTAGTGGCATGCAACACGAAATATGGTTTATGAGTGTATTCAAGTTTCAAGTTGAAAATCATGCAAATGAATGAAAGATTTTGGTCAAATGGGAAGATTTTGACCTGAAATTGTCTTTAGTCTGTGTATTTAATAGATCGAATGCCTAAATGGCAATATCTCCCCTGAATAACACATTGTTTGTGGTTAAATTTGACTATTTAAATTTAATTTAAATCCAAATGTGGGGCACATGTTAATTGGCAATTTGACAATAATTTAACATTTTGCAATGATGAGCAGAACCATGGTGACATATTGATGTTGTTAGAGTCTGATTTTTTTTGTTTGAGATATCATTAACTGTGTGCTTCTTACTGACAAGTAACTAAAGTTTTGAAGCCTCTGTTACCATGGTGATGTAGCCAGACAGAAAGAGATCCTCCTTTGTGATGCTGATACGTCTGACTTTCAGCTCAACATAACCAGCTAAGCAGGAAGTTTTGCTTTGTAGTGCAACCCTATGTTAAGGGCCAGTTTATGTATGTGTTGTACATTTTTGCATTTGTGTATAAAAATCTATATTGTGTTTATGTTGGTGTTTCAGGGATGGGCGTCTTCATGTTGGGGATGAGTTACTGATGGTTAACGGTCAGTCACTAATGGGTCTTACACATCAGGAGGCTGTTGCTATTCTTCGTTCCACTACTGGCTTGGTCCAGCTGGTAGTGTCCAGTCAGGTAAACCAACGTAAATACCCCTTGTTTCACCAACTGCATGGAGGTGGCAAAATATTTGAGAAATCACTGAGATGAAGTCATTTCGGTCAAACCTTGAGTAAAACATTTTATGAGATCTCGTGCAACATGGCAACATGTAACGCTCAGTTTGTGCTGAGGATGATTCCTAGCTACTGTCACGTTAAATTTTACCTCAATATCTGCAAAGTTGACTGAGATATAGCCATCTTACAGTTGACTAGTGTTGAACAGCTGTGGTAGGCATTTTGAAGTGGATTGAGTCGAAAAGTTAAGACAGAAAGACCCATGGGTGCAGACTAACGTCAGGACCAGTAGCGGCTGGTGGAGTTTTCTCCAGGGGGGGCTATAAATCCAAAATAGACATATACCAAAGGTTTTGGTATATGTCTATTATGTGATACCTTAGTATATGTTTTGGTCCAAAACATATACTAAGGTATCACACCAGTGTATTTACATGTATTAAAACAACAAAAGCAACATTATAATGTACATATAAATGCACATATGCACAAGTGCTTCCTGAACACCAATACTTACAAAGACGGAGGTCTCCCAAGGCACAAGCCTGTAGGACACATTTAGCGTTTATAAGATCTGTTTTCTCCCTTATTTTTCAAAACTTTACCGGAGAAAGCTGGTTTTATGGTGAGAGCACTCACTATGTCACGTATTCTGCACATACAATATAACGAAGATCGGATGTTTCACTCCGATTAGAATTCAAAACCAAACATTTTAACAGATTTTAGCATAAATTTTCTTAAACTAATTATTAACTATTAACTTATTTATTACATTTTGTATGTAACTTAGTCACATAATGAACTTATTGCTGTCTTTGAATAAAAGACAGCTCACCCGCGGCTGGACTTTTCAATCAGGCGAACTTTATGACAGCCGGATATGACGTCAGCCCCCGGCGGGAGTCCCACGCTCCGGCGGCGGGAGGCGGTGAAATATAAACACAACTGCATTCAGCAGCTCTGGGTGCAGGAGAGGTGCGCCCTGAACGGTCCTATCTCTTGTACTGAAGAGGAGCTACTGCGCATGTACAACTGTTAACAAAAGTCTATGGACAAAGATTTTTGCGCCCCGGGGCGGAAATACGTCACCACTTACTTATCATTCACTATAAAATATTTATCCTACACAACTAAAAATATATATACATATATTTCGAAATATTTTTAATGTACTATTTAATTTTTTTTATGTCTTATTCAAGGTAATGTGAGTGGTGGGGCGGCGCCCTAGCGCCCTTCATTGGCCAGCCACCACTGGTGAGGACTGGTTTTACAAAAATAAGGATTTCAATAACAAAATAAAAAGCTGGCATGAATAGGGTTGGGCATCAATTCTTGAGAATCGATTGGATCCGGAACTAATATTCTGATTCTCCCGGAATCGTTCAAATTTTAACAATTTGATTCCTAGTTTTGATAATCGGAAGAAGCCGCAGAACAACAATGAAGAAGAATCCGCAGGAAGTGTGTGTGCAACCATGGAAATTTGCGGCAGCAATCAAAAGTGTGGCGCGTCGGTGTGTCCAAGTCACATGATCGATTGAAATTGCTGTTGGGGGAAAGATGCGCTCTCTCATCTTTTCCTGAAAATCATTGTCATATTTGAAGTGTGTTAGAGTGAGAAACAGCAGCGAAGACGGAGAGTTTCGGGGAGAAAACACCCCTATCCTCCATTTGTTCTCACCCCCAAACCTGCCAAACGAAAATTCACACACCCCCTCTCCATTCTGACTGAGGCCCAAAGTTATTAGTCAAGCACCAAAAAGTCTACAGGAAGAAGAAAGAGGCTCAAAAGTTTCAGGAAGTTCGGCGGCGACAAAAACAAAACAAAACAAAAAACAGTAAACAAAGGAATGAGTAATGAGATTTGTGTAGTGTGGTGTGTTTAGTGTTAAGTTTAGTCAGTTTTAGTGTGTTTGAGTCAAAGCAATGAGACAAGTTTTGAATGTGGAGCTTCAGCTTCTGTTTGAGGTGAAGGACTCAGAGATGATGGAGCTGCAGTCTCAGACAGATGGAGAAGCTCAGAGGCAGAGATGGAGAGTAAAAACAGTTTGAGACAGACAGAGAGGACTTTGTTCATGAAGTACGTAATCTATTATTTGTTTTAGAAGAGGGAAAAAATAAAGAATCTGGAAAAAAATACATCTAGACTGACATGGAAGATCCGTAAAAATGCCTAAGAACATTTCTGCATTTTGATGGAAATACTGTATATAACTGCATTTGCTAAATTTGTTCATGTGTTCATAAATATTACTGTTTATATTTGCATTCTAAGTTGTAAATCTGTGTCATTATGAATGTTGCGGTTTTCACAGTTAAAACACTAAAACTTTTCTACTCAAATTTTATGTTTTTTGTGTGAATTTAAATCCATTGTGTTAGTACAGTAGGTCAAAAGTAGAAAATAACTTGAAACTCAAACTTGGGAGGTTTTGATGAAAATAAATTACTCCGAATATGGCAGGGATTTTTAGGGTGAAATATGAATTAAACTCAAATCTCAAATGAATGGTTCAACTCAAATGCAAATACCCAGCTAACGTTGGCCCATGAATGTTCTTTTTCTAACTTCGCTCGGTGTTTCACTATGGGAATCGCCTCAGCGTGACCAACTACGGAAGCTCCAATGACATCACATCTGTCTGTGACAGACAGGTTGAGCCGTGACCGTGGCTCCACCCACCATCCAATATCACGGCCAACCTACCCCTCTCAACTCATTCTCGCTTTCTTCCCGTGAGATCTACATC
>NC_051430.1:3109333-3114086 GCF_001649575.2 Kryptolebias marmoratus | reverse complement strand
GAGGCGATTCCCATAGTGAAACACCTCACTCTGTTATCAAAGAACCAGGGATTACATTAAGTAACCCAACGTTTTCATAGACAAACGACCTGAAATTGTTAACGTTAGCCATGTAGCTAACCGGACTCTGCGACGTACTCCTCTGTTCACCATAGTGTCCAAGGGAAAGCTGTTGGTGTAATAAATTGAAGAGTGCCACAGAAAGGTTACATCACAGCCTCTTAAAAGAATCAGAATCGAGAATTGTTAGGAACTGGAATCGGAACCGGAATCATTCAAACTCAAACGATGCCCAACCCTAAACAGGGATGAGGATCACACAGGGACCAGGCAGGAGAACAGAAAGTATGACAGATTGATGAAAAGAAGAGAACTGGGAGCGTAAGTACTGGGAGTGGGAGGGATGAGGAACAAGTGATTACAGCTGGGCTAATTGACAAATGAGGGACAGGTGCGTAATGAGGAGAAGGACCGACTGAGGGAATGCAACGGGAGAAATAGGAAATGAACAAGTATCCAAAAGAAAACACAAGTAACAACAGGACACAATGAACTGAATCCACAATAACAAAAAGAAAAAAAAAACAACAACCCAGGATCATGACATGTAGAGATGGAGCCAATGATTACTTTCATGTTTCATGAGTTTCCTGGCATAGAACTGAAAATCAGTAATAAAAATGCCCCTAAAAAAACAGTGTTATGTTTAAGTAGACAATACACAATCACCCAGTTGTAAACATAAAAACTAAACACTACTAAGCTGATAACTACTCACTTTTATAATATCTCTGATTAAAAGTGATTGGAAGCTTAAATCTTTTTCGAATGTGACTTGACCTCCAATTTTCATGTTTGTGTTGGATTTTCTGAAATAGTGGTGGAAGTTATGTCATACACAAAACCGGGAGTATATCTTAGCACCGCACCTGGTTATCTGTGCAGACCTAACCCATGAGCCGATTTGCTTCCAGGAAGAACCTGTGAACAGCGTGTGACTCCATGACCTGAGGTTGCTTGATTATACAGGGATAGTCATAACAATGAGATGTTATAATCTAGATGGAACATTCTTATTTGCATGCAACTATGACCCCTTTACATTTACCCCTTGATCCACAAGTATGAAATGTCCTTCTGATAACATAACAAACTTGTGTTTTGCTCCCCTTTTTATTAAACCAAAAACAACACATTATCCCTCGCAATAAGGCAAAATAAGGCAAAAGCAGGTAGTGTTAATTGATTCTAATTTTACTTTCTTAGTTACAAACTAAAACATTAACACTACAGATAATCACATCATTGGACCCCTTGTTCCTTAGCTTAGAGTTGGCTCGGTTCAATTCAGCAGAACTCTGGTAGCCTGTAGCTCGCTAGTGAAGTAGCCTCAAGTTCCTAAAAAATGGGAAATTATCCTTTTATGCTGCTCTTATATTGACGTCTACCTGAGCCAGAGCTTATATATAGAATAATTTTTAATGCAAACAGATGTCTAGGCAAAAATTGGACTAAATATGAGTTTAAGTTTTATAAATGTATACATTGGTTTTAAAACATGGTTTGTTTCAAAACTGCAACTACCAAAAATCATACTTAATGGGTTTTCACATTTGAGTCTCCTACATAAAAGCAATACAATATTAATTACACCTGCTAGTCTGCCACCATTTTATAACTTTACCAAGTGTATAGTATATAATGTACAGTGTACAATGCATTATACAACAGTGTTTCCTCATCAAAGCTTTTACTACCAAACAAAAACTGGCTCTGAATCTTAGAGGCATTATCAGATTAATATCAAAGGCTCCTTAATGAACAATCAAACTGACCTCACGAACAAAAGTATTAACTTACTCTTAAAACATTGAGTCTGAAACAGGTTTCACATGATTATTCTAGGATCCCAACGTAACACTTATAAACATCAATATGATGTTTTTGTCAATCCTTTACCATAAAATGGAAAGTTGACATAATTCAGAGATGTTGTCTGATCTGTCGCAAGTTTTTCATGCCTGATGTGACCCTGTTTAAACACATTTTCATTTCACAGTCAAGGCTGGCTAACAGTGCCTATAACCAGGTATTAGACAAGTCAGAGGGTAAATGCATTAAAACTGTGGGGCTCACGGCCCTTAAGCACCACAAAGGCTAGCTGACTGCTGAGGCGCCACAGCCGTTTATCACAGCTTCCAACATTTAATTTCTGTTTTGTTTTTATTTAGGTTATGGAAATTGTTGTGGAAATCTTTATTTAACAAGGACGGAAAAACGTGATGAGAGGCAAGGCACTCCATAGAATGGTCGTCAAGTACTGTTTATTGCAATATTGCAAGGCACAAAGGTGTAACACAGAACAGTGCTTGTTCTCGGCCACAAACTTTCTGCACCAAGGTTGTGTCTTGGAACCCATTATGTACAGCTGGGATTTGTATGACCTTATGTTTATCTAACAGACATTGACATTTTGCATTTGATAAACCTGTCGCCAGCAGATTGGGTGCTGATCGTAAAAAACACTTTGCCCTAAGAGCAACCAAAGATAAACAGTGGTGAGAGGCATTTAGGTCATAACAAAGGGAGATACCAAATGGCACCATACAACCCTGGTGACATCTGTGTCATCACAGAAAAGAGGTCACTAGCTTTTGGCCTCCAAGGGGACAGATGTATAAATTATTTTTTCCATCACAAAAATCTTTCTCCATTCATAATTTTAGATCTGTAATTAAATTCAGCAAAACCTGAATAAAAACATGACTGTTAGTTGGTACAGGCAGTTTGATTTGAAAGTCATAAACAAAACAGAAAAGTAATGTTGGGCGTTTCGAAAATGGACTCCGGGGAGGTACCCTTAAAAGTAAGTGGTGAATACCTTTCAAAATGCAAAAATAACTTATTATCTGATAAGTACTACCTTTAATGCCAATGCACAAATCTTGACATGGAAGTAAAAAAAGCTGTGATTTACTGTGCCTTTGGCTACAGTCAAATTTATCAGTACCAGGTCAGTAAACAGCTAAAAGCATTTTTTAAATAATGCTGTTGTGTTTTCACAACAATATATTTTTTTCAGAAATACATTTTTTTAATCAAGTAATGAATTCAACTGGTTACAACATTTTTTCTACAACATTTGATAGAAAAGGGAGCTTAAAATTAGCTTAAAGCTAAAACAGAATGACCAAAATTGTTTTTTGAATAGGGACTGTATTACAGCATGTTTGAAAGTAGGTGTATGAATAAATCAGGTGCAAAGAATTAAACCCACTTTTTCTGCAGCAAATAATACTGAAGTTTCACACAATGGAAACGACTGGTCTAAAATATTACCAACCAACATGTCAAGGTTAAATTTGATGTCTGAAAATGCAAATAAACAAAACACAAAAACAAGGAAACAAAATTGTGGTGTTATTGTTTCCTAATGCCAGAGGATCCCTCCTAAGACATACTGCGCCAACCTGCCCTGTGATTTTAGTGTATTAGTTAATTTACACCTTAGAATTACCATTTTGGATAGCAGTGATGTAGTTGACTCAATGAGGACAAAAAACTCAGTTTACTTACAAAGAAAACCAGTTATATGCCATGCTGTAGTCCTCCTGGCTACACAAGAATGTAAACTACGTATAAAGGAGGATATTTTGCTGAAATAGGTTTGTAGTATAAAGTTTCAAATAATTTTAATGTTGCTGTAGGATTTACTGTTCCCTCTGGAAACATCTGATATAGACACAGACATGACAAATGTTTTGCTCATGTATATGAAACATATATTTCACAGATTATTCAAAAGGAAAATGCCATTTTTTACATGCATATATCTTTTTTTCTTCCTCTGCAGGAGGTGTCAGAAGTGGATTTTGAACTCTTCCCATTTACAAGTCTGCCAGATCTTATCAGCACCTGCAGAGCCTTTTCTTCTCTGTCTCAAACTGCTCCACAGTGCTCCTCCCAGACCTCCAACAACACTGATCTTCAGAACTCCTCCATGGTACACAGGGAAATGATGTATAGGTGTCAAAGTTTGTGTTCATTAAACCTTTTTTTAGCTTAGCCTTTTGTATAGCATGATTGTCATGTAAAAAGTATAATTATCAACCACATGGAGCAACATTAGTGTCAAACTGCCTTGTTTGGGCTTGTTTTCTCAAGGCTTTGTGAGCAGATGTTGACTGTTGTAAAGATTTAGCCTACTTGGTCTGGTTGCACTACTAAAACCATCCTGTGTTGTAAGGTTATCTTTTATCTGGGTACTAAAAAGTTGCCATAACCAAACGGACACCAGGTAAAGGTGTACTGATGGCTTGCAAAAGTGAACACCAGTTTGTGTTGGTGTGCCACCTACAATTGTCCATAACACTCACCCAACATAAAGGGTGAAAAAATATTTGGTTCTCCTTTTGGAAGCTCTTCTTTCAGCTGAGTCATAGGCCACCTAATAGGAGACCTGTTACTTAATTTTGTGCTAGCCAATATTGAGTGTTTATTTTTATTAGGTTTCAAGTCTGGCGACAGATGTGCTTAATAAGTACAAGTTATATAACTTGATTATTGCCTTTTTCAAGAGATTGGGATATCAAAAGGCAGATTTCTACTGCTGTACAAAGGTGGGTGGTGCATTAGGTGGGGTTGAAATGTGCACTTCAGAAAAACTTTGGCAACTCACATAAAAAAATACTAGTCCATCCATCCATCCATCTTCTTCCTCTTATCCGGGGTCGGGTCGTGGGGGCAGCAGCCT
>NC_051430.1:3106094-3108943 GCF_001649575.2 Kryptolebias marmoratus | reverse complement strand
TATTCGCGATCTCGTTCTTTCGGTCACTACCCAAAGCTCGTGACCATAGATGAGGGTAGGAACGTAGATCGACCGGTAAATTGAGAGCTTCGCTTTTTGAGTCAGCTCTCTCTTCACCACGACAGATCGGTACAGCGCCTGCTTCACTGCAGACGCAGTTCATAGATAATTCAAAAGACTTAAGAAATGTTTTTTGTTTGTTTTTACAGGTAACAAGCCTGGAGAAAATAGAAGACTTAAATCACAGGGAGACCCCTATAGAATCCTGCTGCAGCCCCACAACTATGAAGTTGTTTAGCCTGTCTCAAGGTTGGTCCTTATTGTTAAGAAATTGAGCCTTCTGCAACCTGTGGTTTTTTAAAAAAAAAAAAAAATTATTCAAACCATGTGCTTTTCCTGTGATTCCCTAATTTTTATTAGTTTTTCACAAGGAAAATAATAAAACACCAAAATAAAACTCCATCCGTCTGTCCGTCCATCCATCCATCCATCCATCCATCCATCCATCCCTTTCTCTTGATTGGGTTTGACTAGAACACCTCTCCTAAAGGGTACCCAAAAGACATGCAGAGTCAATCTCCTGAAACAAAAACTAGTACACATCATAGTGGTAGACATCCAACACAGATTTGTGGCTCAATACATATGCAAACACCAGCTTACTGTCAACAAAACCATTGTTTGAGACTGTAAGGCCAGACACACATACCTGTGCACTGCCTGGATTGACTGGAGGTAAGTCTATGACCTGATGTCACACACATGGATCCTGGAGTGCCTCAACCTGTGCAGACAACTGTTGCCTGGGTTCTTCGCCAGTCTAAGCTTTATGGGAGAGTGGCAAAGGTTCTGTTGAAGAAAACTCTTCAACAGTTTGTCAAAGTAAATTTGAGTAAGTTTTACTCACATTTTCATTATAACGCAGTATAAGGTTTTATATCCTAAATGTAAAACAAAAATGAGATTCCATGCACTTTTTAAAAAAATATGTGTGAGCAATCTTTTCAGTAATGAAAAAGGAATGTCTTTCACTCCCACTTATAACAGTATGCATGCACAGTTGTATTTCTAGTAATAAGAAAGTCTGTGGTACACCCTGTTCAAGTATTTCATAACCCTGATCCTTGGAGGTTCTATCCTACTTGTTTTACAAGATCTGACCTGCTGACTAGGGATGGGCGATATGAACTTAAAATTTGTTTATATTACTTTCTGGTTTTTACAACAATGTGTAGAAGAAAAGACATAGTGTTTAATTTAAATCAATGCATTGATTTAGTAATTCATTAATTATTTGCACTCATAGGGCACCATCCCAAAAGATGGCAAGTTATAACATTGTTATCAGTTTCAACAGTACCCTAGAAAGAGTTCTTTTCATTTGAAGGGACCATAACCACACACACAAGACACGGCAGGCTGAGAATTAATTTGTGACCTGTGATGGCAAAATGAGTCAGAATAAGCATAGGCTTTAGGCCTGATCCCCAGTCAGTTTCACTCCAATCAACACCTGCAGTCATGTGACCAGAGTGGCCCATCAGTGAGTCAGACAAACAAGGACCCTAATGAGCCTCTGTTGTTAGGAGAGCGAGAACAATTTGCAAGCAATCCAGCTTACATCATATCTCAGCTTTAAAAGCTCAACTCCACACTCTCTATTTCTGAATTGAGAAAGCTCCTCGGATGAGAAGAGAAACGTCTTCAACTACAGAATAGAAGTCCAGTTGTTTTTGTTTTTTAACATTTTTTGAATTGCTGGAATATCTTTTCAGCCTCTTGTCTGGTTTTAGCAGTTTTGTGTGAATAGTAGAAAACTGTGGCCAATTTGTTTTACAGGACTGTCAATATCAGTTCTAATGAACATCTTTCATGTTTTTGTATTTCGGTGAATCAGATGAAAACAAGAAAACCTTTGACCTTTTTAAAAATGTCAGTGATGTACTTTTTAATGTAAACTACAAATACTTACCAGGAAACATGTAATCATTTATAGTTAGGCATGGGCCAGTATGAGATTCTGACAATCACATGATCACATGATTTGTTTTTATTTAAAAACAGAAATGGAACTATTACTACTGGTGCATAAATAATATTACATAATGTAATAATGATTATATTGTAGAAATAATGGAATACAATGAGTTGAAATATTGACTTACTACAGTTATTTAAATTATTGTTTTAAAAATGATATTTAAGATCAAGGTTGGAATCTTAATTTAATTACGTTTTGTGTTTAAATAAAAATGTTTGTCAGGCTGTTATATTTTTTAATTGGATTAACAATGGTTGCAGACCTAAAAAATAAAATACAATAAACACCAACTAAATTTATTGATAGTTCTAAATTAAATGTGGCTGTTGTGCAGAATAGTACTTTTGCTCTCCTGTTCTGTTTTCGTAAAGTAACATTTGGAGCCAGACAAAATGATGTTGGCTGATTAATTAATCGGGTCTATGGCAGGTTTATTTTTCCACTCACAGACATGCTAACTCCTGTAGCTTGTCACAAACAGTTTTTGTTGTTGTTTCTAAACAGCATTACCTTAAAAGAGATAGTGTGTCAGTCCTCTGGTGGACGGTATTTGCTACAGGAAAAAAAAAATCAAAAAGCCAGCATTGACTTTTTTTAATGACAAGTAAAGTTTAGGAGAATAAAGACATTTAAACTGTGGGAGCAATATAACAGAAAAGTTTTGTGGCTTTGACACACCATGGTGTACCTTCAAATCAAAAAAAAAAAATATATATATACACTCCTGATCAAAATCTTAAGACCAGTTAAAAAATTGCAAGAATTTGCATTTTGCACTATTGGATCTTAAGAAGGTTCTAAGTAGAGC
>NC_051430.1:3103048-3104958 GCF_001649575.2 Kryptolebias marmoratus | reverse complement strand
AATGCAGTTTGCAGAAAATTCCCCGCTCAAAAGTTCTTGTCTCTTGCACTGATTTTTTCCTTTAACATTGTGAAGCTCTACTTAGAACCTTCTTAAGATCCAATAGTGCAAAATGCAAATTCTTGCAATTTTTTGACTGGTCTTAAGATTTTGATCAGGAGTCTATATAATTTAGAGCTATTATCATAAGGATTCTTTTTTTCGCAGTATATCATAAACAATGCAATATTTGCCAATCGTGATTGTTGACCTGTGTGTTCAATTCTGTATTTAGATTCAGTGTTGAATTGGTTATGATTCAATTATTTAGGAAAATGATCAAATGTGTCATTGCTGTGTCTCTGTAAAGCATTTAATTTGTTCTGTCCTTTCTCAGGGGGGAGCAGTCGCCTGGAATCAGTTGGTGAGAATGACGAGCTGTTTGTTGAGAGCTGCATGGTCAGCGATGACGTGGCAGAGGTGCCTCTTTCTGACCGACGCAAACACTCCTTACCTCAGCAGCTAGAGACTGCTGGAGTAAGACAGGTTAGTGAGTGCTGCCCAATATACATGAAAATAAAGGAATAGAATAAACACCTCATCCCCAAACAAACATAAAAATTCTGAACTTTATGAATATGTTTTCATGGCTATTTCAGGTCAGACAGTTGTTGCCATTATAAATTGCTTATCCTGTCCGATATGTCCAGCTTTAGTGACAAATAAAATACCTTAAAAGTCAGACTTTGTGTGACACATCTGAAGTGTTGGAAATGTTACTTTGAAAATGTAATTAGTTACTCCATTTCATATGTAATAATAACAACTATTTTAGCTATTTTATAAAAGTAATGTAAGTAATTACAGCTATTTACTTTTTAAAATTTTGACTGAATCTTAAGCTTTGTGGCTGTAACGTTTAACCACGTTGAAATGTTTAAACCTGGCATTAATAGCCTTACAGCTGTACTCAACACTGGCTTCTGTTAAATTTCTTTAGAAAATTTTTTGTGCATACAACGGGTAGCAAAAGTAATCACCCCCATGGTAACTTTTCTGTGTTGTTGCCATAAAACCAAGAATTGAATTTTAATTTTTTAAATTTGGTTGTAAGAAGTTTATCTGCAAAAGTATTTCAGAGTAATGAAGTTAAATGAAGAAAAGAGCAAAACAATTTTACAAATATTAAGCTAAAGTTTGGTGTGGTTGTCTAATCCATACTCCCAGTGCTCCTCAGTTCATGACAAATTTACCATTACTTGTTGGAGTCAAACCTGTTTGTCTGTTGGAAAAACATGTCATGAAGCAATGGATAGATTTTAATCTCACTGGTAAAAAGTAAACATTGGATCTACAATTAATTAACTTAACCACAGGAATCAGTACAGTTTAAGATGGCCGCAACAGCTACTTAACATTAAACATTAATATGACTATACCTCAGTCAGTTTAACTGATATTGAGCTTAAGTTTAAGGCAGTAGTAGCACTCTGAGCACGACATCTTGCATTATCACCTGAGCCTTTTATTTTAGGTTTGACCAAAATGGCTTCAACACGGTCATTTTTTAAAATAAGATGATCTTAGTCTAAAAGTTTGGAATGAAATGCAAAATGAATTCATTTTGTGAATGCTAGGTCTTTAAATTAATTTAAGTCACACCAAATATAAAGAAAAACAGAGATCTTATTCTATTAATCATGATCTTAGAGAATAATGTAATTTTTTTTTTTTAATATATTTTATTAAATTTTCTCTTTTAGAACATACATTTACATTCAACTTAACAGTACAAACATCTGCTTATACACACTCACATTCATTCACACATTCACCATTCAAACCTGCATTTGTTTAGATCCAAAAATGTACAAGACCTTTAAATTAAAACAGGGAAAAATAACATGACAGTAATAGAAACTGTAGACAAG
>NC_051430.1:3095822-3102948 GCF_001649575.2 Kryptolebias marmoratus | reverse complement strand
TCTGAAACTGTCTTTATACAGTATTTATATTTGTCTCCCTTCTAGGAATATCAGGTAATTAAGAAATCAGCCCGCTCCTTCAGCATCGTTCAAGTAGAGTCTCCATGGCGACTGGTGCAACCATCCATTATATCCAGCATAGTGCTGATGAAAGGCCAGGGCAAGGTGAGTGCTCTCATTTGACTCAAATCCTCTCTGAGTGTCATTCTAGTTTAAATATGAAACACGTTTAATGAATTTTCTGTGCTTTATTTTGAAAAACATTGAGTCACCTCAAAGAAGGTGCCAGACCATTATATAGTGTAAATGTTCAATTTAGGATTATATAGTATTGATTATGTGTGTGTTAACAGTTTGACTATTAGGATGAGTTGCAGTGTCTTAACAGCTGAAGATTTCAGTTTTTAAATTTATTTTTTAAAGTTAATATCAATATAATTACTTGAAATCATTGGATGCAATTCAAGTGAGTTATATATATATATATATATATATATATATATATATATATATATATACACAGTAAAAAAAAATAGTTTTACTAATAGAATTGTTTGGTCTTTAGTTTTACAGCACTATGTGCATACCGGCAAATAAAGAAAATCAAGCTGAGACGCTTTTAAGTATAACTGCTTATGTGAGACATTTTAGCTACTTATTCAGTTCAACAGAAGTCTGTCACATTCTTAATTGCTGCCAGAATCTGTCAGTCAGTACATAAACAGTATGCACTCTCAGGTGTTTACAGAAATCTCCTTCCTTAAAGCATCAAGTGGATGAACTCTGTTTTCTGCTGTCTTGTTTCTGTCTTTTTAGTTTTTGATTTAACCATGTTTGTGATGTTCTTGTGCATGTTAATATGCCTAAAACATGAAAAATTGAGATTTGTGAAGGCAACAAGTAATATGGTATAATATTTAGAAATATGAACTTTGAACAGAAAGTGATATGTTTAACAAGACCTAGTTAATATTCCTAGGCAACCTTTAAATATATCTGATAAGTTTAACACTTTACTAAGAACTTACTATACATGGACTTTTTTAGAATTATTTTTACTTTCTACAACTTAGAAAACACTTTTTAATAAAGTTTACATTATATTTACTGTATATGTTTAGAGTTTATTTTCATTTGCTTTTGGCAGAAGATACGGGCACTTTTTCCTCACTTTGAGTATTGAGTGTATTTCTGTATTATACGTGTCTGATGACAGTACTGAGAACTGTTGAATCAAGAGCAGTAATAAGTGAGGTGATTCACAGGGACAGAAGAATGTTAAATACCGCAGTGATGGCAGAATCAGTACAATCATGCAGACGTTACAATCAATGAGATCTAACTTCTGCAGGGTCTTGGATTCAGTATTGTTGGTGGGCAGGACTCGGCACGTGGTCAGATGGGAATTTTTGTCAAAACTATTTTCCTTCATGGAGCTGCAGCAGCTGATGGACGACTTAAAGAGGGTAATCCAACATGCACAGCATTATTTAGACTTCTGATCTTAATCTAAGACAATATGACATTCATAATAATTGATTTACAAATCAGATTGTGTTCATATCTTTATTTGTGTGTTAAAGATCTAAGTAATGATGCAGATATGCCCTGCACATATAATTCTCCTCATTGCATGATCTACTTATGAAAAATCTGTTCGAGATGCTCCTAAACGAGGTAGAGACTTGTAAAAACATTGCATGCTGTTCTATGGCATGGTTCAAGCACCAGAGGAGTGAGGGGGACTGTGTGTGTGAAGCTGCTACTTATATGGTCAGAGCTGCGCACAACCCAAAGGAGTGGAATAAAAATGGTTAAACAAAGATGAAAATGAAGTGGAGGACAGCTGTGTCACCACTTACATGGATTACATGCACCATAACTGTAAATGAATGCAGAAGTGCACCTGGAAAAAACTGAGGCTGAGGTTTTACAAATTTTACACACGTGTTTACTGACATAATTATTGTAAACACAGAGCTGAGAAGTTTGGTAGAAAACTCTGAAACTGAAGTTTAACCAGCAGAAAACAGTAAGTCCCTCACCGGAACAACTAGGCAGAGGTACTAAGAAATTAAATCGAAAATAAACAGTTTAATGGACGTCTAAACAAATCCAGAGAAAATCTGAAGAACATAAAGCTCAGTTCTACATAAACAACTTGATGGAATTGTGTTTCACAACCCTTTCCTTTTTTAAGCTTACTACAGTTTAACTACAGCTTCTTAGTGGCCCACAGCAGGAATCAGACTTGCAAATGGATTCAAATTTCAATATTTCTTATGTTAAAAATCCTGTGAGTGAATTAAAAAAGGTTCTGTGTAAACGGGAAGCTTTTTACTTCCTGTAGAATTCTTATCCTGTATACTTAATAGTTTGGATGATTAAATGAAAATATATCTCTAAATAAACATTCCTTGTAGGTAAATTTGACACTTAAATTGACAACATTTAATCAACTCCTAAATGTGGTGCATTGTCTGACTTAAGAGGACAGTGAAATATTTTATTTCAAGTAATTTGACAATTTGATATTTAACCTCAATATTCCATCAACACACAACACTATTGGGTGTATTTTAAAACTCTGATTTACGTATGCACAGTAAACATACCAATTAGAACTGAACTACAATTAAAAAAGACCAGTGACCATGATCTATAACTCTAATTCAGAAAATATAGAGATGGTTTCTAAAATGTAAAAAAAAAAGAATGCATTGATTTGCAAATCTCATAAACCCATATTTTATTCACAATGGAAGAATACACATATAGAATGTTGAAACTGAGGAATTGTACTGTTTTGTTGTTTTTTTTTGGGGGGTGTAAGGTTAGTTTGAATGTGATGGCAGCAGCATGTCTGACAAAAGTTGGAACAGGTGCAACAAAAGGCTGTAAAAGTTAAGTAGTACGAATAAGAAACAGCAGGAGGAGCATTTTGCAACTAGTTAGGTTAACTGGCCACAGATCAATAAGAAGACTAGGTATAAAAAGAGCATTTTAGAGAGGCTAAATCTCAGAAGTAAAGATAGGTTGAGATTCACCAGTTTGCAAAAAACTACATTGAAAAATAGTGGAACACTTTTAGAAAAAAATGTTCCTTAACTGAAAATTAGTAAGACTGAATAGCCCATCATCTGCAGTTCGTAACATCAAAGGATCATGCTGAACGTCAGTGTTGGATGACCTTGGGGCATCAGGCGGGACTGCACTAAAACCAGGTCATCACTCATGGGCCCAGGGACACTTTGTCTGGAAATACAGTAAGATGCTCTGACATCCACAAACGCAGGTTAAAGCTCTGTCACTGAAAGGAGAAACCATAGTTACACACCATTCAGAAACACTGCTGTCTTCTCCGGGGCAAAGCTCATTTAAAATGGACTGAGACAAAGTGGAAAACTAGTCTATGGTCAGACAAATCCAAATGTGTAATTCTTTTTTGTAAACCACAGATGCCACATCCTCCGTACTGAAGAGGAGAACAGCTTAGTGGTTAGCACTGTAGCCTCACAGGAAGAAGGTCCTGGGTTCAAACCCCGCATTGTGAATAAAATATGGGCTTATAAGATTTCTGAATCATTGCCCTTTTTTCTTTTTTTTACATTTTTCACAATGTCCCAACTTTATCAGAATTGGGGTTGTACTTTTGCATTTCCACATGATGGGATTGTTTTGCTCTTATTGTATTCTTTTCTGTTTAGGAGATGAGATTCTGGAGGTGAACGGAGAGTCTCTCCAAGGACTCACACACCATCAGGCCATTCAGATTTTTAAGGTGAATTCTGTGTTTTCAATAAGTTTAAAATCAGTACCATTTTTGGTGTTTGTCTACAGTCTAGCTGATTTGATGGTGTTCTTTGAAGAGGACAGTAAAGAAGTACTGCATAATAAATTTCAATTTGTGTTTTTCTCTTTCTAATCAGCCACCCTTTATATTTTTCTTAAACAGCAACTGAGAAAAGGTGTTGTGACCCTGACAGTTCGAACCCGTCTGCGCAGTCCCAGCCTAACACCATGTCCAACCCCCACCCTCCCCAGTCGCTCTGGTTCACCCAGTTCTAATAGCGGTGTAGCTACAATGGTTCCAGCAGGACTGGAAGAGGCTGATGGAAACAAGGTCCCTGGTCCGGGTTCAAAGGACTGCATCGTCATGGAGATTACGCTTCATAAAGGTTAGTTTTTTAAATAAAGAAAAATCTACGGACACATTTGGACAAGATGATTTGATTTTGAGTTTACCCCTTGGTGATATGATTGTGGCATTGTAAAATTATAAACGTCCTTTTATTTAGTGCTTTTCTTAATGTAGACCACAAACAGTGGTTGAGTTTATTCAGTATTTCTCTTCATTTGTTTTGGTTTTACAAACAGCTGTTTTAGTAAAGGTACAACTGGATCAGTGTTTACTATTTCATATGCATATTTTTAATGTTTACATTTCTTTGGTTTAAAATTCTTAGACAATTAATGAGATAGAAAATGTAGAATAAATTATAATCACATGGATAAACAAATAAACAAGGAAATTTATATGGACCATCAACACATTTAGACAGAAGAATGACTTTTTAATCTTCATAGCATTGACATTCAGTCCATCACACATGGACACATTATCACTAATGTTCTTTTCAACTTTAGGAAAATATTCCTGTGAAAGTGACAGAAAAACCCATGATGCATTTTTAAATATATGGATTAGAGAAGAAAGGACACACACACACACACACACACACACACACATCTTAAAAGGCCTCATAACTAATGCTTGCCGCCAAAGGTGAAGGCAGAGGCCATGTTTGTGTTCATTTGTCTGTACTATTAGCAAATTATTTCATGAACCACTGAAAAGATTTTAAATAAAACTTTCAAAAAGCGCTTGAACTGACATCTACAGCTGATTCCCTTTTGGAGTCAGCCTGATTCGAGCTAGCCATCACAGCTAAGTTACAAAAATGTTACATCTACAGAAACGGCTGTTATCCAGTCAATATTACAGATATTGAGCTAAAATTTGGTGTGTTGATAGCTGAGACTGATCCACAACTTATAATCAGAGCATTAACTGATCGCACAAGATCTGTGTTTAAAACTATTTTAGCTACCGTATTTTCCGGATTATAAGGCACATTTTAAAGCCTTTTCTCAAAAACGACAGTGCGCCTTATAATCCGGAGTGCCTTATGTATGTAAGAAGTCGTGATGTTTTAGTACGACTTTGGTAAGCTACAAAGCTGCACCGCTTGCAGCTTTAGGCCCCTACATACTCGAGTGTACTGTCCGTACTCCGTGAGCCGCGCAGACTCCAGGCGGACTGTCTGCGGATGGTTGGGACTTCATACTCGAGCGTACAGATTGTCTAAAATTCTCCCGAGACAAATTTCTGTCATGGCGTCACCAGATGAGGAGGAAGAGATTGCTTGCCTCTTAGCTTTAAAAAACAAAAGAAAGAAGGTGCCTTTAACCCTGTTTCTTCACCAGTGCATCTTATAATCCAGTGCGTTTTATAATCCAGTGTGTCTTATAGTGCGGAAAATATGGTTTTTAAATCAATGCTGTCTGATTGTTAACAAAATATCTCAAACCACTAAACAGATCTTAATGAAACCCTCAGAAAGAAATCTTTGGATGTACATCTAAAACTGATTAACTTTTGAAATCAACCTAATTCAAGATATCTTAGAAAACACAAAAATATCTCCAACTCAGCCAATGTTACAGATATCGAGCTAAAATTTGATGTGGCAGTAGCTGAGCACTGTCCACAACATCCTCTGAGGACAACACATTGCAAGAGATCTTTGCTTAGAACCTCGGCATTAACTGTTGGAATCAACCCTGTTTATCTGTTACCAAAATATCTCATCAATCATTGGCCAGTTTTTGATATAACTCTCAGAAAGTAATCATTGGATGTCCATCTACAACTAATTAACTTTTGGATTTGATCCGATTTAAGATGTCCGCCACAGCTAATGAACCTTGGTCTACACAAAATGGCTATACCACAGTGAACTTTACAGTTATTGAGATAAACTTTGGTATGGTAGTAGCTGACAGTCATTCACAAGACATACTCCAGCACTATGTGAGATACTGCATGAGATTGCTGATAACATTATTTTTAAAGAATAACCAAAATGGCCATAACTGTCATTTTTCAACCTAAGATGATCTTAGTGTAAAACACTGGCATCAAAGGCAATGCATTCTTTCCAGGAATACTAGACCTTTAATTGAAACCTTATCCTTTTATGAATTGCAATGCGCATTTCCTTAACTTGAACAATTGTGTTATTATATTCCATATTTTAGAGCCTGGTGTTGGTCTGGGGATTGGAGTATGTTGTCTGACTTTGGAGAACTTCACTCCTGGTATCTACATACATAGCTTGGCTCTGGGATCTGTTGCCAAGATGGATGGGAGGCTTAAGTAAAAGTTTTAAATTAAACTGAGGAGAATGTGTGCATTTCAGTTGAGTTGTGTTGCTCTGACACTTGTTCCTCTGTGTGCAGTCGTGGAGATCAGATACTGGAGGTGGACTCTGTCAGTCTTCGACATGTCGCCCTCAGTGAGGCCTATGCCATTCTCAATGAATGTGGCCCAGGACCAGTCAGTCTCATAATATGTAGGCACCCTGATCCCAAGGTAAGATCTCTAAATGGTAACATGTGAAAAGTTAACATTTACTACGTATAAAATTCTCAGCATGTATAGGTCATTGTTCAGCCTCAGGCTCTTAATTTTTACAGATGTAATATTATCTGTGATTTTAAGTGTTTTTAAAGTGAAATTCATCATAATTCGTCATCTGTTGGTGACCTCATGAACACAGACAACTCAGTTGTATTATTATTGATACAATGTTTTTTGATTTTTGGATTTGAGTGATATTTTGTTGGTCAGGGAGAGCTGAGACAACAAAAAATAATGCAGGAGTGACATGACTTATGCCATCCATCCATCCATCCATCTATACATCTTCTTCCTCTTATCCGGGGTCGGGTCGCGGGGGCAGCAGCCTAAGCAGGGAGACCCAGACTTCCCTCTCCCCAGCCACTTGGTCCAGCTCCTCCGGGGGAATCCCAAGGCGTTCCCAGGCCAGCCGAGAAACATAGT
>NC_051430.1:3039870-3095519 GCF_001649575.2 Kryptolebias marmoratus | reverse complement strand
AGATCGACCGGTAAATCGAGAGCTTCGCTTTTTGGCTCAGCTCTCTCTTCACCACGACAGACCGGTACAGTGCCCGCTTCACTGCAGACGCTGCACCAATCCGCCTGTCGATCTCCCGCTCCATTTTTCCCTCATTCGTGAACAAGACCCTGAGATACTTAAACTCCTCCACTTGGGGCAGGACATCTTCCCCGACCCAGAGAAGGCACTCTACCCTTTTCCGGCTAAAGACCATGGCCTCGGATTTGGAGGCCATGGTACAGAAATATTAAGTTCTTTTGGCATGGCCAGATCTAAAGTGTGCCCTTCAATGTGAATGGGCCTACAGACATGCTGGGTAAGACTGAAAGCTTCAGTAGACTGAGGACATTTTGTATTTCTGTACATCAACATAAATATTTAGTTTAAGTATCTTATCTAGTTTCACCTCAGATAACTTTAGGCAGGAGACTTTAGCAGCAAATTACAAGTAATTATCAACATTGTAGTTTTACCTTGAACAGATAAAGCAAAATTGATTGATTGAAAGGTTTTTATTTTGAACATGTTTAAATGATACAACAAATAGACAAAACAAAGAAAAATAATAAAAAAGAACAGTCAATACGTAATATGTTCAAAAGGAGTAGGAAAAATCATAAACCTATTTAATCCCACCTCTCCTCTACCATTTAGAAATTTAATTCCTGTTTTATTCTGTCATGAGTCTTTCTTATAATTGCTGTACTGCATATTTTTTTTGTGTTACCTAGTAACACAAAAAAATATACATATATACAGTACATAACATACACATGTACAGATAGTATATAGACACAGGGTTGTAACAACATGCATGCGTATATGTAAACTGTACATACACATATTTTGTGTGTAAACAGTGAATAGATTGTATCAAAACCCTTCTTCCTCTCTGTACTTTGAAAAAAGAAACATATATTTGTTCACTGTCCTTCATCCTAAACATCTCCATACCTCTATAGGTGCTGTACGTCATCTGGACCAACTCTCTTTCCACTTTTTATCCTCTTCAGAGTTGTTTCTCCTTCCTTGTTACTAATCTTTTACCCTTCTCCATTTATCTTCTCACATTCTTCATTCATCAGCTCCTCAAAGTACCCCTTTCAACACACTCGCTGCTTAGCTTTTTGATATGTCCTTTTCTAGTTTCATAGCTTCACATGCAACTGTAAGCCTTTGCCTTTGTTACCGCTCTTTTTGCCAAACACCATTACTCCAGTCTACTTTCTTCATCTCCCTCACTTTCCACAAGACTTCGGAGTGTTTCTGTGGGAATTTGTTCTATTCTATTTATTCATTATAGTTCTTGTTTTATGCATTGGAGCACAGTCGTGTTGTAATTGAAAAGGTCTTTCCCCGTAATGTTGGAAGTCCAAACCCTGACAGGTTGGACCAACCATCCAACAATTTCTGCAAATAGGGATAAGAATAATCATAAAAAAGTGAAATAGTTTAGCAATATTTGTACGTTTTTTTTGTTCTAGTTTGTTTCTTTTGTTTTCTTACTACATTACCAGTTTAAACTTTTTTAAAAACTTCTGTTAGCAGGATGCTATTACTTAAAGTATTTTATTGATAAACTGATTCATGGTGTCATGTTTTTTGTTGACTTGTCTCAGGTGTCAGAACAAGAGATGGATCATATTATTTCCCGATCAATGAACAAGAACAAAATAAGCAGAAACAGACAATCATCCTATTCCCAAGGTTGGATTTTTACTTGCACTTAAATTGTACTATCTTGTATTTTATGTAGTCCCTCCTGAGAATCAGTTTACAAGGTAACTCATCGGGGTGTGACTATCCTTTCTGTATTTTTTAGGTTTGTTGTATAAGAGCCTTGATGTGAAGGACAGGCAGGGAGACACTTCCTCTGCCCTCAGTTGGACCATGAAAAGATTCCTTGATCCTCCCAGCAGAGTACGTATCTAACCAATATTTCAGTCTTGTTAATTTAAACTTTAAAACTTTCAATAATTTTCGAATAGATCTACCTCTGAATTGGATGGTAGATTGTATCCTTTGTGCATGGTTCTGTTTAGTCCAGTTAGTGTTCTGTAAAGACCAAGTGAATGGTTTGTGTCATGAAACACTTCCCATTTATTTCCTGTATATTTACATCTTTAGAACAACTTTTGGAACTTAAAAAAATGAAGAAATAGACAGAACTTGTAATTTTTGGGGGGTTTATTTAAGGCTAATGATTTTAGTTACTGTTTATAAAACCTTTTTAAAATGTTTTGGTTCAGCCAAGTGCAGAGCAGAGAGAGCACACAGCATTTTGAACAGAATGCTAAGATTGTTATGGTTCTCACACCCTTGGCTGCACACCCGCAGATTACAGACCAAATATTTTACAGTTAAATTAAAAGAAATGTAAAAACCACAGGAAGAGGGTAATTTCAGATATTCTTCTACTTAAGAGATAATTACAGGGAATTGCTTCCCTATTATTCCTTGTGTTATTTATGACAATACATTCACTTGTTTATATTATTCTTTTGTCTTTTTGGAGAACTACTTAAATGATATGTAGTTGTGGTTTTAAATTTCTTCTCCCTTTGATGTTTGGCTTTTTTAAACTGTTGAAGCAGGGATCCCTAAGCTCAGAGACAGAGTTCTCTCAGTACTTCTCTCAGGACAGTCCCAGCAGCCATTTCCAGTCTGATTCTGTTCATAGTTGCAGTACCTCAATGGATGACGAATTATCACAACCACAAGGTAAAAAAAATGTTTTCCTGAAGGTAGTATCTTGCAGGACTGTGACTCTTAGTGACTAGTTGGAGACTCAGAATTGCAAGAAAACAGGCTGGTGACCAGTGAGCTGTGAGGCAGCATTTTGTGCATCCAGTTTTGAAATTTATGGCTTGAAAAGCTGTATTCTGGGCTGTGCACATAATTTCATTGCCCACCTTTGCCAACTTTAGGTTGTTTTGTAGCCACCATGGCAACTGCCCACACAGTTATGAGTTACAATACTGGAATACACTTTAGAAATGAAACTAGTCAGATTTTGACCAGTTTTCTAATTGTTATTATTTATCATCATTGTGGTTTTTAGACCTGGACATGTTTTCTGTCAAAGGAGAGCCCTTGTGTCAAAATACAGCTCCTGAGACAGGTTGGAGACCCTTGCAACAAAATCCAGATGTGTCTGAGAAACACACAACAATTGAATATTTTGAGAAAAAGTTTGTTGCACAAATTTTTCGAACATGTTCAAAATTCAAGTAACAAGACTGTGAGCCTTTGTGACTCAAGTGAAGAAATTAAGAACCCAAGCAAACATTGCAAGACATTCTGGAGACTCCATCGTGAATGGTGCTCTCCAATTTGTCACCAGCAGTTGCAGCCCAGTAGGATACTACCCTAATTAGACAAAAAAACAACTACAGACACAGATAGTTAGCTACAGATAACTTACCTACTGTTTTAGTTACTATAAACGTGTTATGTATCTTATTCTCTGCATCCATCCATTTTCTGACAGATTTAGAGCGTATCCCTGTGTATGATTCGGCACAAGACAAGATTTCTGCTCCTCTTCATCGGGATAAAGAGGCTCTTTGTCAAACCAATATGGCCTCTAGCCCTACCTCAGTGCGCAGCCCACTTCTTCGCCAGCGACGGGTGATAAGCTTAGAGGATAAGCTCAATGATAACGAGGACTCAGACAAAAATGAAAAGTCAGAGCTCCTGTTCCATCTACAAAAGTCCCAAACTGATGATCTAGCCACATATTTGCTTCCATCCATGCCTGATTCTACACTGAGCAAAGGAACCCCAGAGATTCCTGCAGGGCTGACACCTGATCAGCTCATTACGAAGGAGGATGCCAGTCATCCCAGGGGGGGGTTCACAATTGACACTGTGACTCTTAGAAGACAAGATGAAGAGACCTTTGGGCTTGATGTAGAGATTTTGTCATCCCCACTGAAAATGATCATTGCTGGTTTAAAGCCTGGCTGTACAGCGGAATGGGTATGTAAAGACTTTAGACTTTAGTTTACATCAATTCGTTATCAGCAACGTTGCATAATTCCCCTTTGAGTTTTTACAGATTAAAAAAAGTTTGAGTAAAACGTGATATATTTTAGACTTGACAACTTTGTAAAATATTAAAGTTTATTTTTTTTCTTTCACTTCTAGAACTCAGCAAGCAAAGTTTGTCCTGGAGATGAGATTGTTAAAATTGGCGATAAACTAGTGTGCTCCTCTAGCTATGACGAAATCTGTGAACTTATGCTCAATCTTCCTTTGGTGCTTTCCTTGGAATTAAAAAGGACTGTTCCAGGTAAGCCTTTTATTGTTCCTAATGTGCAAACTAGAAACGCTGAAAATATTCAATATTATGAGTGGTATTTAATCCTGAAATATAGGACAGCACACATACCTTGGGACATGTAAAGACTGATGTCATGGAAGAAAAGTCAATTTCCAGACACTGTTAGATGAAATCACTGAAACAGGTTCATTAATGTATGGTGCACGACATACAGAGAGCCTTAAAGACAATTAACAATTAACATCAGAGTTCCCAGGTCCGAACGGGAAGCTCTGAATAAAAGCTCTGGCTCCCCAAAGTCAACACAGGAACTTATATTAAAGATACTGGAATATTGGAAGCAAGAAGGAGGGTCTAGGGAGGAGCGACTCAGTCTGGTTCCCATGAGGAGAAAAGAGCAACATCAATCATGTAAACAGGTTTATTCTGTGAGAACTCATGGGACTTGGAATAGAAGTCATAACATAGTCAGGACTTATCAACAACAGGTGTTGCCTGGCAAGTGATATTTTTGACTAATTCACCTAAGAGAAGCATAAACTCAGTTATATTTTAAGCTTGTGCATTTCCAGTAACTAGATTTTTCATGCAGACCTTGTTACTTGTAAAGGCAAGGACTCATAACTTTTAAGAGTTTCCAACAAGTTTCCATCTTTGTCATAAATTTTATTTTATACACAAATTATCTGATATTCTTTGTCTCAGTGTAAAAATACAAATAAATAAATAACTGTAATAACTATATACAGTGGTGGATGGTGGTGATATTTGTAGGCGGGGCTAACAGATATATGATAAAACGCTGCAGTTTGGATTTTAACAGCAGAAGCATTTAATTTGAAATAAAGAAAACCTGCTGTAAATTGACATTATGTTCTTTTTCATCACAAAGACAACCTTAAAACAAACCACCACCCTAAACCAAGCTCACACAGATCCTCTGTCAGCTGTCCAATACTTCATTCTCTTCATTAAGAGTTTCAGCTATAATCATTTCAGATGATGTTTCCCAGTCAAACAGCTTTGAATAACACTGCACCACACTCCCTGACACAATTACTAATCACACTGATAAGATAAAATCAAACAAGACATGCAATATTAGAAAGTGCTTCTTTTTTTAAATGAATCCTACCTTATTCACAGAGAAGCTCACTCTGACAACTTTTCTGGGATCCAAAAATGTTAATAACCACCTTGTTAAAGATCTGTTAGCTACACCTGCTGTTATCCAGTCCTTTCACTGAAACCAGGTCACAGAAAAACTTCCATTTTGCCGCTTTTCCTGTTTTGAAAATCCTTTGGTCTATCCGCCCCAAACCTATCACTTCCGGTTTTTCACCCAAAGTCATTAAGGAAAATGGGTGACAAATTAAATAGTCCACCTCATTATGTTTATCTTGCTTGCCCTCGTACTTTCTTAGTCTACGACAAACCACACCACGTACACTCACGCTCGAGGCACGTTATTGTACGTCCACCCTCACTGGCTGAAGCCTGAGGCCTTGGCTGACCCTGGGCTGAACTAAATTAGCCCAAATGAGCAGCAAACCGAGGGGGCGGGACAAGACAGCTGTCAATCATTCTGTACCAAGATAGACATTAAATGATCGGGGCTCTGAAAAGTTGGCCCTTTGGAAAGACTCAGACCAGTCAGGGAGATCTATAATTTGAGCCCAGCTTCACACAGGCAGCATTTAGTGCCCGTTCACAAGAAAAGTCAACAAAAGGCACAATTTAAAAAAGTCCAAATTCAGTGCAAAACAAATTCAGATTCAAGTCCTATTAATGTCGATTAATTTCAAGTGTAATAGAATAAAATAGAATAAAAGCACATTAAGTATAAAATCTCAATTAATTAAAAAGATGTCTATGTAAACAAGCCAACAGATTGTACTAAATTTTCACTTTGTCACAATCTCCTTTCCTTAACAGCACGTTCCCAATAGTGGAAAGGAACTTCTATTTTTTAACAGGAAGAAACGTCCAGCAGAACCAGGTCAGAGTGGGCGGCCATCTGCCTTGACCAGCTAGGATTAGAGGACAGGAAAGAGACAGAGACAAATACAGGACTGGTCCAAGCATAGTCTCTATGATGAAAGACAAAGCAAACATACAAAAAACAAAACAAAACAGGTTTTTGGCAACAAAAAGTACATGTACAAACACTGAGAGCAGGAGAGTAAAGAAATGTGGTCAGTTTGTCCTCCAGCAGTCTAAGCCTATAGCAGCAGAACTAAGGGAGAGCTCAGGAAACCCAAGCCAACCCTAACTATAGGATTGATCAAAAAGGAAAGTCTTCAGCCTGGTCTTAAAAGTAGAAAAAGCAGCCTCACAGACAGAAACTGAATGTTGGTTCCACAAGAGAGGAGCCTAATGACTGAAAGCTCTGCCTCCTGTTCTACTTTTAGAAACTGTAGGAACCACAAGTAAACCTGCAGTTTGAGAGCAAAGTGCTCTGTTAGGAAAATATGGAACAATAAAATATTTAATATAAGATGGAGCTTTGTTGTTGAGAGCTTTGTATGCTAGAAGTAAGATTTTTGACTGTAAAGGTTTTTCCTAAGATGCTCAGGTACAAAAACCAGCAAAAATTTAGGAGTCATCCAGTTTTTTGTCTTCAAGATGTATTTTTAATCTAAGTAACTGATTGGATTCATCAGTCTCTATGGATGAATATAACTGGAGTGTCATCAACTTAATAGAAATGTATCTTATGATTTCCACTAATTTGACCTATTGGAAGCAAATATAAAGAGTATAAATGTAAATATAAATATTCCTATATTGGTGTTTTTGCAAATGATATCAATGACCATTGTGTGGTAGCTGCAGTAAGACAATCAAAGTTCCCAAAGTCAAGATCACAAATAATAATTATTTAATTATAATTATAAGTCTTTTTTTCATGATTTACAAGACAGTGACAAGAACAGAACTTACTTCATTAGTGATGTTGAACTAGCATGGAATTAGCTTTGTGACATTATTATTAAAATTATAAGCATCTCCCCATTCGTAGATTTTGAGTAAAAGGCCACGACAATCTTCTCAAGTGTCCAGTCTCTTCAAAGAAAGGGATGTTGCTTGGTTTTTCAAGCCAGAAAAATCTAAATCTGAGGCAGACTGGCTAATTTTTAGAAAAAAATATTTAACCTCTTAAATTAAAAAGGTCAAATCAGACTAAATACTTAAATGATCTTAAGAAACAATTGAAAATAATCAAGTCTTTCTGTAGGTATATAAGTGAAAATGAGATGCCAGCTTTTGTTGTAAAAGACACGTACTTTAACTGATAAGTGAGCTATTCTTAACAGCTTTAATGAACATTTTGTGACTTCAGGGTCTTTATTTGAATTTTTATATCCAGAATTAAAACTACTTAGTATTACGTGCTGAAGGAATAGGCATATTTGGTTTCCACATGTATGACACGATCGACAGTATTTAGCCATGACGGATTTTAATCCAGGCTGAAATAACTCTTGTAGCACTTGGTAATATGTCTTTTGACACCAAGATGACACCAGTCAAACTCGACACCAGTCTTGCACCAAGATCTGCAGTCTGTACTCTTTTGGCACCGTCACCTGCTCAACTCTGAGCAAGCTGGTTGAGGTTGAGTCTCAAGTCTACATCACAAGAGCTTCAGATACTTCTGTATCTACAACAACAGAAAAATAAATAGTCTGCACAGGTCACTTAGTTTAGCTTTAATCAACATTTCACAAATCACATTTAACTGAAATCTGTTTTGGTAAGAACTATTTAACACAGAATCATATTTAGTCACTTTTTCACTATAAAAAATAGGTGAGAAACCTTGACGAATTTGCTAATTTGCAGCTGTTGATCAGTAGTTAGAGTAGTTGTCCTCCAACTCTTTTATCGGAGGTTCGATTCCACTAGAATACAGTCAAATGTTAATGTATCCCTGGGGAAGACACTGAACCTCTCATTGCCTCTGATCTGCCCCTCTGATGTATGAATGTGATCTAAAGCACTGATCCGACTTTAAAGAAAGATTTTTTCAGGTTAGCTTTGTAGAGATGTAGTAGAGTGCTGTATGAATGTGTGTGGATGGCTAAATAAGGGCACAGATTGTGTTGGTTGGCTAGTAAGGATCTATATAAGTCAGAAGCAGCTCCTGAACACAAATTTTAATGGGGCGGATATTTTCTGTGAAAAATGATAGGCTATATATTGCTTAATATTTTTTTTTATTAGTTTTTTGTGCACAAAGTTGTCATCTTTTATCTCCTTCCCACAGGTCAATATTGTATCTCACAAAAACAGTTTGGTGTAATCAGTAAATCATAGAAATGAATGCCTTCTGTCCACCTCCACCTGAAAATGGAGTATTTTTCATTTTTAACTGGGTAAAATTAAACAGACAGGCAGGTACAGCCTTCTGGATTGGATTTCTGATTTTATTTGAAGTAATAGTTCTGCAATAATACTTGCAATTAATAAAGTTAAATAGGGTAAAATATATATGATAAGTAAAACCCCTTTGCTTAAAGCCTTAACCTGGGCTTAAACCTGCAACTTCAAGATTACGAGATCACAGATCTGTCCACTGAGCTGCAGCAGACACATGCTGTAGAAAGCCACAGAATTAGATAAATAAGATCCACCTATGAGCGATCTAGTTACAGACACAGAAAATGGGCCAACCATGTTGAAGAAAATGTCCTGTTGTATATCCTCCCCTTTGTCTTTAGTTTGCTGTGTTCTGCTTATGTCCGGTCTGTCTGCTCCAAGCTGCTGACTGATAATTTATCTTCTAATTTTAGTCTCATAAATGGATTTTTAGACAGAAAATATCCACTGTTGGACACAGCAGGTTTAGCTGCTACTATTTCTACATTAAATAAGATCAGGTGAGGTGAAACGTTTGTAGTATCACTGAGCTAAAACCAGCAGTACTTTACGTCACAATGAGACTGTTGGAGCTGTGGACAGACATGGTCAGAGACCTCGACCACTCCATAACTGAGAAAAATAAAAAATAAATAACAGAATGATTCACCAAGAACCATTTTAAGTTCTATTTAAAATTGTCAAAATAGTTTAAGACCACACAGAACAAAATACACAGCAAGCAAAGTAATTGAATAATTTACATCGTTTATGAGGAGGAGCTACTTTGTGTGGTGAAATATTTTTTTTTTAGGTCGGGCAACTGGCCACACCTGATATAAGTACAGTTCATTTACTATTTTCATCTAACAGCTGTAAAAGACCCAGACAAGTCAACACTTTCGTCATTTGCCTCAGAGTTAGAGGCAAACCCAAACATTATTGGACTGCCAGTGACCTCTAGTGAAATATAAAAACTAGCAAGATCATTATCAAGAATGAACAAAACACCTTTGATGGCTAGCTGCGGTGCACAGCTGCTTTGACACTTATAAAGACCTGTGAGTGCAAATTCACCATTAGTAGGGCTTTAATAATCATTTTTATTTCACACACAAACAACTCAGATTTAAAGTAGCTTTGTTCTGAATATGGCATCACAGGCATTAGGCTGAATGAGTGACAACCACAAAAATCTCTTAGAATCTTCATTCTGCTGTCCTGAAGAGAAAGAAACAAATTAACCTTGATTTCAAAATCGAGGTACGAGGATTTCTTTATTATATTACACCCCTAGCGTTAAAGATTACGTTTTTTCAGTCATTGCCATGTTTTGCTTTAACCATGATAAATAGATTTAAAAATGTCAATAGAAACATTTTTGGAAATTTGTCACTATTTTGAAATGGACACTAAAGTTAAAACAATTCACCAGGAAAGCCATTGTGTCTATTGGAACCCCAACATTTAACGCCACTAAAACATACAGGACAAGTCAAGCTGAAGTGGCTCTAATAACATAGATCAGCTTTAGAATATTAGCTTAATATTGTTTCTTTTTCACCAGAATATCCAATTTTTTAGGCAGTGGATTGCCAGACACGATCTTTTTGCTGTTGTATTTATAATGATGAGATTTGGGGTCATACAGCTCTAAAAACCTTTTACTTGTGTAAAATACTTTTTTCCTCATCTGTTTTTAAACTTTTGATTTGAAATGACGCTACAAATAAACAAGAGAAGAAGAACTGTCAGTAAAAGCATAAAGGAGTTGCTACGGGAATACTCACTCCCACGGAGGGAGGGAGTTCACATAAACGTGTTTCTTTTCAGGAGCGTTGACGCTTGAAAATAGAATCGTGTTGAGAAAAATCACTCGACAGCCAGCTGCTGCTGGTGTGGGTGTAATAATGGAGGCGTCATTTTTGATGTGCATTGTACGCAGCCTTAATCTGACACAAGTCATTTAATATTTATCCGTGGCACTGGAAAAACACAAGTTTCTGTCTCACCAATACATTTTACCACTCTGTTCTACAAACCACCCAGTCTAATTTGATTATTATGGTCTTAATTACTTTGTATTCCTGCTTCAGTTGCTTAATTTTTGCCTGCACTGATTGAAAATTATGTATTTTTTTCAGTTGCACATAGGCTGAATAAAGCATGGACTGTACTGTTATTCTAGTCTTGTGTGTGCTGGTCCGTTTTGGCAAATATATTCAGAACTTGTTGACAACAAGAAGGCAGTGATTACGTTCGGAGTACTTTTCTTAAAAACAGAGGGAGAGCATTCAAATGCATACATGTACGACAAGACTAATCATGTTCACTTATATTACTCATAGATTTCTGTTGAGCTCAAAGAGCTTAAAAAACACCCCATGAAAGATGTTATAAGAACTACAAATGACTACAGTTCTTGCAGCATGAAAACAAAATGTACAACAGTTATGTGATCAGTTTCCCATCAGATCTAAGCAAACACACTGAAACACAGAAAAAAGGAAGAAAAGTAAATGCACAAATAAAGCAAACATGAAGTTAAAAAAAACTACTTACAGTTAGTACAAGGACGTCATTTAGCCTCATAAACCTAAAGGTTAAACATTATGTATGACATTATTTTTAATCGTTACAGTGGTGAACCATAACATTTCTTTGTCTTGTGCACTAGTATGGCATTTCAAATCAAACACTGCCAAAACTATCTTGAAATGCAATTGCCATTTTGAAGCCCTCCCCCATCTTTTGTGTTCAAAGGCAGCAAATATTTGCTGTTGGGGGATACTGTACAGTGTTGAAGCTTTTTTTTTTACTAAATTTGTGGTCTCTCTTCTTTTGTGTGTTGTACGCTTAGTAAAGTTCAAGTTGTTCTGTTCTGGGTTGGCACTACATTCCAGCTTTGCCTGCATGTTAGTTCATGTGAACACCTGCTGTGGATATGTGCACACTTCAGATATATGGCACCCATTGGCAGTGATAATTTTACCTCTTAAAATATGAGGAGTGCTATCATGTTACAGTTTTTTTATTAAGTTCTGATATGTACAACTCAAACAAAAACATAAAAATATGTACGTGTTTGAGCATCAGAGACTGAGGAAAACAAGGCTATGACTGAGACAGTGAACATTGTATTCTTTACATATCCAGCATTATCGGCCTTTTATTAAGAATTCAACAGCACACCCACCTAAGATGCCTCAAATAGTGACCATGACAGCATCACAAAGGCAGTAATATTAACCCCTGCATCACTAGCGGCCCCTGTACCGGGGGCAGCAGCACTGCCAACAAGATCAGTTCAATAGACCTAGGGACTAAGGGGTTAAGCATACACATCAACATCTACACATCCACCTACAGTGAGGTGGGTGGACTTAATTGCCTGCTATGAGCTCACACACCACCTCCTTCTTTCTTGATAATTTTAATTTATCTTGCTATTTCTGACCATTGGCCACATATAGAAATACTAGACATCATTTAGTATCCTGGACGTTAAAGCTGAAAGGGAACCAAAGTCCCCATAGACTGTTTCCAGTATAGGTTTTAAGCCCTGCCCCGTCTATGTAAACAAACACAGTGATTGTGTGTGTGTGTGTGTGTGTGGGGGGGGGAACCAGGCAGGACTTAAAGCCCCACATCTCTAGTGGGCAGACTCTAGCTCCAAGAATACAACATGGCAGCTTTCCCAACCTGAATCCTACTCACCAATTAGAAAATACATTATCTCTAGTACTTTTATATATTTGGATGATGTTTTGGACTAGAAATAGCTCTGCAATACATTAATTTCCTGTTAAATTTTACCATTTTCATTATGAGCTTTCTTTATCACTTTGGAAGATATTTTGGGCGTCAGATTGTCTCCAAAGTGGACAATGTCACAGACAATCATGATGGCATTTCTAAAGAAAATATATGTGGGTCAGTATACCAACAAAGTGTTAAGTGTACTGTGGATATGATTTTCATTCACAGAAAAATTTTGCTAAAAAATATTTTTCCATCCTTTGTTTTTTTCAAATGTTACTAACGTTCAAGTATTGAATTTTTAGTCAGGAAATTTGAGTTAACTAAAACTTCAAGTTACAAAAAAAACTTTAGTGAACTATAATTAGTTGCGTGCAGCCAAATAGGGGTCATGGGTAAAAATTAAATCTTGAGGTTATAAAAGTCCATTCCATCATGGATTGAAAACAACACTGGCATTGATGTGCAGCGGCTGTTGCGTTGTGTGGAAACAGACAAATATGCAACATCTGAGTTGAGACGAGGGTTTAGGGACCACCTACAAGTTGCAGAATCAGCCTTTAATATTCAATCATATCAACAGAATTGTCTGTGTTTTCACCTGAATCACATTGGACATTTATAAATCAGACATTTATATCTTCATTTATTGTCATTTCAACAGTTAAAAATTAAATGTGAATTCATATATTTATGAAGCATTTTTATCTGCCTCTTACTTTATTGGCAGTTCTTAAACATTTGTTCAGTTCCGAGTTTGACTTGATTAGGATTAGGGTAAAGTATGTTGTCTACTTTTCTCTTGTTCTACGCATAGATAGTTTCAGTTAGGAGAAAAATAATAAAATAATTACATTTTATAATACAGCACAAGATGGGCTAGAAAAGAACCAAATCACACCAACGTAAAAATATTTTTCTAGGTTAACATGCAGTTTAATGTTGTCACAAAGACATACTATTGAAGAGTATTTTAACCAGATTACAATTCATACCTGTAACATGTATGCAATGTATGTATTAGGAAATTAATTTATTGATTTTTTTTTCAATATCTACAGACTAAATTGTATGCTTTTCATTTCTGGTTCCAGCTGTAGATCACCTGCCCAATTCCTTATTGTCATCAGGAAGCAATGATGGAGCCACCAGACCGACCCCAGCCAAATCGGATCTGCAGATACCTGATGAAGCTAGAAGTGCAAACTCAGGAGATTCCAAATGGAGAAATCAAACAAATTGTGACTTTCAAATTCCCAGCACAACAATCAATGATTTTTTTTCACATGTGAACATTTTTTGTGATGCAAATACAAACAAATCCCCTAATAATAAAATCCCATCCCATGAGCCAGTAAGCTCCTGTTGGAGCCAACAAACTGTAGCTCTGTCTGATGAAACCGGCACCTGTTCCCATGATTGGTTTACCATGGATACAAAGCATCGGACACCTCTGGAAAGATGTGCTGTTTTATCTACAAATATGTGCCCAGCAAAAAATGAAGTTGAATCAAAAACCACTACCTCTGACAGCAGTTTACCAGTCAATATAATGGCGGATACTAGTCTTCATGAATCCATTTCAGATAATCCCCAGCAACCATCTGCTATCAGACAATCACATTTTAACCTGCCACCCCTTCAACCTGCACATTTCCAAAATATCACCAAAGAAGTTATTAAGGTCTCCAATATGACTCAAGCTTCTCCTGAAGGCTTATGGACAAACAAAGAGAACTCTGTTGTAACTTCCTCTGAACAGCCATCATTCCACTCATCCAACAATACAGAATCTGTATCAGATGGAGGGTACCTTAGTAGCTATACCAGAGTAAATACCTGCCTGACATCCAGCCATAAAAGTTTAAGCATTTACAGGGACCTCTCCAAATCAGATACTAGCATCACTCAGGGTGCAGCAGCAAATATGCATACAGATGTTTTGGGGACCTTGGATTCCTTTTAATCTTCTAAACACATAGATGTATTCAGTGGATTCCAACACCATGGATTCAAGCCTTACATTAGACAGACAACCTTAGACATCAACGTTTTAACATCAGAAAATAACAGTCTTAGAGTGTAAAACCAGTTTACATTTTAATGCTATGTTTTTAAGATGCCAAATTATGAAAAGATACCAGAAGGTCCTGCGAGGATACAGGTGGGGGAAAACACTTGAGGTCTTCCTACAAGGCTGTTGGAGCAGACCAAAACACAGTGGTTTGTTGTGCTGTGATTATAGTGCTTTCTATTGCATCAAAAAATAAGTATGAAAAACTCCTGCAAAGCTATTTTATCAGCACTGATCCTGAACTTTTATCAAAGGTTAATCATTTGAAAAATAGAGGAAAGTGTTTTGTAATTAGGAGAAAGTAAATATTGGGGTGAATTGTTTTTGCAGACTTGGTCAGATTTAAATTTTTAGGATATTATAGTAATCTCTAATTCTTTGACTGTTACTTTACTAAAATATTTGACATGATTATCATATATTATCATAAATCTTAATGCTATGTTGGGATGTTCTAAGAAAAAATATGGTTACTGAAAAATCTGTCAATTTTATGTTTGAGCCTAAGGGTTTTCAATTTTAGTTACTTCAATATTTATGGTAGCTCTAACTGGCTAAAGACCTGTTCAGATGGGACAACAAACTGGGTTAACTTGAAATGTTGCTCAGTTAAGGGCTTTATTGACCAGATTTCATTTTCACTGCCAGCAAACCACCCTTCAAGTAATCTATACAGCCTCCCATACACAAAAGCGTGAATCCAGTCCTACAAACACTACCGAAGGCTTCTGCTGATCTCCAGCAACAACCCCTGATCGTATCACAGTGAAAACCCAAAACCTCCACACCCACAAAATCCTTCAAGGTGCTGCAGAGGGTGGTGAACACTGCTCAGAAGATCACCTGCAGGAACCTCCCTTACATTGAGAACATCTGCATCAGCAGATTCAGGAGCAGTTCATTATGGAGGACCCCACCCACCTGATCTTTGGACTGGTTGACCCCCTTCCCTCAGGGAGGAGGTGTGAGCATCAAATGACACTAAAAGGCAGGGCCTACCAAGAACCTGTCAGACTCATCAACTCTAAATCGGTGACTGATCCTTGGCTAAATGAGACAACTTACACTGTCAGATGTTTGTGGGCATTATTAGAGGACAAGGGAAAGGACCAACTCCAAGTCTCACTGGACATTTTTAAAAACAACAATTTAGAATAACAGTCTTATAAATTCATGTAATACTGCTGTTATTGACTCATCACCCAAACTCTGACATGGTTTTTACTTTTTTTTTTTTTAAATTGCCAGTATTAGGTCTTTTCCAGCTTGTGCATTTGACCTCTCCACCTTTCCTGAATGCCTTGTTTTGACCAGTTCATTTTGAACCGGTCACTCTTTCGACCTGCTTATCTGTCTGAACTTGTGCATCATCACTCTCCAGCCAGAGCTCTGAGATCCACGAGCCATCTCTCTCTGGACGTTCCCAGATCCAGACTCAGAATTAGAGGTGACAGAGCTTTTTTGGTGGTGACCCCTACTCTACGGAGCAGTCTACCTTTGTAAGGCAGAGCTGCTGACACCGTCAGTGGTTCTAAATTGTGCTGAAAACCACTTTCTTTTCATTGGATTTTAGTTGTATTTGCAAAACATCTTGATTTTTGTTGGTTTTTATTCATTTATTTTTTAATTTCATTATGCAAGTTTAATTTATTTATCTTATTTTTTTGTTTGTTTTGTGTGGTATTTTAGTTGACTTACATTGCTTCTATAGTTTAAACTTTGTACTGCACTTTGGCCAACAAAGGTTTTTTTTTTTCATCCATCCATCCATTTTTCTACCTGCTTTTTTCTTAACGAGTCGCGGGGAGCAGGGGCCTGTCTCCAGTGGTCAATGTGGGACACTTGGAGACAAATGAGACAGACAACCTTTCATGCTCTCACTCACACTTAGAGTTACCAATTAACCTAACATGCTTGGTTTTGGTATGTGGGAGAAAACCGGAGTACCCGGAGGAAACTCACACATGCACTGGGAGAACATGTAAACTCAACCCAGAAAGGCTGGCTGTAGTGGACTGGCAGCTTGTTCAGGGCATACCCCACCTCTCCTGCAATGACCACTGGAATTAGGCACCAGCTCCCTGTGACCATGAATAGGAAGAAGTGACTAAAAACAACGACTGGATGGATAAAACAATTTAATAGTAGCTTAAGTAAAACTACTTAATAGGCAGATAGACCTAGATATCATTGACAAAGCAATTAAAGAGAATATTATTTTCCATTTCTGCACCCTATTTTTAATTTTTCTCTTCATTTACGTCGGCAGGTAAGCAGTAAGGTAGGTAGGAGACAGTGATGAAGACCAGTTGTCCAACTTGTCCAACTTGACAACTGAATAGTTGAATGCATAGGTAGTTTTTTGTTTGGTTTGGAAGATTAGATTTTTTATCAGTAGTTTTATAATTTTAGCTTTCCTAAAAGCCGAAACAGGGACATGGTCAGAAAATTAGCCATTGGCTAGTAGTCCTCGGTGCAAAGTAATTGTTTCACTGTTTTTTATGTTGTACTGTTTTTGTACTGTAAAAATAAAATTGAATCAAAGTGAAATTGTCATGAAACACATATGTATTTATTTACCTTAAGAGGTAACAGATGATGTGTGTGTGTGTGTGTGTGTTTGTCTGTAACAACAGGCCACATTTTAATAAATCCTATGAAAGTAATCATCATTGGATATACATCTTCAACGTCTTTTTTTTTCTACATGATGGCCACTACAGCTAAGCCACCTTAGCAAACACAAAAATTGCTACAACTCAGGAAAATATGCACATATTAAGCTAAAATTTTATTCACAAATATTATAAAAGCCGAACATATAAAAGTTACCAGCGGATTGCTATGAATCTTCTCTTTGTCTCAGTCTCCCATCCTGAGCAGCACATTGGAAACAGTGGAAAGGAAAATCTCCCATGAACTACTGAATGGACCGATGAAACTCTCAGAAAGTAATCACTGATGTAGATTCAATTTTTAATTTTGGAGTTACCCTAGTTCAAGATCATCACAGCTAATTGATATTACCCAAAACAATATATACCTCATTCAGTTTTGCATATACTGAGCCAAATTTTGGAGCGGTAGTAGCAAATAGTTTTCCCCCACACATTATCTATTACATGACATCATGTGTGTTTTTATTACAAAGTTTGACCAAAATGGCCATACTGTAATAACTGCCTCAACTTCATCAAAAGCAGCGGGCAATATGCATTCCTTCAACGGATGCTATGCCTTTAATTTGCAGATTTGTATTTCTTCTGTGTTTTCGGTTACAGTATCTTAATAATGATGTTTACTACCTGTGGTAGTTAAACAATTAGCAAATACCACTGGGCTAGTTTTAGATTAATTACACAAGATCATCTTCAAAAGATTTTTTGTTGTTGTGGCATTTTGTTTTTGTTTTTTTGCTAAAAGTTGCAAAAGTTAGCTAAAAGTTAAAGCTAAGTATAACTTAAAGTAGCTAAATGCTAGCTAAAAGACATGAGTAGCATAGCAATAGCTCAAGATTTAAAAAGTAGCATAAAAAGACAAATAGAGCAAGATGTTAAAGCAAATTTCAAACAGAACAATGTTTTTGAAAAAAATGAAGAGATCTTTATGTTTATGGGGAGTTTTTTAAGTAAAGTTAAACATTTTAAAAATGTAGAAAGCTTATAAAAAACCAGGAGTCATAACACCCATCTCCTGAATGAGCTAAACGTTTGATATTACACAAAGTATCAGACCCTCCAGGATTTTGCGATGTTGCGATCGCAACTATTAACGCAAAATCAAGCAAACCCTGCGAAATTGCAACTTTGCCCAAAACATCGCAACTTTCCCGCAACTTTAACCAAAACAACCCCAAATAACTCACGAAGAAGACACGTGACGTCACTTCCTGTTAACATCAGAATGCCGGGAGCGTGCAGGAGCAGCGACTGAAGCCAAAATGTGCGCTAATGCTTCACATTTGCCCACAAAGATTTCAGCAAACCAGTTTCCTCCCCAGCTGCAGCTGTTTTGCACGTCCTGCAGTGTAATCANACTTTGTGTCTGCAAAACATGTGAGGAGAGCTGCAGACGAGGGACAATCCAGAAATGCTCATGAATGTCAGTTTAGAAGCTATCAAAGTTCTCAAATAAAGCANCTTTNNAGAATGTNANTNTNTGTTGGTAATTATCTTACAAAACTAGGAAGGATTTTTGGTTTATATATTAAAAGTTATGGTTTTTTATTGATTTTAGTAAAAAAAAAAAAAATCGCAACTTTTAGGAAAATGCCTTGCAAAATCAGGCATTTTAGCCCGCAACAATCACAAAAAATGTCTGCAAAATCCTGGAGGGACTGAAGTATGCAGAAGTTGCAAAAATTGTATAAAAAACAACCTATACACAGGAAAACAATAGTGTTTACTCAGTGATTGATATATTTCTAGGCACTGCTCTACAATTGGACTTAACCTTAAAAGGATTTTAGTTCTGTCTGAGATCAAGAGACGGCCACCAGATGTCAGCAAGCATGAAGACTTTTCATCATCACTAGCAGCTGGTGGGATATTGTTGCTGGAGTAGAACTATCTCCCTTCCACCATTTAAAAAAAAAGACTTATTTCTATAGAATTGTTAAAATTAGAATTCCTGTTGGCGTCACAGAGGCTGGCTTAAATGAAAGTGGTAAATATGACATTTGTACAGTTGAAAGAAGCACGCTAACCTTTTCACAGAGAGAGCAGTGATGACGACCAAATACCGAGTCCCTGACTTGGCAACTGAACCTTTGAATGTGTGGTTTGTGAAACAGGACCCCTGTGTAAACCAGCCCAGATTCCTGAGTCCGTATAAATATGTCATTCTAGGTGAAGAATTTCAGCAATTTGTGGTTATGTGTTTTTATTGAATTTACATGGATTGATGTATATTAATGACTAATGCTTTTTAATAACTTCTGTACCATACATGATTTATGGAATATAAGCATTTGAATTTAGTTTGAATGCATTATTTGTTAGAATTTTGCAGTACCATAGATTCATATTATTGTCATTATCACCCCCTGCCAAAAAGCAAATTGGGCAATAATGTTTTTGCCTGTGTCTGTGTGTGTGTGTGTGTGTGTGTGTTTGTGTGTACGTTTGTTACCAAAATGTGTCATGACCCACTGGACAAATTCTATTTAAACTTGCAGAAAGTAATTATTTGATATACATATATAACTGGTTAACTGTTGGAGTCACATCAATTTAAGATGGTTGCCGAAGCCAACTGACATTTTAAAAAAGATGACAATGTCTTAGTTATTTTTGCAGATATTAAGCTCAAATTTCGTGCTGTAGTAGCTGAGACTGATCCACATCATATATTGAGCATGCTAGCAGATTGTGCAAGAGCTTTGTTCAAAATTCTGCCATTAAATATTTAAAATCAACTCTGTCTGTCTTTTAGCAAAATATCTCATGAACCACTGAACAGATTTTATTGAATTTTTAACCAAATAATCAGTGGCTGTACATCTACAACTGATTAACCTTTGAAGACAACCCAATTCAAAATGGCCACCATCGCCCACTGGCCTTAACCAACACATAAATGGCTATAACTTAGTCAATGTAACACATATTGAGCTAAAGTTTGATGTGGTAGAAGCTAAGAATCATCCTTAACACATACTCCAAGTGCTAACAAATCTAGCAGGATCTTGCAATATTGTATGAGATTGTGTATAACATAATTTGTTTGACCAAAATTACTAGAACTCCATCTTTTCCCACCATTAAAATGATTTAGTTTAAAACTCCAGCATGAAAGGCTGTGAGAAGCATGCATTCTTTTAAAGAACACTAGGCTTTTAATTCTTACTGTTATCAGAATGAATTATATTTTTGAAGGTCACCTTATTTGGATCAGTCCTAACACAGTTATCTTTGATATGTTTGCAAAGCTGTTTTGTTTTATCCTCTCAGCAACTCTCATCTCGTTAATTGTGTTAAAAATGTTTCAGTTTCTGATGGATTTCGAAGTGAGATCCCACTGTGTGGCTGGAAGTTGGAATGATGAAATGGTAACTGGGCTAACGAACTACTGTTTCTAATTAAATAATCTGTTTGGTTCCTTGTATTATTGGGATCATTCTGTTACAAAACTTTTATTCCCACATTTGCATTAAATTGGACAAGGAAACAGCTAAAACTAGTTCTTCCTGTTCTGGTTAGGAAAATAAACAGGATTTATTCCTGTTATTGTTGGTCAACACTGATTTAATTCAATTCAATTCAGTTTATTTATAAAGCACCAACTCACAACAAAAGAGACACAGACAAACAGAGTGACTGGTCCAGGTGTAGTTTTTACTGGAAGAAAGACAAAGAAAACCATGTTAGTGATAGAAATAATTACAGTAGAGCAAGTAAAGAGCAGCAGCAGAGTGAGGAAATGGGGTTAATTTATCCTTCAGCAGTCTAATTCTATAGCAGCATAACTAAGGGATAGTACAGGAAACTCAAGCCAACCCTAACTATAGGATTTATCAAAAAGGAAAGTCTTAAGTCTTAGCTTAAAAGTAGACGAGGTGTCAGCCTCGTGGACAGGAACTGGAAGAGGAGCCTGATAGCTGAAAGCTCTGCCTCCTGTTCTACTTTTGGAAACTCTAGGAACCACAAGTAAACCTGCAGTCTGAGAGCAAAGTGCTCTGTTAGGAAAATATGGAACAATAAGATCTTTAATATCAAATAGATTTTGGTTGTTTAGAGCTTTGTATGTTAGAAGTAAGATTTTAAATTCTATTCTGAATTTGACAGGGAGCCAATGGAGAGAAGCTAAAACTGGAGAAATTACAGAGAGCCATTTGTGGCCCTAGAGCAGGGGTAGGCAACCCTGGTCCTCAGGGCCACCATCCTGCATGTTTTCCTTGTTTCTCTGCTCCAACACACCTGATTCAGAGGTTAAATCACCTCTTCATGTCCTGCAGAAGCCTGTTAATCACCCATTGATTCAAATCAGGTGTGTTGGAGCAGAGAAACAAGGAAAACATGCAGGATGGTGGCCCAGAGGACCAGGATTGCCTACCCCTGCTCTAGGGCCACATGTTGCAGACCCCTCGCCTAGAGTGCGAGAGCAGAAGAGAGTTTTTGGAGAGATTAATTAGCTACAGGTGAGTCATAAAACCATTCATTTAAGCCTTGGAAGAAACCCAGGCAGACAGAATGAAAATTAAAGGGCTAGCATTCCTTAAAGAAATGCATTCTTCTCCTTTCATGCCAGAGTTTTAGACTAAGATCATCTTATGTTGATAAATGATGGACTTATAACCTTTTGGTCAAGCCTTAAAAATAACATTTTACAAAGTTTCATGCAATATTGCAAGATGTGTTTGTATGCAGAGCATGTGTTATAAATGACTCTCAGCTTTAACTTGTTGAAACTTCCTTGGCTTTTGTCACAGCCTGAGACTTGCTTCTGTTTAATTGTTTTTACTAATCCTATTGTTGTTTTAATTGTTTTAATGTTTTAATTCTTTGTTTTATGCTTTAAGTGTTTATTTATTTTACATGTGTAGCAATTTGTTGCAGCTGTGGCTGTTTTTAAACTGCTTTATAAATAAAGTGGTAGTATTTTGTCCTTTCATTTAGATGCTTGCAGAGTAAATTCTAAAACTTTAAAACAGAACTGACCTCATGTCACTGTTCAGCTTGTTTCCTGCTATGAAAAATATCAGACTGGATTTCTTACAGACAGGTTCCCAAAGTAAAAAATTGTATTATCACTTTTTACGGTACTTTAAGCTTAATAACCATAATTGCAAAAACTTTCCCAGTTGTGCTGTTTGGTATAATTGGACATTTTAAATAAAGATAGCAAAGAGTATGCCTCACATTCTGTATAATGTTGTAACGATTTAATCAGTTTAAATGTAACCAAGAGTGGCGGCTCTGACGTCAGTGAATTCCACGCAACTTGCTTGCAAACAAGATGTCTTCTGAGAGAAGTGCTTGGTGAGTTGTTACTTATACACCAAATAAATACTGCTGCATGAGCACAGAACTGGGATTTAAAATGTTGTCAAAGCTTTCCTATTCTGACAGGTCTACTGTACAAATATAAAATATGTTTCAATGTTAACATGTGGTGGATTTCTTATTTACTTTTTATGGCATTGCAGACTTTTATTGAACTTTATGCGTCTTTGTGTGATTTAAGCTGTATACCTTCAAATAAGATGTTGGCCTACTTAAAAAAAGTAAAAGTAGCCACAGCCAGAAAGACAGTTGGTGATAACTAATAATTAACTAAGATCATCTGACGATGAGCAATCACAAAGTTAAAGCTGTTTTGATCAAACTCTGAAAATGACAGGATCCCATCCAGTAATGGGAGATTTCTGGAGATCTGGTCAGGGTGACTCTCAGCTACTACCACACCAAACTTTAGCCTAAAATCTGTAAAATTGAGTTGTGTTTTCTATAGACAATTATTGGGGCAGCCATTTAGAATTGGATTCCCTCCAATATTAATTAGATCTAGATGTACATCCAATGTTTAATTAAAATCCATCCAGTGGTTGATAGGATATTTTGCTAACATGACAAACACACACACAGACATGGACTAAAACATCATCGCTCTTTTATCTTTTATAATAATTTTACTGCATCATACAGTTTGAATAATTATGTAACGTAAACAGAAAACCATCAGACGCTTGATAACAACATCAGAACTATGGGAATTATTTGGACTTCTTTCAGAAAATTATACTTACGTTAAAGATGGACTAAAAGCAGTTCTAAAGATTTGCTGTAAGATTCGTTGTATTTTACATTTTTTATTTGAAAAACCTGTCAGTTGGTGGTTCGCTGGTGACCTACCTATTATTATTATTATTTATTATTAATCTGTTAATTAATTTGTTCTGGCACATGTAGGCAGCCATCTCCTCTGTATGGTATGTCTGATATGCCACAACAGGACAAAAAAACTGTCTGTTAATGCAATCAATGGCTGTACATCTATAAATGATAAACCTTTAGAGCCAACCCAAGTCAAGATGGCCACCACAACTAATCGATCATAGCCAACACAAAAATTATTATAACTCAGCTCAGCCAAGCATAAAAACATTTTGTTAGATTTTTTTGTGGTTGTAGTTGAGTGTGATTCACAACACAATGCTTCAAGAGAAAACAAATCATAAGATGTTTAAAAGTGTTGCATAAAAGGCGGCGGGTGATACGCATTCCTTCCTGGAATGCTAGGGCTTTAACTGAGTGGAACTGGTGTTTTTTGAAGCCATAATTCCCACGCAGGAACAGCAGCAGTGTTGAAGCGTCTCATTGTGAGCTCAGCAGCAGTGTAGCTTTAAGATGGAGGAGGGCAGCTCCTGGTGACGCAGGAAGATCACTGAAAGGATGCTTCAAAACTCCAGGCTGCAGGCAGCACGCGCGACTCAGGATCTGAGCTGGGTCAGGAGGACTCCGTAACTTTACAGGACAAATTATCTGATTGTGCGCAGGGGTTTCTGTTAGTTGAACTCGTGGAGAGAAACACCATCCAACCCAAAACGGCATCATGCTTAGTTTGACTGTTCTCCTCTTGATGACCCTGAACCCGGTTCTGACCAACAACCTCACCCAGGAGATAGACGTCCTGGTCTTTTTGCCCAAAAACAACTCTTTTCTGTTTTCCCAAGCCAGAGTTGCGCCCGCGATCCGTTACGCACAGCACGCGCTGACGGCACAGTTCCCTAACTTCCACTTCAGCCTTCAGCTGCAGGACTCCGACTCCGTCAACCAGGCGGTGTTCGCGCTCGCGGACAGGTCCTGCGAGCGCAAGCCGGATCTGATCCTCGGTCCCGTGCGCGAGTACGAGGCGGCCGCGGTGGTGAGGCTGGCATCCCACTGGAACATCCCGGTGGTCTCGGCAGGTGCCCTGGCCGTGGCGTTCAGGAACAAGGACTCGGAGTACTCCCACCTGACGCGGATCGCTCCGTCCTACATGAAGATGGCAGAGGTGTTCAGCGCGATGTTCGAGCGCTTCAGCTGGAGGAGCGCGCTGCTTCTCATCGAGGATGACATGAAGGAGCGGGACTGCTACTTCACTTTGGAGGCAGTTTACCACGTGATGGACGACTACACTGTTAAATCACTGACTTTTTCAGAAGAGGAACCCCTGAGAAGTGACGAGATCCTGCAGAACATCCGTGACACTGAAGGTAAAAACTGTATAAATCTGACTGTAGAACTCCATGAATGAGACAGAAGATTTGATTTTTAACTAGCTGTTTATTGTCCAGTATGTTAACAAAATTCCTTAGTAAAAATAAAAGAATATATTCTTTTTTTTTTCAATAAACTTATATCAGGGGTCTGCAAACTGTGGCTCTTGTGGCTGTAGCTTTGACCAAAACCAACAATGAAATGAATTTTAAAATGTATAGCCGTGATAAAAAAAAATAGAAATATATGTCAAGTTGTCCCGATAATGCCAAGAATCAGAAGTAACTGCTTTAATAAAAACTTTACATGGCATTTAAAAACAATGAAGATCTCTGCCCTAATGAGAAGAAACTGCACAAGTTCCAATTATCTAAATAGTCCTAAATATCTAACAAACTGGCCAAATCTTTATCTTCACTCTGACTAAAGTTTTTATCATTTCAAATGGGATACCTAAAAATCTTTCACAAATGTAGGAAACTTCAGAGGTCTGCAACTTTCGGGTGTTTGGTTCCTCTGCCCCAGCTGACCAAAGATAACATGGAAATTAATATTTATATTTAGAACCAGAACACGCTAATTGTATCAGTTCTCTTGGCCAGATTTGTGTAATAGGTGAACAAAATTTCTGTAACAAATTGATACTATTAAGACACTATTAAGATACTATTAAGACAAGAAACAAACACATCAACCACTTTGTCCCAATAGTTTTGTTAGCCAGTTCACCACTTCATTTATTTAACGTCTAGCTACGTCTTTGTCTGAAATCCACTAAAATATAAATATTTTTAATCAATTTACAACATGCTGCTGAGTAGAAAAAACACAAATGGCAGTTTTACAAATATATTCTCTATAACGAGTTACTGGAAGCAGGTGTCTTGCAAAAAGATGAGAAGTTATTCAGAAAAAATTGAGGATTAAAAGGATAAATCTGGATTTCACTGAAAACCTAATTGATTTTAAGTAAGTGAACATTTCAGTTATTAGAGAAAATTCTGTCCTCATTTTTATGTTCACCCAAATTATCTAGTGGCAGGCAAATATGTGCTTTACTCTAGCAAAGCAGAGTACTTTTACCTGAGATAATAGTAAGGACATAATATGAGACATCCCTCTGTCATCAATTGCAAAAACAAAAATGTAAACATTTATTTTGCACGTGCGCATTCAACATGTACTTAAACAGCCAAACTTTCCTCTGCGGTTGAACACAATTCAGCTTTTTTCCCTGATTTTAATTCTTTGAGAAAAACAAGCAACCATTCACAACAATAACACACAAAAAACTTACATTTTAATGTTGTGTTAATTACTAATTTTCTAATAGAAAAATGAAGAAATCTGCATTTAAATTTTCAAGTAAGTTTTATTTTATTTAGTGTGAGCAAGGGAATAAACGGCTCCTTTAGTTGTAAAAGCTGCTGACCCTGGTTAAGAGTTTATCAAAGGGGGTACACACAAGAACATTTCTTTTTCTGTTTTTAGCCCAATACCTGTGAACAGTTCATCACAGATCTTTAAATTCATAATGTCATAATCTGTATTTTTTTTATTATGATATTATGATTTTTTTATTATTATGAAGTAGGTTTATGAAACCCAATAAGTTGTGTTATCTTTATTTCAAGCTTCAAACATGTTGTGTTTCTGAGCAAATTTTATTTAGTGTGAGGATTAACAAAAATGACTTGATTATCTGTCTGTCTGTCTGTCCATCTGACTGATATGGAGGCAACTCTTTCTCACTAGAATTTGAACTTGATAAGTTTTTGTGTTTAAAATACCAAATATTTTCAATTCAGTTTATTTATATAGTTCTAATTCACATCAGAAATCATCCCAGTGGACATTACAAAACAAAAAATAAGTCCAAATCATGAATCACATTCAGTCCTAGATTCAAATCCATTTGCAGTCAGTTCATTTCTAATATAATACAAAATATTTAGACAAAAAATAGTTGAAAAAAAATGATGCAATGACCGCTGAAGACATGCACCAGCTCAGCTGCAACCCAGACAGGAAAAAGTGGGTAAGATGGATGGATGGATGGATGGATGGATGGATGATAGTTTTTCTTTGACATCATGGAATGGATGCCTGGTTAAATAAAGGTTAAAGATTTTTTTAAAAAAGTTTAAATTAATTTGTATTGACCATGATTTATGGCACCATTATGATGGTGCTTGTGGAGAACATCACAATAAACACATAGAACATCCAGCAAAAGGAAAGCCGTGCTTAAAGTGCAGAAAATTTTACCACTTTGCAAAAGTATGCAAATCCAGGGGCCAAACACCAGTCAAAGAAGGACAGGTACACTGTTCAAGAGAAACTCAGGAAGTGTCTGACCCAGAGCTGTTTGTGGACACAGTCACAGCAGACACAACAGAAGAGGAAGAGGACAGAAATAAAACTGGGGGAAAATAATGTGAAACAGATGTTGAAGTTAGACACAGAAGCACAAACAAGAGTGATATCCACCAAAGACTCTCATAAGCTCATGCCTAACATTCCACTGGAAAAAGACTAATGTATGGCTATGGAGAGCTTCCACTGAAAGTGACAGGTTTTTGCCCCCTTACAAGCAGATACAAAGACAAACCAACAACTCAAAAGTTTTAAGTTGTAGTCTGCTGACAGACACACTGAGTGAGTACAAGCATGTTTTCAAAGGCATTTCAAGGTGAGTTCAGTTTCAACATAGTCCCCAGTGTAGCACCAGTAGACTGTCCCCCAAGGAGAGTGGCTTTTGCTCTCAGAGACTAGAAAACTAGAAAATATGGAAAAAGACAGCATAATATGCAAAGTAACAGAACCAACCCAAAGTAACAGAACCAACCCAGTGGACGAATGCACTCGTAATACATATGTGAGAAACCAAAACCAAACTCTGCATATACCCTGAACCAAGACCCCTAAACAAAGCAAATATGAGGCCACACCATCCACTCCCAATGCTTGATGACATAATGTACAAGCTAGCTGGAGCAAATTATTTTAGCATAATGGATGCTAGATCTGGATATTGTGTCATGTCAGTGGCTGCAGCTTTAGCCCACATGCTGAACACACCCAGGAGACCAAGTAGATGAAACAAAAATGTTTATTTAATCAATGCAGATTAAAGGGCAGGCAAACTGGCTTCTCTGGAATAGTGCTGTCCACTGAGAGGGAGAGAGAGTCTGTATTAATTTATAGTTAGAGATGGTGTGACTGAACTTTAAGAGCAACAGCTTACAGAGTAATGGAGGTTGTTTGCCTAGGAGGGGTGACGGGGTCTGGAGTGAATGTCCTGTAGGACCGTAGGAGTCTGTAGAGGCGAGGTCTCCAGGTGGCGGTGGAGGGTGAGCAGGGTTCGGTATGGAGGTAGCGTTCCGGCGTGGTATCTCTTAGCGAGAGGTAGTCCTTTCCCAGAACCTAACTCTGATCTGGAAACCAGCACAGTGCTCAAGGTCCAAGAGAGTAACCTGGAACAAAGCATAAACTTATGAACAAGGCTTAGATCCTAAACACTGGTCAAAACTAGAACACGGCGTGAACAAGGCACAGGTACTAAATCTTGGTCAGGTAGGTAACACACGTACCACACATGTTAACACTCTGACATTGAAGTGCTGGCAGACGACTCCCTTTAAACCTCCCTGATGAGCACCTGATGAGGAACACCTGCTGCAGCAACCACCTGGAAGAACCCACGCCATCTACTAAAGAAAATATGAAAGCAGCAGGCAAAACACACCAAAATATTCCAGAACCCCGACATATTGGGCCATCAACCTCAGTGAGGAGTCAACTCTGCTCACACCTTCAACACCATATATGACAGATATTGTTTCCTCAGTTTCCCAATTGACATCTTGTCTGCCCAAGATGATTTCCAAAGGGGAATTGACGAAATGTATGAGGAGCTATAGGGAGTGACTGACTTAATGGACAACATCATTGTGTTTGGGAAAACAAAAGAGGAGCATAACCGCAACCTCATATCCATTTTCTGTTGGCCCAGTGAAAGAGGTGTAAAGCCCAACCCAGACAAGTGTCACGTCTGTATCAGCAAAGTCAGCTACTTCAGACACAAGCTCACAGCTAACAGATTAGAACCTGACCCCCTGAAGGTGAAAGCAATTCACAATATGCCAACAACAGAAAATGAAGCACAACTGGAGACAATCCTTGGCATAGTAAATTATCTTGTTAGATTTGCCCCCAATCTGACTGAGGTGAGCACATCTTTCAGACAGCTCCTTCAACAAGACACAGAGTTCAAATGGAACAAAATACACAAGAGAGTAATAACAGCTAATACCAGAGCAGGTGCTAGCATACTTTGTCAAATACTTCTGTCGAATCTGACCACAAGCAACTTGAATCAATACTTCGCAAGCCCCTAGCTTTTGTGCTGCCACACTTGCAGCACATGCTGCTCGCATTGCAGAAATACATCTCTTTCATCCCCAAACCAAGAAAGAAAATTCCATTCACGGACACATTGTCAAGGTAATACATGATGAAGAGGACAGTTCATTAACTGAAGACATGAAGTCTCAAGTATGCAGTCATCAGCACAATGCCAGTGAGTATAGACAGAGTTTCCAACCTCAAGACAGCCACAGCTGAAGATGTAGTTGTCCACCCTCGAACATGTCATTCAGTCAGGCTGGCCAGACACAAGAAAAGTGTCCTTCTCTCATTAGTGAATACTGGAACCACTGTGATGAAACGACAGAGACTTATGGATTTCTCCTGAAAGGTGAGAAAATAATAAATAATAAAAGAAATGCATCCGTGCATACACAAAATACATGTCAGAGTGGAAAAGAGCAAATACAGAGCAAGAGAAGAAACTATAATGGGATGTGACATATGCCAAACACACCACTTTTCAAACCAGAAGGATTCAAAGCTCTCACAAGAAATCCCTGAAAACCTATGGCAAACTGTAGCCACAGAATACATTGTCACATGGGATTACCTGAGCAGGTATTTTAAAATTGAATGCCTGCACAGCATCAGCACAGCCGGTGTCATCCACAAGATGAAAGCTGTATTGGCCAGACATGGCATTCCTGAAATGTTGTGAGTGACAGTAGGACTCCAAAGATTTCAGTCAGTTCACAAAGGCATGAAGTTTTCAGCTCATCACTTCAAACCCATGTTACCCTAAAGCAATAGTCTAGCCGAAAAGATTGTTCAGACTGTAAAACGAATCCTCACAAACGCTAGAGAGGAAGGAAAAGATCTGTTCACTTTATTTGAGTGCAGAAACACTGAAATCACCAGCCCAAATCCTCATGACAGACCCTCCAGGATTTTGCGAGATTGCGATCCCAGCTATTAACGCAAAATCAAGCAAACCCCGCGAAATCGCAACTTTTTGCAACTTTGTCCAAAACACTGTAACTTTCCCGCAACTTTAACCCAATATTTATTGTTTCTAAAGTGATTCGCCACCGTTTCTGCGGTCTAGTCTCTTCTTTGTGGGTTTGTGTAGTGTGTAATACAAAATAACCCCAAATAACTCAAGAAGAAGACACATGACGTCACTTCCTGTTAACATCAGAATGCCGTGAGCTAGACGCCGCTAACTCCGCGGAGTGCAAATATCCAATATCCAACTTCAAACTAACTTCACTACGGTCGTAAACCAGTTTCCTCCCCAGCTGCAGCTGTTTTGCACGTCCTGCAGTGTAATCATTGAACATAAATGCAAGTCATCCATTGACAAACACATCGTGTCTGCAAAACGTGAGGAGAGCTGCAGACGAGGGACAATCCAGAAATGGTCATGAATGTCAGTTTAGAAGCTATCAAAGTTCTCAAATAAAGCATCTTTTGAGAATGTCAATGTTTGTTGGTAATTATCTTACAAAACTAGGAAGTATTTTTGGTTTATATATTAAAAGTTATGGTTGTTTAATGATTTTAGTAAAAAAAAAAATCAACTTTTCATCGCAACTTTTAGGAAAATGCCCACGAAATCAGGCATTTTAGCCCGCAACAATCACAAAAAATGTCTGCAAAATCCTGGAAGAATTGTCATGAGTCGCAGGCTGCAGTTAATTTTGCCCACAACAGCAAAACAGTTGTGACCTCAAGTAACCCCACAGAAAACTGGGCAATCAAGAAGAGATGTATGTCAGCAATACATGAAGCTGCAAGAACCTTGTCAACACTGCCACCTGAAGCACATGTACATTTCCAGCAGGAAGGTGGCTGACGGCAACCAGTTAAAGACCAACAGGAACTCCATGTAGCTACCGTATCAAACCCAGCAAACGACAGAACTTTAGACAGAAAAGACAGCATCTCATAACACAAGTCAGTTGACCCACATCTACTATGCTGCAGCCTGAGGTCAGCTAGAAACACACGACCCTCAGAAATGTGACATCAGCTGGCTCAAACAACCCAAGAGTTTGAAACATGATATGGACATGCGATCAAACCAAGGCAGATCCTTGATCTGTGATGTTTAGTGAGGTTCAGTAAAAGGTATACAATTCACTTTATGTTCAGATGCTCAGCTACAGTTCGAAATTCATTAAATATCATATTTTTTCTGTTTTATACACTTGAGTAACTATTTTTTACACCGATCAGAAACACTTAATTTGTTAAAGGGAGTCTAATGTTTGGTTATAATCTTTTAATAAGACTGATTTTGAAATATCCTACAACGGAAACCAGATATGCGTTTGTTTGTTTGTTTGTCAGAACATGATAACTGTTATTGACTGTTGGTGTATGCTGCTTAAAATCTGATTAACAGACAAAACATGTTTGGCTGCAGTGTTAATTTAAAACCAGTAACTCCATTCGGTCAGTGTAAATTATTTATTCATAATCTGGTAGGCATAACACAGCTGTGCAAGCACACCTCAGCGTAAACTTTAATTTCTGTTACTTAATCTGGTCTTTTTTGAAATGATATTAAGTCTACTAGCTATCGATAGTTAGTACCTTATCAGCCATAACATCAGTCATAGAGCACGGAGTATGACGAAAAAGGCAGAATTTTTCTAGGCTAGGCTAATGGCTAGCTAAACAAAGGACCTTTGTAATGTTTTTTCAGACTTAGAAAACAACTCTTTCACATAAATTACATACAATTGTAAAAACACTTCACATTAGCTAATATTAAACCTCTGCACTTTTGCATGACACTATTTTATTTATTTATTTTATTTTTTTTTTTTCAACCAAATAATAGCTGTGTTTTTAAACATGGTCAACAAAAAACTGTTTATTGTTGATGGTGCTGAAGCTTTGGAATGTATCAGTTTGCAGGGCGTTAAGTAAACTTTTAGACTGACTCGACATGCTGATCCAGCACCCTGGAGTAAACTTTCCCATGAAGGCTGAGAAGTGAGGTCCCTTAATAAATGGAACACATTATCCAATCCCCATTTTAAAAAATGGGAACCACCATCCCGATCTGTCACTCCACAAGTGTTATCCTGGTCCTCCATGTGACATTAAAGAGACTAACCACGATACCCAAGAGCCTTCAGCATCTCAGGGCAAATCTCGTCCACCCCTAGCACCCTGCCACCAGGGAGGTTTTGACTATCTTGGTGACCTCTGTCATGGTAATATGGTCATGGACTTGTCTCCTCCTCAAAGGTGGACATGATGCCTGGATTAAGGAGATCCTAGAAGTGCTCCTTCCACTGCTCAATAATATCCTCAGTGCAGGTCAGCAGTTACCCTCCCAAACCAAGCACCTGAGATGGGACTTGCTTTCCCTTTCTAAGTTGCCAAACAATTTGTCAGGACCTCCTTGAGGCCTCTCTGAATTCCCATCCATGGCTGACACGAACTGACTACAAAAACACCACTGCTATTCAGAGGAAAACGTCTCACAGTTCCTACGTCTCTGCGAGAAAAGGTTGTGTACCTGTCTCATGAAGGATACCAGGGCATGGTTCCCACTAAACAATGCCTCAGAGAACTGCACTGGTGGCCATGTATAAATGATTTGGTCTACACAGTCCTGTCATCATGCAACATTTGTCAGGCGTGTGACAAAACCACAAGTGTTTCACCTACACCAATTACAACCTGTCAAGTTTTCAAATTAAACACATTGCTGTTGACACTGGGTCAAGCCAAAATTGCACATTACACAAACAAGAAAAGAGAAGCTAAATCCACAAAGTCACTGTTGAATCTACAGTCAGAGTGAAAAAGCCTTTTCATGTGGGAAAAGGAGAGACCCAGTTATTTTGTCAGTACAGCAGCAGACTGGACTGAGTTCATTTGTCCTCAATGATGGGAAAAGATGTTAAAAGACTGTTACTTTGCCCAAATGAGACAATAAAGAAGACTTTATTTGGATTTAACCCTTTTAGCACCACAATAATAGATATATTCATTAAAATGCCTGGTCTTTCTTGTCTATTGTCTTGTCTAATATACACCCTTTTTTCCAAGAGAAGTAGAACTTTCAAAAGTCAAGTATTCACCATTCTTATGTAAATAAATACCTAAAACTGTGTGTTTATAAGAAGAAAAGGACAAAAACAGAATTGAATTTTCTTCAACTTTCTTATGATAAATTCTTGTTAAGTGCAGATTGAACATTTCTGAGACTGCAAAAACCTAATTCAAACTATTTTACAACAACTCAGACAATTTGACATTTCTGGAGCGCTGCGGTGTCACTGGTGATCCCTGTGGTCTTAGAAGGGTTAATAGCACTTCTGCCACCTGAAAGTGTAATCATAAATTGCAGAAACTTCATTTTGCATTACAGAAATACTAATGTTTTGAAGAAAATAATACTACTTTTGCTAAAATGGATTAAGGATGTTTGTTTGGGTAACAGAGGAGATGTTTTCTTCCTGAAGTCCATACCGTGAATGTATTATGTTCTGCCCTGATGCTGTTATTACTTCTAGCTACTAGATGGCACTGTGATGACACCAAAGGGAGGATGAGACCAGATGGTGAGGGAGACTGAACGCAGATCTATCATGGCGCCTGTGTAAAAGCAAGCATGTGATAAAATTTTACTGGTCGTCTTCTTATTTTTATTTACACCTGCAACAACAGATACTTTGTGCTTAATGTCTGATGTACTAACTATTGATAACTGTTTGACAGACAATCACTCAAATGACCAGACTTTAGGCCTGTCCTAGTTCTATATGCAAGTCACTGCAGCCATTCCTCTACTTGTTGCATTTTATGTATATAGTTTTGTGTATATTTTAATTTAAATCATTTGTGCATGTGTCTGTGTGTGGGAAGAGTTGGAGGTGTAGGTGTTCACGAACTGATGACCAAAACAATAGTTTATTTAATTAATTTAATATACTCTTATAGAAAAATTACTCGAATTTAATATGTTTCACCTGATCACATGAACATGTTGAAATTAGCAAAATGTTAATGTTTTCATATGATTTTTCTGTAATATATATAGTATAAATATATAAATAATACATATATATTTTTTCTTTTAAAATTATTGCAACATGTCATCCGATAATGCAGAAAAAATCTAATAATAAAAACATCTGAAATACAAATTTCATACATTAAGATTTCTGATTTCCTTTGTTTTTGAGTCATAAAAGAGCACAGCAGACTGTGCCTGGCTCTCTATATTAGATTTCTACTGGCAGCAGTTGTTAGATCTTATCACACATGCAGAGGTTAGCAGACATAATGTCAAACACAATTTGAGCTTTCATCATGGCTCTGTGCTTCTGTTCTTTGTTAATCATATTAGACACGTGGGCCCTGCTCAGGTCCACTCCTGTTGTCTGCTCTCCTACTTAGTGTAATTAGACACATGTATTCCAATTACCTCCCTCTTCTGTGTGTGTTGATGCTGTTCCCAGTTTATTTTTATCTGTTGTAACAAGCATTCCATCCTTTATTCCTTTGATTGGTTCCCTAATGTTTCTGATCAGCTGACTTTTTTACCTTTGTGATTTAGATACCTTTGCTTGTGTGATCTGTGTGCTGGCCTTTAAACCTTTTAGTATTGGCTCCTGTATTTAGTTGTCTGTTTTATTCCAGACTGCCTCCTAGTTCAATGTTTGAACATGGACTCAGCTGACGCTGAGCTGCTCCAGCACCTGAGGCAAGTCCATATCAGTATTGCTCATCTCTGTTTACCAAGTTTTGGTTCAGGGTTTATGTTTTTCCTGCATGACTATTGCTTTTGAACTGTAGTAAATTGTGATATCTCATTGTTTCTGATAGCTTCTTTTCCCCCCTGTTGTCTCATGGTAATCTTCCTTTGTTAGCCTGTCCAGATTTTGTGCTGCCCTATTATTTTAACCCCTCACCTCCTGTAATATGCCTGCTCTAATCTCTCTCCAGTCATGCTAATAAACCAGAACATGTAAAGACATGTACTGACTGTTAGTATATTTCAACAAACAAATTAATGTCATATGTTACACAAAAATATTTTATAATAACACTTTCAGTGTCCTATAAAATAGTGTATGTTTCCTTGGACTATATTTGAAAAATATATATATTTAAGTAAAATTCATGCATAATTACTAAAGAGTACTTATTTCAGATTTTTATTCAATATATTTTTGATGAATTTTTAAAAAGTACATTTGGAATAATTATCGGCAAAACTCTACTAAAGGCATATATTTGAAGTATAAAATTTAATACCCTAAGATTTAGGTATATTTTAAATTACATTTGAATATACTTTGAGGTGTAGTTTTTATGAAGGTATCTCAGTATTTTGTTTTATATTTATTTTGGAAACTAATAAGTGTGGTAGAGTTATAAGCCTGTTACAGGATTTTACAGATGTATAAACTGTGCGAAGAGCCACTCTTGAAATTTCTCTTTCAATCTTTGAAATATATTAAAAATATTTTGTTAAGTATAAAATACATTTCTATTAAACACTTCAAACAAAAATGCACACAGCCTCCAAAACGTGAGTGTTGTTACAGCCAGCGTGCAGGTGATACACAAAAGTGTTTGCATTCAGCAAACTCTGAAGTACATGCACTTTATCTGTGGACTAAATCAAAAGTTATGAAAGCAGTGAAATGTTTCTTTGTTTCTTAATGACATGCTACTTTTTAATTGATTGTCACTTAAACTCCGCATTTCACTTTTCCTCATCATTTAGAAAAGAAGAAAGTTTGAAAAGCTCAACACTAAGTTTCTGACCAGCTAGATTCTAAAAGGTGAAAAAACAAAAACAGCTGGACTTCTATTCTGTAGTTGAAGACGCTTTGCTTCTCGTCCGAGGAGCTTTCTCAATTCAGAAATAGAGAGTGTGGAGCCAGTATAGAAGTCCAGTTGTTTTTGTTTTTTTAACCTTTTTTGAGTTTACCGTGGCCTGGATGACTGAGAATCTCCACCAGCATACTGACCAGCTGGGCACAGACTAACTGGTGTTGTTCACTTTCAGCCAATCAGAGTAGCTCACTGGATGCATCCACTTGCAAAGGCAGCAATACATTTTCATCAAAAATAGACAGTGTGTCAGTCATTGCTGTTAATTTTGACTTCTCTGTCAAACTGACATCCCAGTCTGACCTCTGTGACAATAGTCCAAATAACCAAACTGAAGTAACATGGTCCACCCTAAAACAACCACAACCAGAACAAACTTTGGCTGCTATTTGGAGGTAAGTTCTGATAATCCTGTTCCCTCTACTAGCTAGCAGTTGAAACCTAACTGCCTAAATGTTCTGTTTTGTATAAAGTAGGTCTTTGCTAATTTTATTAAGTCTTTCATGTATCAGCTTTGCACAAAGAATCGGTTCAGGGAGGAATGCAATCACTCTAGGAAACAATATGGACCAAAAAAGAAAATTGGCTAGGAAAAGAAGATGTGGAAGCCAAACACTGCATGCTAAAACTGCAAATCTGCTAAATCGATATAATGAATATATATATATATATATATATATATATATCAGTAAATTAAACAATGATGATACTCAGTTATATTTATCCATGGAGCATGATGACTCCAATGAGTTGCTTAGAGAACAAGAATCTTACAGACATAAAAAACAAAACAAAACAAAAATCTGTTTTTAAATTTGGACAAAAAAAAGGTGGTTTTTGGACACAAGCATGTTTGTAAACTTTTATTTACTCTAGATAGCACTGACTTGACCTTCAGTACTAATGTAAGTCACAGCAGCATTATTTTTGATAAGAATATGTTATTTAACTCTCAAATAAAAATGTTAGCAGGACTGCCTTCTTTCTCCCTTATGTTATTACTAAAATTAAAAATATCTTGTCTCAAAATGATGAAGATAAACTAGTTTATGGATTTAACACTTCTAGGTCGGACTATTTCATTTAGTTATTATCCAGTTAGATGTCTGTAAAATTCCACAGAACTTTCAGTTAATCCAAAATGCTACTGCCAGATAACTTTTATGAGAGATATTTTTCCAATTTTAGCTTTTCTGCATTGGCTCCCTGACAAATTTAGAATTTAAAATCCTACTTCTATCATACAATGTACTCAACAACCAAGCTCCGTCTTATATTAAAGATCTTATTGATCCATATTTTCCTAACACAGCACTTTGCTCTCAGACTGCAAGTTTACTTGTAGTTCCTAGAGTTTCTGAAAGTAGAATGGGAAGCAGAGCTTTCAATTCCCAGGCTCCTCTCTTGGAGAACTTCCAGTTTGTGTTCTTGAGGCGGACACTCTTTGTGCTTTTAAGACTAGGCTTCAGACTTCCCTTTTTGATAAATCCTGTAGTTAGGGTTGGCTTGGGTTTCCTATCCCTGCTACAAGTTAAGATTGCTGGGAAACATAGTGAAATAAATAAATTAATTAAATAATTAAACATATAACAAAGGTAAACATCCAAGACAGAGTCTCAGGAATGAAAAGCTGGACTGCACCAAGGTCTAACATGATCCACACCTACTGACTAAAGAAACTGACTGCTCTCCATGAATGCCTAGCAGAACAAATGAACCAGCTATTGATGGAAGGAACCCAACCTGAGTGGTTGACCCAAGGCCGGACAGTATTGATCATGAAAGCTCCTAGAAAGGGGCAATTCTATCCAACTACCAGCCAATCCCCCTCCCTCAGTACAATATGGAAGCTCCTGTCAGGCATTGTAGCTGCTAAGATGAATAGGCACATGGCTCAATACATGAGTGAAGCACAGAAGGGAATTGTCACCAACACCAAGGGAGCCAAGCACCAGCTACTAGTCAACAGAACCATAGCTCGAGACTGTAAGACCAGACACACAAACCTGTGCACTGCCTGGATTGACTAAAGGGAAAGCCTATGACTTGATGTCCCACACATGGGAATGTGGAAGAAAACTCTAGAGGCCAATTTAAAGCCAACTGCACAAGTCAGCATCAAATGCGGCATATACCAATGCAATGCTTTGTTCCCGCACCTGTTCTGCATGGCCTGAACCCCCTCAGCCAGATGATTACAAAGAATGACTATGGATACCGCTTCCAAAGTAGAGCAGTCATCACTCACCTCCTCTACATGAATGACATCAAGTCGTATGCCAAAAGTGAGCGAGACATCAACTCACTGATCCACCTCACCAGGATATAAAGCAAGGACATTGTTATGTTATTTGGACTTGATAAGTGGAGCCAAATGGTGTCCAAAAGAAGCAAGGTGATCACAACTGAAGGAGTTGAACTACCTGAAAGTAGCATTGCAGATGTTCAGGACAGCTACAAGTATCTTGGAATCCCAAAGTCAAATGGCAACCAGGATGAGGCCGCAAGGAAGTCAGCTACAACGTAATACCTACACAGAGTAAGGCAGGTCCTGAAGATCCACCTGAATGGTAGGAACAAAGTCCAAGCCATCAACACCTATGCAGTGCCAGTGATAAGATACCCTGCTGGTATAATAACCTGGCCAAAGGAGGAGATAGAAGTGACTGACATCAAGACACAAAAGCTCCTCACAATGCACGGAGGGTCCAGGGTGCTGGATTTAGGGGTTTCAAGTCCAGCACCCTGACTGTAAACAAAGGGAAAGAAAGGAGGCAGAGGACTAATGAGCATCAGAGCCACTATACAGGATGAAACAACTAAGATCCTGGAGTACATCAGGAAGAAAGCCCCCAATGATGATCCGCTAAGTGAATGTCTCAGGCAGCAGAAACCCAATGTGGAAGAGGAAAAAGAGAAACTCCCATGGAAGGATAAGCCCTTGCATGGCGTGTACCACTGGCAGATTGAGGAAGTGGCTGATATCAACAAATCCTGGACTCTAGAAAGGGCTGGACTAAAGGACAGCACAGAGGCACTAATCATGGCAGCACAAGAGCAGGCCTTAGCACAAGAGCAATAGAGGCCTATCATACCAGGCAGGACCCAAGATGCAGGCTGTGTAAAGATGCCCCTGAGCCAGTCCAGCACATAATAGCAGGATGTAAGATGCAGACAGGCAAAGCGTACATGAAACGCCATAACTGAGTGGCTGGAATAGTGCACAGAAACATCTTCTGAGTATGGACTGGAAGTCCTTCAGTGAAAGTGGGAGACTCCACCAAGGGTGGTGGGGAATGGCAGGGCTAAGATACTGTGGGACTTCCAGATCCAAACTGACATAAAGGTGATAGCTAACCAAGCAAACATTATAGTGATAGATAAGATACATAGAAAAACAATGGTGATAGATGTAGTAGTCTCAAGCGACTGTAACACCAGGAAAAAGGAGAAGCTATGTCCAGAAGATACTGCATTGAACCCTCAAGCTCTCAGGCCTCTGGTAGAGGACCTGAGCTTGAAGTGAAAGTGGAACGGCCCATGTGGAACAAATAGGGAAAGATGGAAGTTTTTCTTTTTTTTTTTTTTTTTTTTTTTTTAAAGAGCAAAGTGGTTACAAAATAATCTTTACACAATTGAATCTCAATAACATCAATATCATATATCTGTCGACAAAGTGAAATTTAACTCGGTGGATTTTATGAAAAAACGAATTTTGACCAAAAATTTTTAAGCGTCTGCTATGAACCGAAAGTTCCAATCGCGCGCTCGGTAACTCTCGGAAATCGTCGGTGATGACGTCAGCACAGGGAGACGTCCGCCATTGCTGTTCATGCTGGTATTGTATCAAGTGCATTGTATTGTAGTGTAAATAATACGAAATGCCGAACTATTGTGTAGTTGGATACTGCAACAATGTTGCCAACAGATCTTTGGGGATATCAACGTATGCTTTTCCAAAGGATGGTGCCATTAGACGTGCATGGATCCGCTTTGTCCAGCAAACCAGGGCGGATTTCCGCGAGCCAGGTTCGGGTGCAGTTGTTTGTTCCAGCCACCTCAAGGAGGATTGCTTTGAAATTCCCTGCCCTTCCGTCCGAAGTTGTGAGGAGGAAACCGGTTTCAGGAACAGGTATGCGGTCTCAGTTATTAAAAAAATTCATTTATTAAACATACTGAAAGCATTTTGTCATGCTTGCCTTATGAGCATTTGCTAAAATTCGTAATGGCGGTATAGCGCGACAAAAGCATGAATGGTGGCTGCTATTCCCCTTCTTACCCCTCTGGCTCTGCTGGGACATGGGGATTTTGAAAAATCTGTTGTTTTTTGTCAAGACCCCAGCAGTGAACCAACTTACTATATATAGACTATGTCATGCAAAGCAGCACAGAACTGAATATCATCATGGCAGGTTGGCATCGATCATTGTCGAAGAATATAAAATTGGCATTCTCACTTCCAGGGTAATAAAGAAAAGAAAAGCTAATGCCGTGCCAACCATAGGGGGCGTTCGCCGAGTTGACATAGCACCACCAACTCCCAGGAATTCTGCAGCAGTTAGAAAACGGGAGCAACTTCAGGTGAATTTTTTATTAGAATTTAAAAGACTTCTTGCATGATATAATACTGCATATGTATGTATACTACATATTGGGGAAACTAGCCACACACTTAGAAAATGCACAAATGGCCACAAGGCAACCATACGTTATAAACAAATATTTCTACCTGTAGCTGTCAGAGCATTTTAATTTGGACAAGCACTCTATCACTCATACTCCAAGGACATTTGTTAATACCAATCAAAGGAAGATTGCTGAACAGGGATTCATTGCGAAGTTCAACACCTTAAATTTTGGCATGAAACGTGATGCTGGATTTCTTACACACTATACATATTTTTTGCTAGTTTTAATATATAACATATTGTTATAAATATTTTTCCCATGGTAAGAACTATCTACATGTGTTTTTTAACCTCTGTGCCCTCTCATTCATTGCCAGTGAGACAGTCATGGCGGTGCGCTTGGGACTCCCTTTGCTGACGTCATACACAAATGAGCCTCGTTTGCGTGTCTGAGACAATTGGCTCTATTATGTTTTCGGAAAGCCGTCGGAATGGTCTACAAAATTCAATTTTTTTACAGTTATTAGGTTGACTAATCTCCATCCGACGGCATGAACTTATTATTTGTTATAAAAAGAACCAGAAACGACGATTATATGATATTCAACAAAAGACAAGGTTTTTGCTCTTTAAGACAGACAGCTATAGTGCTTTAATGTAAAAACATTTTTGACTATAGCAATATGTGTTGAAAAATGGGCAGTGTGGCTCATAAAGAGCACGACTTTGCCATGCTCTGCATTGCCTGCAATGTATTGCAATGGAAACCCATCTTTATAAAAAGACTATTCACCTCTAACCAAGTGTATTTATTAACAAAACCAATGCATCTTTATCTTCTTTCTCTAGTTTCTCCCAAAAAGCAGAAAGTGCATGGTCCCATACACTACCATAATAATTTTTATTTTTATTTTTCTATCCAGAATGGCAAGTGAGTTATGTCATAACTCCTACATAAAACCCTGTATAAAGAAAACAACACGAATAACCACCAGTGGTCTCATTTATGAAAGACTGTAGGATTCATACTAAAAGTGTATGTACGCCCAAAAGGCAAAATGGTGTACGCCAAAAAAAATCAGATTTATAAAACCATGCGCACACACACCAGCAAGCAATTTCCCTTTATAAATCACACCTATACCTTAAAGTTTGCACACAATGTCCCGCCTCAGGTTCTGCCCTCCACACGCCCACATTCAACCATAAATGGTCAAAGCAAAGCACCTCATGAACGTTAAGGTGTATTTAAATGAGCCAGCTGATCAATGTTATTTCATGGTTACCAATGGCAACCAAGGAGAAAAGAGCAAAGAAACAAAATTTCACAGAGGCAGAAATCAATGTGCTGGTGAATGAAGTGGAGAACAGAAAAAATACAATTTCTGGGTGCCACAGTAGTGGTGTTACAAAAAATGCTCCTTTTCCACCGGCTCTAAAGGTCCCGGCTCCACTCTACTCGGCTTGCTTTGTGTGTTTCCACCGGCATATATATATATATATATATATACCATAATTATGAAGATACTTTTATAGATGTTTTGTTTCCATCATATACCTTTTTGTTAGGATATGCACAACAAGACAGACTGAGATTGCTCTTGGTCTAAGAAAACAGCCTGAGAAGATCAGCACACCCATTAAAAGGATAAAGGGCCACATGTTCATCAGGTAAGTTCTATTACTTTCCTAATGGGTCACAACATTTAACAGTGGGATTTGTCTCCAACATTACAAGGAAATTTTTCCTTTTTTTCCAAAGACAGAAGATTCATAGACCAAGCATCTGGTTCTGATCATCAGGCAGATGATGACCTTAATGACACCACAGAACACAGGAAGTCAACAAAACCCTGACATTGTAGGTCAAATATTTTTTAGCTGTTAGTTATGTACTCAGATAAAAAATCTTTTTCTTTTGCACTAACCCTTTTTTATTTTTTCACAATTTTCACCATTTTAAAGAGTCTCAGTACAGACATCCAAAGGTTAACTGAACATATTTGTAAAAAAGCTTTTCTTTCTTCAATTTTACCATCACAAGACATATAGTACCAAATAATCTTGGGCTTGTATGTCTTAAAGTACAATGCTCTCTTTTGTAAAATATCAGTCCATATGGAGAAAAACATGTCTGTTTTTTGTAAATGTGTGTAACATCTCAGTCAATGTAAAGCTAATGTGTAATCCTTTCTTCCAGAATGCCTGGTATTCCTTCTTGGAACAACTGATGAAGAATGACTGCGTGGCTCCTGGAACAGAGGAAGATGTTGGATTTCTTCATGGTAAATGGTAAAATCAGGATATGAGGAATTAGTTTCTGCATGCTGAATGCTTTTTTAACTGTGATTTAGGATTTTTGTTGTTGATGTTGTTGAAAGATTTTAATTTTTGCCTTGTAATAAAATAAACTGGAACCATGTGTTTACCACTGCCCAGATTACATTTAATCTGCCTTTTTACACAGACAGGGAATCCATACTAACCAACCAAATCTCTGCAGCTATCAGCTTTTTAAAATGGTAAATAGACTGTACTTCTATAGCGCCTTTGAAGCCAACCAAATGACTCAAAGCACTTCTCAACACAGTCTTCCCTCAATTACCCATCCACACACACATTCATACAGCATTTTACTACATCTCTACAAAGCTAATGTGAATAAATCCTTCCATAGAGTCTAATCAGAGCTTTATATCACATTCATATACCAATGGGGCACATCAGAGGCAACAAGGGTTTCAGTGTCTCGACAGGGACACTTCATACCACCAGGAATTGAACTTTTGACTCTTTCATTGGAGGATGCCCTAACCACTGATCCACAGCCACCCTTGTAGTTTAAATTGATCATGTATACTACCAAATATGTCATTGATTTACTAATTACATGAAAAGAAAAGCTGTTTTGTTAAAGAGATATAATAAATATTTAAAATAAAAGCCATATAAAACCAGTTACTAAACTACATTGTGTTTTAGAAATATAAATAAATTTCCAACATAATTAGAATGTTTTTTTTTTAACTGATGGCTATATTTAGGCATTAATGCATGAATCACAGAAGTATGTGTCAAAAAAGGATAGTCTGGTCATTTTTAAAATGATGTTCTGTCTAACTGTTAGTTAGTACTTCATCAGCTGTGACATCAGTCATGCAGCAAATGGATAATGGAGAAAAAGGAAGTCTTCCTACAGGCTAGGCTTATGGCTACTCAAATGAGGGCCTGTTTTATGTCATTTATAAGACTTATAAAACAACTTATACTTGTGTGAAAGAACACTACATTAGCTAATATTAAACCTCTACACTTCTGCATCACATCACTGGTCAGCTGTGGTTCCGTGGTCAGAGCAGGCGTCCTCCAATGTGAGAGTTGGAGGTTTGAGTACTGGCAGGAGTCACATCTCAAAGTGTCCCTGGGCAAGACAGTGAACTCCTCATGGCCTCCGATGTGTGCCCCATCGGTGTATGAAGGGAGTTTAAAGCCCTGATTAGTCACCAAAGAATGATTTATTCAGATTAGCTTTGTAGAGATTCAGTGCTGCATGAATGTGTGTGGATGGGTAAATGAGGGCATAGATTGTGTTGTAAAGAGCTTTGAGTGGCCTGATTAGCTAGAACGGTGCTAAATGAGTGAAGTGAGATTTATTTATATAGCACTTTTCAGCAACAAGGCGACCCAAAGTGCTTTACAACAGAAACAAAAACAGAATCCAATACAGCAGGTACATAATGAAACACAAAAAAGAAAAACACATCAATCATGTATAATCTAAATGAAATATAGGATAACCTAAGTAAAACCTTGAAACTAAACATATCTAAACATGAGCTAAGGCAGTCAAAATAGCAGCTAAAATAATCTAAATAAAATTATGATAAAGTTAAAGCTGAACTAAACAACAATTAGGAATCTAACAATAAACAAACAAAATATAAGCTAAGATAAACTAAATTAAACTAAATGTACAGGAAGGCTCAATAAGCTATGTAAGTACAGTGCATTTATTTAATTTGTCGCTGTTTTCTCAACCGAACAACATCTGTGTTACTACAGGACTGCATCTGCACTGAGCATAGACTGGTACATGCTGATGGTGCTGAGGCTGCAGGTGAAGAAGCCTGCCTCATCAGCATGTTCAGTCAGTCTAAAACTTTACTCAATTCTCAGCGAACGGATACATTCATCAGAGTCACGGTCTCTACACTCAGTACACATACATTTATACAGTAACAGGATTGTTGTTTAATGGAGAAGACTTCTGCCCTTTTCTCCATACTCCATGTGTAGTGTTCTTGGTCTTGCATGGTGGGTGCGTTTGTGTTCTGTTTTGTTTCTGTAATCGCTCCTTGTCAGGCACTTCTGTGATGGTGTAGGGCAGAAGACTCTGTCTGAGAAGGACAAAGAGAAGAATACAGTGAAAACTGTGTTTGATATAATGGAGTGTCAGCAGTTGCTGGAATGAACTTCCTGAATTTAAACCATTGTCTTATTTTATTAGAATCATCACAACACCATGCTCTGATCACAACATGGCTGATAAGGCACTAACTATTGACAACTATCAGACAGAACATCACTTCAAAATGAACAGAATATCCTTTTAACTGTACTTTGGCATTGTTCTGGTTTAGCCTGCAAAAGCACACAAAGCATACATGAATTTGTGCTTTGCAACAACTTATGTAGCACCAGCCCAAAAACTCTTAAAGATATGAGAAGTTACAAAACTTACTTATTATATTAGATAGTTTAATTAATGCAGAGCAGCTATCCAGTTGCCAGAATTCCAACTGCAAATACAGATTGTCCCATGTTTAATGAACAAGTCTTTGTGTATATTGTCATTAAAATCACTTGCCTTTGTTTGTTGTAGTATAGGAAAGTATTTGCAGCAAAGTACCTAGGAGGCTTGCAAAGAAGGCTTTGACCCTTCAAGAGGCGAGTCTGTGTCAGCAACTGTAGCTTATTTATATAACTGTGCTTATGTAGTTATTGTAGTTTTCCTAGTTTTAGAACAATGCCCATTCTTTCAAAATTAGTAAAGCTTTTCCTAAAATATTCCACATAATGATTTTTAATGATAATTTAGCCATCAGGTGTGGCTAAAAAAATAATTATAGAGGCTTCTCTACCTCTTTTCATCTCTCTCTCTCTCTCTTTTGAGGGCTTCAGGAGGGTAAATATAAGCTGAAGCTTGGTCTTTGAGAGCGTTTAATGTTTGAGGTAAAAAATTATATTTTATTCTGAATTTGACAGGGAGCCAATAGAGAGAAGCTAAAACTGGAGAAATATGATCTCTCATCCTAACTCTCATCAGAACTCTGGCTGCAGCATTTAGGATCAACTGAAAACTTTTTAAAGAGTTTTTTGGACACCCTGATTATAAAGAATTACAATAGTCCAGCGTAGACGTGATAAATTCATTAACAAGCTTTTCTGCATCATTTTTGGGTCATTTCTAATTTTAGTAACATGTCTTTCATTGTTGGGCTCATAAGAAACTTCTAAAATCATGAAAAAATATTTATATACGCCCATGAGCTAAAAAGTTGGACAATTCTTATTATTCATTTATGTAAATATTACAATGCACACCTACATAGGCTGTTTTACATAGTTAACCACTTGATCATTCAAAGTCATAGAAATACAATTAGGTATTATAATTGTTGAAAGAAAATGAGCAAACAATGTAAACATGTAAAAAATACTATTGATAAGTGGACTTCCAGCTTAATTTCTCTATTTACTCTTTGCATTAAACAGTAAAATAGTATGCTTGATTAGAATTTTATCTGTACAACAGTATAGTATCAGATCATACTGTCACCATCAACTTGATATTGATGAGCAAATACAATTTGCCTAAGAAAATAGTTCCAAAATTACAAATGAATAATATCCATCCATCCATCCATTCTCTTCCGCTTATCCGGGGTCATTCGTGAACAAGACCCCGAGATACTTAAACTCCTCCACTTGGGGCAGGACATCCTCCCCGACCCGGAGAAGGCACTCTACCCTTTTCCGGCTCAAGACCAAATGAATAATATGAATAATATGTATATGATAAATATTGTTTATATGATAAGACAAAAATAGAAAGAACTTTTTTTGATGTACACAGTTAAATTAAAGTCAAATTATGCAGTTAGATTCTGTTAAACATCAAATCAAAGTAGTGTTTTTCAACTGAAACACTGAATAATTGCAGTTTTTATGTTTCTGCCTGTTTGTATTTGTAGTACTGAATTCATACATCTGTATGTCACAGTGTGTTGGTTATCAGGGCCCAAGGCTCAGACTCAAAGGCAAATTATTAGTAAAACGGAAATTTTATTAAAGAAACTAAAAGGCTGATGAATCAGCAAACCACAAATGACTGGAACAGAAGGATAAACATCTGAAACGGAATGACAAGAAACAGAAGCAGGAAGCAAACATATGATGGAAAGATGAAGTGAACTGGAAGTATAAGTATGCTGAGAGGTGAGATTACTAATTGAGTCAACAGGTATGCCTGATAAACAGAAGGCAAGCATGACTGAGGGAACTATTGCAATGCTGGCCATTAATACAGATGGAACTAAACAAACTAAAAATACACTGAACACGTGAAAATCTGTAAATACAAGAAAACAACTGAAAAACTAAATGCAAACACAAAACCCTTTCAGTTTCACATTGTTCAAACTATAAAGGCTCTTTATACTTCAACTGGTTATCCTCAAATTATTGTGTGGAAGTGTTTAACTTGCTGGATGATGAATGGTTTATTTAAGACCAGTACTTTACCTGTCTATTATAAAAGTGCTGTTATCAGAATGTCATAGAGGTTTCCCCCAGCGTATTATAAGCCTGGCGGGCCGCCAGGCTTTACTGCCCCCGCCACTAGGCGAAGCGCCGCTTGTTTGTTTTAAAATATGTTATTTTTTTATACACATTTTTTTTCTACCCGCAGCGCGTATACTTGATGTGTTGATCATCGCGCGAGGGTACTCAAACCAACCAATCGCACTGTCCCCGCCCCTCTGCAAAGGTCCCGCGCGGTGTCACGCCGCGTGGTCGTGCACCTCCCAATTTTTGTACGTTCACACGCCGCGCTCCATTCAAAATGGACGATTTTGGTTCTTTAGTGGAGCTGGTTCGTTTGTATCAGCATTTCTATGATCCCTCTGTGAAAGATCACAAAGATAATCAAACAGTTCAAAACTCACGGAAGGAGATTACTGCTGCAGCCAATAAAAAGGAGTGGTTATAGAAATATTAGTTCTATGATGGGCGAATCACAACTAAAGAAAATAAATCAATGAAAGTCAAACTGAATGCTTTAGGTTTAAACATCTTCTCTGTATCACAGCCAGAAAATCTGCGCTCTTTTTTACCGTATTTCCACTGGTTACGTAGCTTACTGCCCCCTGTCTTTTCGGAGAAAACTGCACCGACATAAGCGCCAAGTATAAACGTCTCCACCGCGTGTTCAGGTCCGCGCGCTGTTCGTGGAGCCCTGCGTGACACTACAAAGCACGACTATAGGCCGAGCCTCCTTCAGCTACCGCTGAAGTTAGCTCGCCGTCGGAGCCGCAGCAATAAACATCTAACGAGCGGGTTTAACCAACAATGGTTAGTTGAGCTAAAATTCAGCAGGTGGCTTTACAAGACCGAATATGATAAGCATGTTTTGTACTTAGTGAAAATATTAATATGATGATATAAAATAAATATAATAACATGCAGCCTGTGCCACAAAAAGCACAGTACAGTACAGCATCTGTCTGTCTGTCAGAGTTCTCTGTTGTTATTCATTGGCCTTGTCGTGAGACGTGTGTTGGTGTATTTTGTATTTGTAAATGTGACTTAAATTAGGATTCAAATTAGGTGCAAACAATTTGTATTTATTTTAATTGTATTTTTGTTTTAAAATGTATTTCATAAAAGCCTTTTTGTAAAACTGTAGTTGTGTAAATATTTGACACAAATATCTTACAATATCAAATAATAAATAGCCATATTTTCAACTTTAATTATTTTTTTGGTGGTTGGGGTGCCGTTCGCCTGCACCCCAACCACCAGGCTTAGCCTCTTTTCTAGGGGAAACCCTGATATTGGATTCATACCTGGTACGTACCGAGTACAAACTGGGTATGCGCTGGGTACTTACAGGATACAAAACGAATACATATCTGGTATGTATTTGGTGCTTACCTGGTCCATAATAGGAAATACAGGACACTTACCTGGTACTTACCTTACTTACTAGGTACTCGGTATGTACTATGTAGGTACCAGATGTATACTGGGTATGTACCTGGTACATTCCAGAAAGGTACCTAGTAGGTACATGCTAATAGGTACCTGATAGGTATATACCGAGTAGGGACTTGGTAGGTACCAGGTATTTATGTATTAGATACATACCTGGCAATTATGGGGACCACCCTGTATCATATAGTGACTTGTTACCCTGTATTTACCAGTTACTTACCTGGTAGGTACCTGGTACTTTCAAGGTACTTACCAGTTACTTACTCAGTAGATACCTGGTACATTCCAGTACCATATGTACCTGGTACTTATGGGAACTGGGTTGTATTATGAAGTGACGTGTTACCCTGAGTATGTACCTGCTACTTACCCAGTATATAGAGTGTGTACTTGTACCTACCCATTACATACAGGGTATATAACTCATACTTTGTATGAACTGGGCACTTACTGATATGTATGTGGTACTTACCTGGTACGATGTACCAGGTAAATACTCGGACCCTATCTCTTGTGATCCGTTTATCATTTTAGATCTTAAGTGTCTCGCAGCATAGTCTACGATTTACTGCATAATTTCAATTACTTTAAGGTTTAGTCATAAAAAGTGGAGACAAAGATGTGCAACCAAGGACAAAGCTTACAATAATAATCAAGAAAATTATCAAATTTTTCAGAAGCCATATGTTTTGGTAAATGGTATTATTGATGTCAGCTAAGTCATGGGTTTAAATGAAAACAGATTTATTTCAGCGTTTTCTCCACCTTAATCTTTTTACATCTTTGACATACAAATGCAACACATTATTTCTGTATCAGTCAGATGGACCTCTGAAGCCAACCATTTGCAATTGTTTTAATGTTTCAAGTTTACAACCCAAACAGGGAATTTGACATACACTTTTCTTGGTCAATAAGTGCACCGTGTCTGGCCCCAGTCCTGAATTAATTTGTACCTAGCATCAGAGCAACAGCAAAAAGGAAAATTCAGGCATTTTGACATATTGCTGGCTGCAGCACTGCCTCATGGACTGGACTGCAGGTTATACACAGGGCAGTAGTGTGTGTGGAGGCCAGTGTAATTAAAGGGTGCTATAGTGCCGACAGGACTGAAGTGAAGTTTGTCCCACTGACTCAAGGATTTTTCAGGAGGTATGTTTAGGTGACAGAGCTGTGAGGAATGTTCCAGTGAGACTCTAAATTTCCCTTATTAATGGAGACCTTGAGGTTACTCTTGGTTCAGTTGCAAGCCTTGTTTGCGTAGATACTTGTTTATAGGTTTGTTTATGTCAAATTACTAGGATACCAAAGAAAAGGTTTAGCCAAGCCAAGCAATTCCTGACATTGACTGTTTTAATTTCTTCATTTTTATGTCATGTTACTTCAAATGAGTCACTGTCAAGAAAATTCAGAAACAAAATCTTGTAAATTTTGTTTTTTGTTGTTACATTGTAATGTCTTGACTTTGTGAAGCACTTTGTTTTATGTCTTGTAAAATTTGTTTATTATGACTTACTTGACATTGCATTATTTAATAAATTGTGTAACACATCAAATGGAATTGAGTGTCAGTTTGATTTGGGTCCCGAGTAACTTATTTTGATTGATTACATCCATTAGATTATTAAACAAAAACAAACAAAAATGAGAGGACTACATTCAACACCATCCAAGATCTCTGAATAATAAGACATAAAATTGAAATTCAATTCAGTTCAGCTGCAATATTTGTCACTTGTGGGGCAATTTGATGTGCAGCAGTGGGAGCATAAACAATTATCATACATTCAACATCCAACAAAATCAAATATATAATTCATAAATACAAAGTTTATGAACCATCTGAAAGAATGATGTCAAAAATGTGGTTTGTTCAGCACAGTTTGACAGCATTCAGCCACCTATTCTATCAGGTGCTGCCCTAATTTAGGTTTTACATTAGGTCACATTGTCAGTCAGAGCAACCATAGTCCTGATGCTGTCCCAAACTGAGCTCCTTTTGTACAGACAACAGCTCAGCGATATTCCCTATTTTAAAAGTCTTGTGGTTTTTTGTAGTTGTCTGTTTATTCACAGTTTACTTGGGGTAAGTTTTGACAATTTTTACAGGGATAGCATTATCCTCACAGTAAGATATCCAAGAACTGACCATATCAGTGAGTTTGTCAATGTCACCTGAGGAATCACTGAACTCCTCCTAGGTTGTGCTGTCCAGGAAGTCCTGCAGAAACAGTATGGCCTCCTCAGACCACACTTTCATTTTCCTTGTTGTCACTTTTTCTCTCTGTAGAAATGTATGGTATGTAGGAATCAAACACACACAATTGTGGTCGACTGACCACAGCAGGGGAAGTGGAATTGATTTATAGACATTTTCAATAGACTCATAACATCGGTCAAGAATCTTGTCTCCCCTGGTGGGACAGGAAACATACCAGTGAAAATGAGCGTTTTATCCAGTTCGCAGTGATTAAAATCACCTTAATTCAAGTTTGGAGAATTTGGACATCAAGACTGAAGTTTCTTTACGGTTTGAGGAGTAATCTGAATTAACTCAGAAATCTGAGTTAATTCATGCAGCAAGACTGCTCCTTTGTACAGGCGACTCCAAGGGACTTGAAAGACATGTTTAACACTGGATGCCCTTCCTGAGACAACCAGGGCTTGAACCCACAGGATTACAAGATCCTGGCACTGACCATTGAGAAGCTGGGCCACCTCAATAACATTAATAATTTGCTGAAGAGTTAAAAGAATGTGAAAAGGGGAAAAAATATGCCAGAGTATTTTAGATATGTATTTTGTTTGCACGTCTTATTTGAAGATAACCCAAAATCAGAGATAATAGAAATACAGTCCTGCTCACCATTATTGGCACCCCTCCATGATTTGCATAGCTGAGTGAATATCTTCATGATCATTCATTGGTTAATTCATGTCATATGTGTGGAGGCAGTCCATCACAAGTGATCTTTATGTGTGATTTGCAACAGGTGAGCCAAATTGGGTTTTCATATTGATTTGCAGCAAAGGGTGCCAATACCATTGGCATAGTAAAAATTATGTTTTTCTTTGTTTTCCTCATAATGTTAATCTTTTTAAATGTTTTTGATCATTTGCTGTTTTGCATCAAGCACAAGCTATCAGCAATAAAATGTTGTTTCACTTCATGAATTTCCTTCAGTAAATATTCCATTATATGTACTTAAATTTCATGGGTGCCAATAATGGTGAGCAGGACTGTATGTCAGTTTGTTAATTTTGTCATGTTTTAATTTAGCAATATCGGTTAAACTGAATCCTCCTGAATCTTTATCAATATGACAATGTGTTTATAATGAACATCAAAATACTGAATCTGATGCCTTTAAAGGCTGCGCCCCTTCAAATGCATCGACAGGTGTGCCTCCAAAGAACTCAAATGATGTCAACTACTCTATCAAAAGCTTCCAGACATGACATCATCTGGGCTTTCCCAAACTGTTCAAAGGCAACGTCATTTTAGTGTGCGTAAACTTGTGACATTGAAGAAAGTAAAAAAAACATTCTCTAAAAAATTCTCTCACTATTTATGCTTTATTATCTAATTATTCAGTTGTGAGAAGCTTGTGGGAGGAAAGTTTTACAGTTTAAAGGCAATGCTACTAGTTACTAAAGAAATGGATGAAAACTTGTGACTCTGAGGAAAGTAATAAAAAAAACTCTGCCTCATTATTCAGACATTTAACATATAGAAATAATTTTGAGAATCCTAACTGACTTAAAACAGAAACGGCTTAGTCTGATTTAATGTCAGATGGTGAGAAAACATGGTTATGTGTCTTTTTTACTGTGTATGTAAACATCTGGTTTCACTGTTTATTAGTAATATATTTTGTAATACATTTTGTCATTGAATTTGGACTTTGTAATGATGGCAACCAGAAACTCCTAACTCTGTCAACAGCGTTTTATAAATTTGATTTAATTTCTATTATATTTCGGCTTAATTCAGTGTTCACATTATGTATATATGCAAAGCTGCTCTTCCAGCTACTTGCCAATTCTTAATTTATTTGTGTTCTGTAACCTTTTTTGACTGCAATGTCATCTCATAAATAAAGAAAGTCTTTTTCTCAGAAATAAAAAAAATCTTTATTTTTAACAACACATCGGTTTTACATAGATTTGTTTTATGTTGTATTCATACACACTTATGATTGTCTGTGTTATCTTTTCTTAGTGGTGATCATGTGTGCTGGAGCAGACAGAATTCGAGAGATCATGCTTGCAGCTCACAAACAACAGCTGACCAATGGTAGCTACATATTTTTTAATGTTGATCTCTTCAATGCCTCTTCTTATGGTAAGCTGACATCTAATTACTTCAATGTGTTTTACTAATTAATCCAAATGTATTATTTTACATGTTCAGTCTTGTGGATGATTTAGTTTGTGCAGTGCAAATATTATACCCAGTCACAAATTTTATAAAGTTTTGAGTCTGTTACTTGCCATAATCATGTCATTTGTCATTTTTAAAATATGTATGGTCAGTAGAATAATATTAATAGTTCATCCATCTTTTTTTTTACCAACTTTTTCAAGACAGAACTATTGACATGACATTCTCAGTAACTGACAATTTATTTTCCAGTTAACTTAAAATTACTATCTCACTAGGCTGAGACTGTCTGCAACTAGTTGGAACAGTGGACAACAGGTGCAAACGCACAACAAATGGCTAAACATGCTGCAAACAGCTAAACGCACTTCAAACACATCAAGGATGCAAACTCCAAAACACACAAACACAAAAAACAAATGCAAAGAAAAAAAAGCTGCAATCACAGAAAATATACGGAAGCAAAAGGAAAAATGCTGCAAATACCACAAACATTAATGAGCCCCCAAAACACCAGCAAGTAAGAAAAAAGCTGCAAACTCACTTCACAAAATGGAAGTGCACCAGACCAGTAAGGAGACTCAAGGTTGGATATTCACTCTCTGCAGTATCTTCCTGCCATTTGACCCAGTTCTGGCAGTGAGATGTCAGTCAGCTCACCTCCGTGTGCTTCCTCCTAAACACGGTGGACACTTGAAAAACAAAAATTAAATAACCTCCATGTCATGTGAACTTCTGACCAAGAGTTAATGTTGAATTGTTTCACTAGACTGGAAAAGTAAGACACACCTAATTTTTTCAGATTTTAAAGCATTTTTTATTTTAAAAGATTGGCACCAACACACTTCTCCTCCATTCCTCAGGTATTTTATCACTTTCAAAAATGGCATTTGATAATTGAGTCAGAAATCTCACTTCCCTCTCTCCTGGACATTTCCATCCCTCCACTGGTATACCATCAGGTCCAACTGTCTTCCCCTTCATCTTTTTCAAAGCTTTCTGAACTTCATCCTCACTCTTTTCCACTTCCTGGTCCACAGTTTCCATGACCTCTACTCTTGTTTCCATTTCATTCTCTTCATTCATTAGCTCCTCAAAGTACTCCTTCCATCCTCCCATCCCACTCTCCTCTCTTGTTAGAACATTACCATTTCTATCTTTAACAAGCCTAACCTGCTGCACATTCTTTCCAGCCTGGTCCTTCTGTCTTGCCAGTTGATACAAGTCCTTCTCTCCCTCCTTAGTGTCCAGCCTCTTGTACAACTCATCATACACCACCTGTCTTGCCTTTGCTATCTCCTTCTTTGTCCTACATTGCATCTCCTTATGTTCCTGTCTACTCTCTTCAGTCCTCTCACTGTCCCATTTCTTTCTGGCTAACTTCTTCCTCTGGATGACTTCCTGCACTTCACCATTCCACCACCAGGTTTCCTTATCATCTTTTATCTTTCCATTTGATACACCAATTTCTTTCCTACCTGTCTCTCTAATCACTGTAGCTGTAGTAGTCCAGTCATCTGAAAGCTTTTTCTTACCATCCAGAGCCTTTAACAGCTCCTTTCTGAACTCCTCATAGCATTCTTCCTTCCACAACTTCCACCATTTGCTCCTCTTCTCTAGCTTAACTCTTCTCCTCTTCTTCACCACAACAGTCATCCTCCACTCCACCATCTGATGCTGTCTGGCCACGCTCTCCCCTGCCACAACCTTACAGTCTGTAATCTTCCTCAGGTTACCTCTTCTACACAGAATGTAGCCTACCTGTGTACTCCTGCCTCTACTCCTATAGGTCACCCTGTGTTCCCCCCTTTTTTTGATAATAGGTGTTGACTACAGCCATTTCCATCCTCTTGGCAAAATCCACCACCATCTGTCCTTCCTGGTTCCTTTCCTTGACACCAAGGCCCGGTCCCAATACTCGCACTTCCACCCTTGTTCCACCCTCGTGTCCTTCAAATGCACGTTCATGATGAAGGGTTTGAGTGCGTAGTGTATCCCAATTCTCCGGAGTGCTCTTTAGCCCCGCCCTCTTTGTGTACTAAGCCTGCATCCAGGCAGCCTTCGGCGAAGTGTTTACCCACAATTCATCGCTGCATGTGACGTTTAAAATTTTTTTTTCATTATCTTTATTTACAATGAAAGGGTTTTGAAATAAACGGCAGAAATATGGCAGTGGTGACAGAGCGAGCTGCGTCTGTCACGAAAAAAGCAGTTTTCAAATGTAAACTATTGAATTAATTCTTGTTTCACTCTGCTGTACAGGTGTGAATCACTGGCGGCGCCAGGGGGGCGCTAGGGGGTGCTATAGCTCCCCCTGGAAAAGTCATAGCACCCCCGTAGCACCCCCAAGCAAAGGCATAACCGGGGTATGTGTGGGACATGTCCCCCACTTCCCTTATGTATGCCCTATATCCCCCGCACT
>NC_051430.1:2993291-3038047 GCF_001649575.2 Kryptolebias marmoratus | reverse complement strand
AGGTGAGATCAGTGCACTGCTACATGTTCATGTTGTGGGAAGCTTCTTTATTTCTGTGATAGAGGTTTAGGTAGAGATATCGGCCTATCACAGATACATATGTATATTTCATTCTGTTCTTCATTTATATACCATATATATATTATTATATATGTTTGTGCTTGCGTCTGTGTGTGTTGAGAACTGTAAGAACAAATAATCCTTCATTAGCATCCTCAATAAAATGCTTAGCACCCCCTTAGCACCTGCAGAAAAAAATATCTGGAGCCGCCACAGGTGTGAATACGATCAAACTTTGCTCCGTATTCAACAAGTCAGAACAGAACACATCTGAACAGCCAAATATCTCCTGCAATGACTTTGAAAAGCAAAAATACCTAAACTGTACTTTTAAAATTAAGAATTTTAAAATTCTTAAAATACCCAAACAGCGACCGCCCAGCCCTGTCCCAGAGGCGCAAGTCAATGACATAACCTGTACTGTCCCAATTCTCCAATGTCTGCATGCTTGTAACCTGCGCACACATGAACCCTTCTGTGCACTTTGACTGAGTACACACTTCATAGAGGGGCGTAGGGTGTAGTGCGAGTATTGGGACCGGGCCCAAACCTGCCCATCACTTCCTCATCTCCTGTTTCCTTCACCAGCATATCTACTCAGATCTGCTACAATCACTCCTCTCCCCTCCCCAAGGAGGAGAGAGGAGTGATTCTTTAAGATCCTTCCAGAATTTCTCTTTTTCTTCTGCATCACATCCAACCTATGAAGCATAACTACTGACAACATTGAACATCAGACCTACCTTGAAACACATCAACCTATCTGACACTCTTTTCACCTCAACTACATTCCTTGCTAACTCCTCCTTCAGAACCCTATTCCATTTCTCTTCCTATCCAGACCACAGTAAAACAGCTTAAACCCTGCCTTGCTGCCCTTCCACTTGGTTTCTTGTACACATAATACATCTACCTTCCTTCTCTGCTTCATGTCAACCAGCTCTCTACCTTTGCCTGTCATTGTATCTATGTTTAGAGTTGGTACCCTCAGTCCTACACTCCTGACTTTCCTCTTCTCCCTCTGTCTCCTGGCACATTTCCCTCCTTGTGGTCTTCGACTAACAGTACCAAGAGTTCTGTTGGCCCCGTTTGTCAACAGAAACGGTGGCGGTCGTTGTTAAACCGGGCCTCGACTGATCCTGTATGGTGTTACTTTAATGAACTCACATGTTGGTTTTGGCAAAAGTCTTTTACACCGGGTTCCCTTCCTGACACAACCCTCACCATTTACCCGGGTTTGGGACTGGCACAAGAGATACACTGGCTTTTACTCCCTAGTGCCTAGTTTGACCAGGACCACATATATAGTATGCCAATTGACCTCCCTAGCCCAAGAACATTTACTATTGGTCTTTTAATTAGTATTTTATGTAATAACAGTTAACATATCATTCAATATAAATTTAGCACAACAGAATCAAAATGTGTGAGACTCTGACATAAACTGGGTAAGAGTAAAGAGTTTACTTGTTACTCCTTTTTATTTGTCGCCAAGGTTGTAAATTTATCACTTACAGAGTAATTTGCTTTGACAGAGCTGTACCATAATGTAAATGATGGAACAAAAATTTGAAAATGATTTTTTTTATATTACAGGTAATGGCTCATGGAAGAGAGGAGATGAGCATGATGATGATGCAAGGCAAGCCTATGCTTCCCTGAACACTGTGACACTACTCAGGACAGTCAAGCCTGAGTATAGGAACTTCTCCATCGAAATAAAAAAGTCCACTGACAGACTTGGACTTCGTGATTGCAGTGACTGCGGAAATGTATGTATGTATGCATGCATGTGTGTATGCACAATAAAACAAACCAATTTTACAGCCTCATATAGGGGTGTAACAAGATCTTTGGCAATTTCACAAGATTTCTTGTCAAGGGAGAAATTTCTCATGAAAGGAAAAAAAACTGTTTCACGAACCACTATGAAGCTGCAGTCATTATGACTTCCTCTGGTGAAATTCACACTGAAAATGTCCCCAGCACTTTATATTGTTTTTGTGACAGCAGTTCAGACAGAAATGTCAGGCACAAGGACTGGCATGGCGCCTCTCCTGAACCACTTTCCCTGCCCCCTGCAGGTGATGTGTGGTTGAAGAATAACTTGTTAAGGAAGATTTAACCAAGTATTAGTACTGCATGTACCTGTGATGAACTTGCAATTTGTACAGAGTGTACTACGGCTCTCGCACAATAACCACTACAGATAGGCAGCAGGTCACTGCGACCCTGCATTGAAAAGCAGTGAAGAAAATGGATGGATGGTTGGATACTGAATGTACAGTGCCTATAAAAAGTATTGATCCCCATGTTTTACCTTTTTGTTGCTATTATAAATCAGTCATGGTCAATATAAATCAACCTTTTAACAAATAAATTAATTAATTAAAAAACCTTCTTCAGTGAGAAACTGAAATCAAATTTCTACATAGCAATGTCAATTAAACAAAAAAATATGTAATGTAAATGAAGTGACTGCATAAATATCTACCCCCTTAAAATGACTGTCCTAATTCAACTCAGAAAGATTCTTGAAAAGTACAAGTCAGGGGATGGATAGGCCCTAAACACGCCATGAGTTTCCAAAAAAGGTTAAAAACAAAGACAACTGGACTTCTATTCTTTAGATGAAGACATTTTGCTTCTTATCCGAGGAGCTTTCTAAATTTAAATAAATAAAATAGCAAGAAAATCCCAGGTGTTCTGTTTAATCCATTATCAAGAAATGGAAGGAATATGGGACATTTGTAAATCTACCAAAAGCACGCTGTTCTCACAAACTGAGTGACTGTGAAGAAGGAGAACAGTGAGAGAGATTACCAAGACACATGTGACGCTCTGAGGGAGTTCCAAGCTTCAGCAGGTGAGATGAAGAGACTGTCCTCCAAGATTTCCCCTTTTTTTTTACAGCACTCTTTGTAACTTTCATCTTTATAAGCCTTCCATGGCTGGCTGCCAAGAAGCACTTGACCATGGAATCTTCCACAGGCCGTTTGACAAACTCTGAGTTTACTGTTTCTGAGTTCTCTTCAACAGTGGTTTTCTCTTTGCTCCTCTCCTATAAAGCTCAGATTGGTGAAGAACCTGGGCAGCAGCTGTTGTAAAACAGTCTCTCCCTGCTTTTTATTTTTACAACAGCAGATGTAAAGCACCTCTGAAGCTTGGAACTCCTTCAGAGTGATCTTAGGTGTCTTGGTGGTCTCCTTCTTCACGTCACACAGTAGATTTCTACTACATGTTCCATATTCCTTTCATTTCTTGATGATGAATTTACCAGATCTCCTGGATAAGTTTAGGGCTTTTAAAGTCCTTTTGTATCCATCATCTGACTTTTATAACCTTATCTCTGAGTTTATTTAGGGCAGTCATTATAAAGGTGATGAATATTTATGCTGTCCCTTATTTTACTTCTATTTTCATTTAACTGGTATAACTTTGTAGAAATTGTATATTACTTTGACATTAAAGAAGTCTTTTTTTCTTTCTTTTTTCTGTTTTTGCTAATAAGACCAATTTATATTGGCCATGATTGATCTGTGACAGCAATAAAAGCAGAAAACCTTTTATAGCTACTGTATGTATACTGTATAATTGAGCATGTATATATATTTCTGACTCTGTGTAGATTAGAGAAACTGCAGCTGTACTGTTTCTAAATACTTCTTCTAATTCAATCTTCATAATACAAAACATTGTAAGTCATGTCTTCAGTGGACATTGTAATATAAATTTATTTTATTATTACTATAATTCTGTTTAATGTTAGGTCAACATGTTTGTTGAGGGATTCCATGATGCCATGTTGTTGTATGCTGTTGCGTTACATGAGGCCATGAAGAATGGATACAGCAAGAAGAATGGAACCGAGATCACCTCACACATGTGGAACATAACATTTGAAGGTACATGACACCATTACTATTAATCTAATAGTAGTAGTGAAAATAATGATAAATCATATTAATTGAAAATTAACATTATTGAAAACGTTCAAACACATTTACTAAAAAAAAAAAAAAGTTTTCGATATTTAAATCTATAAAATAATGTGCTTTTCTTGTAAATTTTGTTTGTGATACTGCAATAATCCCCAAAGTAAAATCCAAAAGCATATAAAAAGTACACAAGGTCAATTTACACTTAACACTATTTTATTTGGGGGTGTATTAAAAAAAAAAATCATGCCAGCCCAATGGCCTTTATCAGAGCATGAACAAAAATTGTTTAATTTGACCTAAAAAGCTAGCAGGTAATTGGCTCAAAATGATCACATTACATTTATAAATAAAAGGTCAAATTTATTTATACAGCACATTTGCAAACAGCTCCTTGCTATCTCAAAGTGCTGTACACACAATGCACTACAAATAAAATGAAGATAAAAGCATCACACAATTATGAGTATAAAACACTCAAAGTATGAACAGCTAAAAGCAATGTATGTATTTAAATACATAGAGGTAGAACATCCCATCATTTTATACTTTTTAAATATAAAGATCTTGCGTAATGATTGGCACATTGAATATTTGTTGTTACTGACTCTCAGCAACAACCACACTAAATTTTAGCGCTAAATCTGCAAATTTGATTAAATTATGGCCATTTTGTAACATTCTGACATATTTTTCTGTTTTCTAAAGTCAGTTGGCTGTGTCGGCCATCTTGAATTGCTTTTGTCTTCAAATGTTAACCAGTTGTAGATGGATGCCCAGGGATTTTTTTCCTGGAAAATTCATTAAATCCATCCAGTCATTCATGGGATATTTCCTAACAAACAAAACTGAAAAGTCAGTGGCAAAATTTAAAACAAATGTAATCTGTTAGAACTCAAAATATGTATTGGGAATCAGTCTCAACTACTACCCCACCACATTTTAGATCAGTATGTGTCACATTGACTTTTTTTCTGCTTTTGTAAATCATTTCACTCTGGTAGCCATCCTAAAATGTATTGACTCCAAAAGTTAATCAGTTGTTGATGTATATGTAATAATTAATTTTTGCAAGTTTGATTAATATCCATCCTGTGGTTTATGAGATATTTTGGTAAGACACCTGAACACACATAGACACTTGCAAAAACAATACTGTTGACCTCTGACCTTTTGGTGGCACGCAATAATAATGTAGTCAACAGAAGCTTCTTTGTATTTGTAAAAAAAAAAAATCATAACAATATCGAAACATTATTTTTTACACTGTCATTCCTGTAAATGATGCTGTCATGTCTTACGGTGATGAACAAACAGGGATTGCTGGCCAGGTATCCATGGATATCAACGGTGACAGAAATGGAGATTTCTCTTTGATGGCCATGACCAATGTTGAAGCAGGTAGCTACGAGGTAAGCTAAATTTCAATCTTGTCATGAGAACGTGACAAAAATATTCCCAACAGTTGTTGCATTTTCCCAAACAGGCAGAAGATGGAAAATGTATAAAATGGTAATCTGTATTTCTGACTTGCAGGTGGTAGCCAACTACTTTGGTGTAAATAAAACTTTTCAGCTGATGTCTGCTTTCGATAGTAAACGTTTTATGATAAAAGGAAGACATGAAGCAAACCCTGAACTGCCTCAAAAATCATGTAAATATGATCTAAAGATAAAAAGAGAAAGGTTTTAATGTGAATACATTTAATTTTAGTATGTTTTTACCAATAACTCCTTTCCTGAATAGGTGAACTAGGAGTATCAGCATTGACTGGAGTTACAGTTGGAGCTCTTCTTGGAGCTGTAATGCTCATAGCATTCTACTTTTTCAGGTAACATCACTTTTTTTCATTAAAGTATGATTTGACCCATCAATGTATTGATTCATTTGATGGCTTCAATTTGATTTATTTAACTAAACTGATGTCAGACTTACATTGACAATAAATATGATATTCCAAAGCCACTTATGAAAACTTGGCTTGCAGATAAAAATGTATTTCTTTAAATCCAGAAAACTTAGTCTTAAAAAAAATATTCAGATATATACATATTTTGTCATGTTACAACCAGGAACTTCAAAGTATTTTACTGGAATTGTATGTGATAAATCAGAGCTATTGAACTGCAGTTGCAAATCAGCCATGTATTACCATTACTTGGGTTTGAGGGCAATAATTATTGTGTATTGCCAAAAGGCAGAGACGAATGATTATTTGTTTCCCTGTGTGTGTGTGTGTGTGTTTGTCTGTTTGTGTGCATCTCACAAAAATGGCTATAACTCAGTCAGTTTTACACATATCCACCTAAAATTTAGTGCAAACTGATTGTATAAGAGCTTTGTTTAACCTTTTGGCATCAACTATTTGGAGCCAACCCAGTTCAAGATGGCCACCACAGTCAGCTGTTAGAAAACAAAAAAATTACTAAATTTAAGTCAGTTATACATACATTGTGCTGAAATTTAGTGTGATTGTAGCTCAAAGACATTCCCAATATTTACTCTGAGCCCTGCACATTGTGCAAGATCTTTGCTTAAAACTTTAGTATTAACTGTTAGAGTCAACCCTGTTTGTCTGTTATCAAAACATCTTTTGAACCACTAGATGGACTGAACAAAAAGTATTTATTGGACATACTTCTACAATTGTTTAACATTTAGTCAATCTAATTCTAGCTGGCTGCCAAAACAAAACTGGTTACAGGTGTAGAAATAGCTCTGAAATATATATTTTGAACATTATATCTAATCTAATTCGTTTGGGATTTTGGCAGCTTTGTGGGAACCAAATACATTTTTAAAAGGGCCACATCCAGCCTACAGGCTGCTGTTGAATAGGCCTGTGATAGACCTACACAAAAAAGTTCAAAATTGTGAAGTGAGAGAAAAATGATACATGGTTTTCAAATGTTTTACCAATAAAATTTTGAAAAGTGTGACATGCATTTTTTTCAGCCCCTTTTATTCTGATACTCCAGACTAAAATCCAGAGCAACCAATCACCTTCAGAAGCCCCTTAATTGGTAGAGTCCATCTGTGTGTAATTCAGTCTCAGCATATATCCAGCTGTTCTGTGAACCTCTGAGGTTTGCTGCAGAACATTAGAGATCAAACAGCATCATGAAGACCAAAGAACACACCAGACAGGTCAGGGAAAAGTTAGTTTAGCTTATAAAACAATATATCAAGCTTTAAACATCTCCTGGAGCATTGTTCAGACCAAAAACAGAAAGAGACTGGCACAACTGCAAACCCTACAAGATACAGTCATCCACCTAAACTGACAGGCTGCATGAGGAGAGCAATAATCCAAGAAACAGACAAGAAGTCCATAGTAACTCTAGAGGAGCTGCAGAAATCTACAGCTCAGGTGGGAGAGTCTGTCTACAGGACAACTACTAATTGGGCATTCCTTAAATCTGGCAGAAAGCTATAACTCCGATAAGAAGTCCTGTTTGCAGTTTGCCACAAGCCATGAAGGAACACTGCAAACACGTGGAAGAAGCTGCTCTGCTCAGATCAGACCAAAATGATTTTTTTATGTACATGCAAAATGCTGTGTATCAGAAAACTAACACTGTACATCACCCTGAACACACCATCTCCACTGTGAAACATGGTGGTGGCAGTACCATGTTGTGGGGATGGTGGTCAGAACTGATGGGAAAATGGGTGGAACCTGAGGCCTCAGAAGACTTGAGTCTGTAAACATACAAAACTGGTAGAGAGAAACTCCAAAACAATTGCACCTGGAATTTCAGAGAAAGGTGGTTTGACACAAAGAGGCTAAATAAAATACACACCAGACTTTTTTCAGATTCTTACTTATAAAACTAAGAAAAAAACATGGATTATTTTCCTTCTACTTGGTTGTAATGTGACAAAATGTGGAAAAGTTCAAGTGATATAAATACTTTTTCAAGGCTGCACGTGTGACATTTAAAACCCAAAGCACTTTAAAAAGTGATATATTTTCAAACTGCATTTTAGTTCATAATCTACAGCAGACAACTGAGGATTCTTGCTTTAAAAGAAATACATTCTAGTTATTTAGCCTTTAAAACTGTCAGATGAGCCAAGCTAACTTTTTGTGTGAATCTAGTAGAAAAGTAACTCAGCATCCCACTTGTCTAGTATATTGTTGATTGCATAGTAAGAAAACTTGTAAAGGTTTAAGCTGAAATCTAACTAATTGCAAAATAGAATGAACTGTTACAAATTGTTTTAGTTTTAGATTTTTCCTACATAGAAAACCAAACTGAAACTGTGAATTAGAGTGAATAACTTTGCAACCTACAGGAAAGTTGGTGAAAACAGCAGGTTCAAAAAGGATTCAGTAAATTGACATGTTCAAACTGTTTTGCAGAAAAAACTACAGGATTATCATTCAGCGTCGCACACACGGTGAAGAGCCTTACTGTGGAAAGCACCATCAGTTACAGGAAGACTCCATTAAATCAAACTCGTCAGCAGCCTGACGGACCGCACTAACAGGATTTCTTCCCAAATAATCTTTTACATGTGACTGTTATTAAAGACTGCTGTGTTTTCAATGAATCTGTCATATAAAATTTGAAAATTGTGTTTCTATTCCAAAGTGTTTGAGTGTATTCTCCTTTTAATCAGCACACACCGCCACAAACATGTATTTTCTTCACTCAAAGATGCATAAATAAATTTCTACAGTCAAAGATTTGGACATACTATTTTTACATTACTCTTTTTATTAAATCTTATATATGTTTTTTTCTGATAAGGTTCACATCCTTCATTGAGATGTTTCATAAATAGCTAAATGAACATAGATTGTAACAGTATTACAGAGCTTTAATATTAATCTTAACTACACACAAAGAAATGACATTTGGGTGTCGTGTGAATTACAAACTGTTTTATGTTGAACTGAATGTCTTTAGTTTTAACAGTCAAATAAGCAGGTTTGTTAAGTTAGAGCAATAACATAAGATAATAAAGTAATTAAATACTGGCCAGCAATATCTCCTAACAATGGAGGCTCGTTAGAATCCTTGTTTGTCTGACTCACTGAGGGGCCACTCTGCACTCATGTGACAAGAGTGGCCCCTCAGTGAGTCAGACAAACAAGGATTCTAACGAGCCTCCATTGTTAGGAGAGTGAGAACAATTTGCAAGCAATCCAGCTTACATCACATCTCAGCTTTAAAAGCTCAACTCCACACTCTCTATTTCTGAATTGAGAAAGCTCCTCGGATGAGAAGAGAAACGTCTTCAGCTACAGAATAGAAGTCCAGTTGTTTTTGTTTTTTAACTTTTTTTGAATTTACCATGGTCTGGATGACTGAGAATCTACACCAGCATATTCAAACAACATATTTCTTCTTTGTTTTTTCCAAATTTTGTGTCACATTTAATTAACGTAATAACAGTGTTAATCTGAGCAGTTTTGTTTTTTGATTTGTTAATTGCTAAAAAAAAAAAGGCAAGGCTAAATCTATGCAAATAAACGGCCTCTTGTGATGTAGTATACATATTCATGTAAGCACTATTATGGGAACAAAAGGTGTTGGATTAAAGTGATGCAGGTTAAACTGCTGCATGTGAAGTAGGGAGTTGCACACAAGCGGGGTGTTGTAAGTAATATCAGATGTTTGATTGGTGTTGCTGTTGTAAACGTCACAAAGGAAATCACAATCTTCGCTTCAACAAAGAAAGCTGAGAGCGGCCATTTCCTCATCACCCTGTTCCGATGCTGATTCGAACATTATCCTTCTGGCTATCAACTGTTGATTTACATGACGTCAAAAGAATTCTTATCAGATCTCACACTCTTCATGGTCAAGCTGATAATTTGGAATGGAATGCATCCGCTTTCAACTCTGGAAGAAATGGCTTCCTTCCATCTGTTCCATTTCACTTCCCTCCTCATTAGTACTTTACAAGTCTTAATGTTCTTTAGTTTCCTTCTGTGTTCACACCATTTCTTTGTGTTTGTTTTTACCAAATCATTCCTATTTTAAACTGTAATCTTTTAATAATAAAAAGGATCTTATATAGATATATACTATATATAATAATAATTTAGTAATATAAATAAATCTGCAATAGCTGAGTATACAAAGGTCATTACTTTGGCATAAAAAAATTTAGTTTATTGCAATTTTGTTCATTTTAGTGAAAGAATTCCAACATTTTTCTTGAAACAAGCCACTGATAGTGAAAAAAATACATATGGAACCTCACTAATGAAGGGCAGGCACCTCCCCGTGAGAGCATCATGAGAAGAAAAACAAAACAAGAACAGGACAGGGCAGGAAGTGGGAAATGAAGACAACAACAACAAACAATAAACACTAGACCCAGCCAGTGATTGCAGATCAGAAACATGCAGTTCTGGAGCCAGAGATACCTGAAGATAGAGAAAGAAAAACATGAACTACAAAAAATAAACAAACTGAATGATATACTGTCAAGTTATGGAAATGTGTAAAGAGTAAAAGTGTGGGAAGAAGTGAGAGTGGAGGTTCTTCAGATTTGTGTCTGAGTGTGCAAAATTCTTAGTTTTCTCTCACTTCAGTTTATTAGTTGGTAATAATTTGCTTGTTTGTTTTATTTCAGAAAATGTCTCAGTTTATTCTCACTATGAATTTGACACAAGCTATGTATCACATTTCCTGAGTAATTAACTGTACAAATTAAAATAACAGCAAACCAGAAGATGTCCTCATAATAAGGCTTTTTCTGTCGTAAACCATTCAGAAGTAAAAGTTGTCACTTTTTGTTCTTGTTGCCTTATTTTTATTGATTTCCTGTCTATACTTTGAGATGGACTTGCACCTATCCAGGGTGTACCCAACCTCTCCCACAGTGACTGCTGAAGGCACCAGCTCCCCTGTGATACTGCACGGAGAAGCGAGTAAAGAAATCAAACTGCTGAATGGATGTTTCCTGAACCTGCTTGATCTGTATTTGGAGTCACAGGAAGTTGGCTCTGTGCATGTTCTTGTAATGGGATTTTCCTGTCATGAAAAACTGTGACTTTTATTATAAAATCTTGTTTTCCATGATCAAACATCAACGAGAAGGTATCTAAAAATGAATGGATTTTGTTTCTTTTCATGAATCATTGTCAGAGGAAAGTAGGCTAGTTTAAAAAGATGTTCTGTTAAATACAGTGCCTGTAAAATGTATTAGTATTTCTCCAAAACAACATACTGGAGTGAAAAAAGATACATTGACTAAGTTAATCCTCTAGACTTTTGCATGACACCATTTGTATTTGTTTTATGCAGATGATGCAGAGGCTGCTGATTGAAGCAGTCCTCCAGACGTTCAGTAAACTGTTGGACTGACTAGAAGCTCTAATCAGGCAAAGTTATACATTTACCGTAGTCTATCTATGCTCAACACACAGACATTTGCAAAGTAACAAAAATGTTGTTCGGTTGTGAAAACAGTGGCAAAGTAAACAAATAGTTCAATTTATAAGCATATGAATTTCAGGTAAGCTAACATAGCATTCCTTCACACTAGTATGTCATTTTTGAGAAAAAGCTGTTTTTTAAGCTTGAAAAACAACATAACATGGGACCTTGTATGGTAGCCCCTAACCTACATTGAAAGAAGACTTTTACCTTTTTCTCACACTGATAAGGTACTAATGGTTGAGAACTATTTGTCAGAACATCACTTCAAAAATGACCAGACTCTCCCTTTAAGCCTTCTGCATGATGCAGTGTCTAAGCGTACAAAATGAGGTAGTTTAACACTTTGATTTATTAGTTCATAATAATTTCCAAGATTGCCTTTTTTTGGATTTAAGAAAAAAAAAACTGAGTTTATTCTCACCGCAAATTTGTCAATTTGCTCAGTTCACAGGGAGTTGATTAAACCTTTGGACTGAGTAGAGGTGCTAATCAGACAGGCTGATACATTTGGCAGCCTCAGGAGACAGACATTAATATAGTAAAACAGATGTTCAGTTGATAAACTAGGGACAAATTAGAGAAACAATGTCAAAAAACCTCTGCCCTTTTCTCATACCCTGTGTTCTATGATTGATAAGGTCTTAATTACTACTTGACAAAACATCAATTCAAAAATGACCAGACTATCCCTTTACCCATGGGTTACAACAGCTGTTCAAAACGAGACAAACAAAAGCCCTGCAGTAGTAAGTCACTGACTAATGGTTCAGCATGTACCTGTTACATCTAACTGAGGCCAAACCCAACAGAACAAGAAGAGCTGCAGTCATGTCTGGTAAAGACACTGCAATCCTGCAGAAGGGAGCAGTCAAATAAAAACACCTTGTTTGTCTCAACTTAAGTTTGAATAAATCCTGTTTGATTCTGGATGCTTAATGGGTAAGATCTACTGACCAACAATGGGACCAGGAAAATCCCAAAAGTAAAAGTAATTTAAACTAGAGAGAAGGATGAGCACTGTGTGCTAAATGACTTGGGTGGAATTTGCTGTAGAATGAATTATTAAGTGATTTGCTGAAATTAAAACAAGCAGAACAGATGCTACAATGGGACTGGCACAGGTGTTGTAGATTAGCCATGGCTGTAAACTTTGTGATGCAGGCATCTGATTGTCTTGATCTATGTTACTTGTATGAGTCCCTATCAAATAAACCATTCATTCATTCAATAAGCAAAACCACAGCTAAAAGCTAAAATTTGCAAAACTAAACATAAAAGCTATAATTGTCATGTTTCACTGCCGGAAATGAGCAAGAATCCAGGATGCAGACCCCTACAGTGAGTACAAAGTTTGTTTATTAAACTGAAAAACAGGACTTACAGGGGAATGACACCGGCCTCAAAGACTTACTCGAAAACGACCAGAAACGGGACACAGAGGAAGGTAGACATCAGGACACCAAAACTCAACAATGCTGCTGCCACTCAGGAGGGGAAGTGAGCACAATATAGGAGAAGAAATAATTACAAAACAAGGAACACCTGCTGTGCAGCAACACAACTCAGGACGAAACAGAATCTGGAAATACAATAATAAATAAAAAGAGCAAAAGCAAAACACAAAAAGTCCACTTCTGATAATAATTACTAAAAGCTACAAGTCAAAAATAAAGCAAGTGTGCTGAAGTAGATTACAGAAAATGGTGTTTTTGAGGGAGTTAAAAAGTTCTCAATGTGTTTCTTTGGGGAAAGTTTTGTAAATAATTTTAAATAAAAAGTAAAACATATTATTGTAATGTTATAATGCACTTTTTGAACTGATTATTATGATCTATATATATGGTTAAAATAGCACCAATTGTGCTGAAGCCGTTGGACTGTAAAAAAGAAAAAAGTAGGGAAGAAAGTAAATTTGAAAACATGTAAATGCTGAATCAGCATTCACAAAATAACTTGCAGAAGCATAGCTTATTTTTTCTACTCCATGTTTGTTTAATTTGAGCATTATATTTTGTTCACTTTTTTAGTGTTTTACACTTGAGCTGTTCCATGTAAACCACAGCCTTTATAAAAATTGTTGTAATGAGATGTTTTATCAGCAGAGGCCAATAAAAAACAGGCATCTAAAAAAATACTATAAAAAATAAACCCTTGTGTTTTCCTTTATGTGTATCCATGCGTTTCCTGAAACAGTTGCCAGACAGTGTCTCTTTAAATTCTCCACCTGTCAATAAAATCAACACATTTTCAGCTCAGAAAAGAAAAGCACTTGGACTGCATGTGACAAGAAGACTCCGTTTCCATGTCTGACTTCCTGACTATGAAACAGAGCAGACTTCACTGTTCCAAACTGCAGAAATAAAAATAAAAAAATTAAATAAATGTGGCATTCTCAGAGGAAAAGTAACAATTCTAGTTGACTTATTTTACAGCCTAAAGAGCCAGGAAACAGGAGCTCTGCTCAGAGATAACTGATACACATTTTAACATATTTCAGAGAAGTTGCTGAGTCACTTTTATTAGGAGTGCATATGCTTTATTTCTTAAAAGTGGGGTACTTGTAGGATCTTTTTTTTTTTTTACAAATATAGAAATGACTTAAAGGCAATTTATATATATATGATTGATATTTTCCTTTGTTCTAACATTAAAACAACAATAAGTACCAATAGTTTATTATTGTTATTTAATTTTACAGTGCAATGAACAAAAGATTTTAGATGCATTTTTATATAACAGTGAATTGTTTTGTTTTTGTTTTGAGTTTTTCAAATTCTAACTAAAACCAGAAGCAACCAGATATTAGAAAAAAAAATTTTGAAATGTATAAAGACATCGGGTCATTCAGTTTTCTAACGATTCCTATAGTAGTGCATTTGTAAATACACAAACATAAAGCACACCAAGACAGGCCCAGATTAATGAACAGAATCCATGCAATGATGTCATCAAGACCGTTTATACTGCTGTGATGAATAATTTACCATATACTGCATAAACAGTTACGGGCATTTAGCCTAGTGTTATTTTATTCTCAAATAAAGACTAGTGAGAGACCATCTCATCACACTACAGAATGAGTTCTGGGGTTTGAACCTCGACTGAGAGTCAACAGTACACTGCCTCTCACACCAAACCTTCACGCCTCATCGAGTACCAGGATGTTGCACACTAAGATGGAGGTCGTCAGGGACACACAGAGGCATGTTCAGTGGGTATCTAGGCCCAAACTAGAATCTGATTCAGGCAGCAAGATGATCTGAATCACATCACAGGGGGCCCCGATAAGGCATTAGATGGGAGGCCTGGTGGCAGGGGACTCAAGACTTCCAGAAACCTTGTTATTATGGCTTTTTCCCACAGGCTCCACTCAGCCCTACTCCGGTCAGCCCAGCATGGATTCTTTCCACTGTGTAATCCCACCTACTTCCAGCTGGGTTCTTAGGACCTTCTCAGCTGATGTACCCAGCAAGTCGAGTCCAGCTGAAGGTTGGACGTCAGCAGACTGCAGGCCGTTGATTGGCCAGAGAGCGACATCAATCATGAAAGTGCCTTCTTCACAAGAAACCACCATTTTTAAACCCTCACAACAACAGAATTCATTTTGGTTATTTACTTTTTTGTGTGTTTCTGTGCTTGTTGGCTGATGACAGAATTCAGAGGAAACTAGACCAAATGGTCTCGGTTTACAGGCTCAACTCAGACACAGCATTTTCTTTAAAACATGGCAGAAAATGGTGAATGTTTTGTGACTTAATTTCACTTATTTACCCATTGGTAGTAATCTTGCTTTGAACATGAATATTTTGAAAGTAACACCATTGTCTCCTGCACGCAGACAACAAGCTACCTCGTTAGCCATCCAGGCTAATTTCGTGCTATAACAAAAAAATTGTTTCTGAGAGCAAATCATAATGTCAGCATATTAACATCTGACTAACTAAGCTAGTGCTATTAATAATTATTTCTTTACATGTTGCAATTTTGTGCTTTTTTTTTTTTGGTACCACTGGTACCATTTAGAAATTCGGTACTGTTTAGTTTAGCTTTCTCTTCCTGTACACTTAGTTTAGTTCTGTACATTTAGTCATATTTAGATCAGTTTAGTTTAGCTACTATTTTTGACTGTCTTAGCTCATGCTTAGATATGTCTGGTTTTACTTCGGCTGTATAGCGGGCCTGGGGTACTTTTAGATAGTTCGGTACCGTTAGTTTTAGCATTGTCATGTTTTAGATTATTTAGCCTTCCTGTACACTTAGCTTAGTTACTGTACAATTAGTTATCATATTATATATAATTGGCTGTTAGTGGACCTTCTTTTGGTACCTCTTAGTTTATTATTATTCTTGGCACTGTTAGCTGGATTCTTCGTGCCTTGGTTTAGTAATATCATGTTTTAGTAGTTTAGTTATCCTGTACCTTGGTTAGCATTGTCATGTTTTAGCTTAGTTATCTTGTACCTGCATTATCATGTTCTGTAACTTTGTATTATTGTTTATTTTGTTTCTGTAACTTTGTCTGTAATTTTGTTCTTGTGTTGTAAAGCACTTTGAGTCGCCTTATGCTGAAAAGTGCTATATAAAAAAATGTACCTACCTACCCACCTTTGCATGTACTGAAGGTGTGTGAATTTTTGTTCAAATATCCTTTTCCACACGTGAGACGTACTTGCCCACCGCCCTCAGGATGGAGCCCCCCAGCTCTCCTTCCTCTTCAGCAGAACCACAACCAGCAGAACGTCAAGAAACAATAAACACGTTTCACACCACATTGTTTGTAGCAGCGTGGAGGAAGTACAATTTCTTTACTTGGGTTTAAGAACAGATTGACAATCATTTATCTCAGTGAAAAACATCACAATGTCCACTTACGTACAAAAGTACTCACTTTCCAATGTAATTGAAGTATAACAGTAGTTCTTACATATAAATTCAATTCAGTTGTATGTATGAACTTAAACACAAAGTTTACATCTGTAAACTAGCCCTTGTAACATAAAGCAAAATAAAGCACAGCTACATAAAATTGTTTTTAAATACAACATTCCCACAGTCATGTGTCTTCTTTGCCTTGTCCTTTGTCATGATTTCATGATGCACCAGATGTTTTCAGTTGGTGAGAGGTCTGGATTGCAGGCAGGTCATTCAGCTCCTGGACTGCAGTATGTGATTTAGCATCGTCTCGCTGAAATATGCAGGGCCGTCCCTGAAAAAGACGCCTGAATGGGAGCACATGTTGTTCTAAAACCTGTATATCCTGTTCTGCATCGATGTCTTTCCAGATCTGTAAACTGCCCATGCAAGGAGCTGTAATGCACCCCTATAACATCTGAGAGGCACGCTTTTGAAGTGTGCACTGATAACTTCTCCTCTTTAGTACAGAAGATGTAACATCTGTTGTTTCCAAAAATAATTTCAAATTCTGCTTCATCTGACCACTCATTTTAAATGAGTTTTGGAGAGAAGATGCTGGGACTTCTAGATGGTGTTCACATATGACTTCTTCTTTGTGTGATAGAGCTTTAACCAGCAATTGTGGCTTGTGTTTACTGACAATGTTTTTTGAAAGTGTTGTTGAGGCCATGTAGTTATGTCCGTAACAGAATCAGACCTGTGCCACCTGAGGCCCAGAGGCATCCATTATTGACGTTCAGCCTTTTTCTTTGTGCAGAGATTTCTCCTGAACTGTAAATATTCAGGGTCTTACTGATTTTCAGTTGAGGAACATTTTTTTTAATTGATTAACTATTTTTACACACAATTTTTTGAAGATTGGTGAACCTCTGCACATCCTTAATTCAGCCTTTTTAAAGTGCTGTTTTTGGATAAAATCCCATACCACTTGCTTTTACAGCTTTTTGTTGCCTCTGTCCTAACTTTTCTGAGATGTGTTACTGCCATCGAATTTAAAATTATTTTTTAAGTTTTTGTTTTTGTTTTTCTTTTTTTATTGGTACATTTTTTTATTTTCAACATTTGATATGTTTACTGTGTTCCACTGGGTATAAAATATGAGTTTATGAGATTTGCTAATCACTGCATTTTGTTTATATTTAAAATTTACACAACTGCTTAACTTTTTTGAAAATAGGATTGTAGTTGTGGGAAACAGAATGCTGAACAAACTGTTTTCCATAAAATACAACTGAGAAAAATTTTTTCACCACACACTTTATACACAGGGGAGAACCGACTGCTACAGCTTCACTGTCATAGCAACCCGTACAGGAAACCTTTCCTGCCACAAGTCATTGAACTCTCTCTGGGGCAGTAGGGTAGTAAAGCCATGAGGACTGTCATTTCAGAGCAACAATGTTTCTGTTTTGAACCATCCGTGTGGTGTTTTTATGTTCTCTGTTACGACTGCATCTCAATAATTAAAGAGGATAATGTCAACAGTTCAGTCTGAAGGCAAAATGGTCATTTTTACTGAATGTAAAACAAAGAAAGTTGCATTAATGTTTCCATTAATGTCAAAGACACACAACTCAGAGCCAGTTGGTACCACTCAAAACAAAACAATGAATAAAACCATAAGAGACTTTGACCACCAATAGCTTGATTTAAACTTAAAAATAATGCATTTAAGTTTGTGTATGTGAAGTGAAACTGTGAACTTTAATCCCAGCCACTCACACCAACAGACTAGCTGCACTTTCACAGCAACAGGTGGAGGCTGCTGCTTCATCTCGACTGAAACACAGAACCGGGTCACAGGTTGATTCAGGCAGATTGGTAGCTAACACAAAAACTTGGTGGGTTGGCTCCAAACAAACACAAGCACCAGTCCTGGATGACAACCTGAATCAAATACTTTGCACCAAAAACTTGCAAAACCAACCAAACAAACAAACAGCTCATATGATATCACACTCAGAGTATGTTGGGAATGACTATTAATTACAATCACATCAAAGTTTAGCTTAATATAAGTAAGATTGACTGAGGTAAAACCATTTCTTGTTGGATAATGTTGATTAGCTGGGGCAATCATCTTCAGTTGGACCGACTCCTAAAGTTAATGAGCTGTAGATGTCATCCATTAATTACTTTCTGAAAGTTTCAATAAAACCATCCAGTGGCTCATGAGATATTTTGACTGTTGACTCCAACACTTGATGCAACAATCTCACACAATGTGTAGCTTGGAGTGTATGTTGTGAACTAGTCTCAGCTACAACCACACTCAATTTTAGCATGATATCTGTAAAATTGACTAAATAAGAGAATTTCTGTGCATTAACTGCCTTCTTGAATTGGATTGGCTCCAAAAGTTAATCACTTGTAGAGGTATATCCAATCATTATTTCCTTTTATTAAAATCTATCAGCATTCATGAGACATTTTGCCATCAGACAGACAGAATAGTTTATGACAGAATTTTAAGCAAAGATCTCTGCAGTTTGTTGGAGCCCAGAATGTTTTGCGAATTGGTCTCAGCTACAAGCACACCAAACTTTAGGTTAACGTGCACGTTACTTTTTGTCAGTGCATGTAAGGTTGATTGAGAACTCTAAATTGTCACTCGATGTAGGTGAGAGCATGAATGGTTTTTAGTCTGGATGTGGTCATGTGATGGACTGCTGACATGTTCAGGGTGTATCCTGCCTCTCACACACTGCTGGAGGACCAGCTCCCTCCTGACCCTGCACCAAAAAGAAGGAAAAGAAAATGGATCGATAGATATCTCTAAAACTGGCCTGAATTATAGCCACTTTTTGTATTTTTTACAGATCAGTTAGCTTTGGTGTCCATCTTGAATCAGTTTGACTCAGTTGTAGATGCACGTCCAGTGATTTTTTTTCTGATTTTTAATAAAATTAGTTCAGTGGTTCATGTGTGGATTGAAGTTTTCTGAAAGTCCACACACAAATGTATTTATTTGTGATTTTAAATACTGTAAATGTGAGAGCAAAGATACAGTATGCCACCCTTCAACAGTAACATATCTAAGTTGTATCCCACTTCCCATCACAGATTATTCCTCATAATCTTGACCAACATAAAAATCCAAACATGAACTGTTTTTGATTAAATTATTAGCAGCAAACTGAAAATTCCTTTGAATGAAGTATAGTCTGACTATTTTGAACCAGACCAGACAGTATTTAAGTATTCCTCTCAATACCACACAAGGCTAAAGTGCTGTATTCACAATAAGAAACACAACAGCCATTATGCTCTCCACATCCTATTGGATTGTGGCTGGATTGCAGTATATTTGAAAAACCTCCATCAAGGTAAATGACAATCATAATACTGCTCACCAAATACTTTTTCCATCCTATTTTACACATCCCAGACACTCTCCTGTGTCGGTACACAGCTGTCCTTGCTTTCTTGGACAGAGTCGGGATGCAGCTACGAGCGTCATGTCTGTGCTAGCTGGTTTCCATGACCTTGTCATGACCATGGTTGTAGGCATGAGGCCAGAAAGGCCAGTCCTGCTTCAGATTCTCAAAGACCAGGCCACACATGTCCGAGCAGACTCCACATCAGAGTCACTACACTTTACTTAGGATGAGTTTAAAACTCTGGCATGGAAGGTGGCGGCACATGTGACTGAATAAACTCATGAGGAACAGCAACAGAAAAGTGACTGCTAGTACTTTAACAGGTTTATGAAGAATTAATGTTACTCATTTTACATGAAATGGTCTGTGGACACAGTAATACAAGGTATTTGAATGTAAAAACTAAATCAGGAATCTGTGATGAATATGCATGTCCTTAAATGGGACAAGTGTCTGCTAAACAGGAAATCAAGTTATATATTTTTATTAATCACAAAAGACTGATGTTATAAAAACAACAACAACTGGTTTTATAGCTGCCTGGAATGTTTGACACTGAACAAAAACACAAAAAAAGGAAAAAGTATTAAAAACAGTTAGAACCCTTTCAATCTACAACATGATAACATCATAAAAAAAATACATTTCTCAAATGTTCAGTCAAAAGAAATCTTTGAAAAACAAAAAACACTGAAATAGTTTCATGTGCAGCATAGGGAGCTAAAAACATTTATAGTTGGACTTTTTTCTAGCAATCTTCACTCAGTAAATTGAAACAGTATAGTAATTTTATTAAGAAAAACTAAAGGACTGAAACTGTTTCTTTTTATTTACAAATAGTGGAAAATGGTGGAGATTTTCAATACTGTCAAATTTAACAAAAATAGTAGTCCTTCTGAAAGGATGAACCAACACAACAGAGACTGGTGAGATAGAATCCATATCATCAAAACCAATCTTTGAATTCAAACAAATATCTCACTGAGGCTGCTCTGCTCCTCAAAGCACTTTGAGCCTCACATTGGGTGAAACGGTGCCAGCTGTTGGAGCTAAACCAGAGTCCATTTCAGCAGAATCAAACGGGACAGCTGGAGAAACTGCATCACTGGTCCCAAACAAACAACCGGAATGATCTGAAAGAGCCAAGTTTGAAGAAGAGACCCTTTAGTCGAGAAGTAAACAATTCCTAAGAGGAACTAACAGTAATCTGTACCTCCATCTGAGAACACACTGTACATCTACTGCACATCAGTGAACACAAGCCCTGCCTTAGTTGTGTTTAGAAGTGGAAGAATGTCATGTGAATATTTAGGCAGGTCTTTAAACTCCAGCTTCCTGTCCACAGTGACCAACAACAAGCTCTGATTTGGGATTTCCAGATGCACCCCTCAGCTTGTGTTTAGGTCAGGTTTGTGGCTCCAAGCTCTCAGCAATCTCTGACAGTTCATCCAGTAATTCTGTGAACGCCGGCCGCCGGAAGGCCTCCACCTTAGGTCGTGGGAGAAGAGACAATGGTAAACACACTGCAAACTCTGGCATAAAGTTACATCACATTTTTCTGGTTTGGGAACCAAATCCTGGTATTTATGTGTTGAACATCTAAACAGTTATCCTTGTGTAAGACCTGGAACATATATGTCTACAACCTAAAATTTTAAACAACACTACTGTCTTTCCACGACCTGCTAGGACATACCTGGATTGAGGCAAATTTAAAAAAAGACAATTATGGTGCTGCTACACTGTTAGTACTCATGGATTAGGATTTTCCTGCTTTCTGAAACACTCTCCTGCACCCACACCTTGCTCTAATTGGCCATCCTGACATGACTGTTGGACCACATCAGGAGACAGCTGCAGGTATCACCATGACCTTGTCACAATCACAGTCATAGCCTAGGCATGAGGAACAGTAACACTGTAAAGACCAGGTTCTGTTCACACAGGACTAGCATTTTGTGACTACACAAAAGTTTATTATTGTTTCAGAAACAGTGTTTTAGGAGCCCTTAAACGTTATTGATTGACAGTTTCAGACTGATGTAAACTTCACTAAATGAGAATTAGTGACCGCCTAATAAAGAAACATTTCTCAGGTGGATCTCAGTGACTTTTTATTGAAGACCACTTGTAGGAGATATTGCCAAATTGTATCTTTAATTCTGCTCTGTCCTCTCAAACATAATTATCTGCAGAGTTTAGAAACCTGATCAAAACATAAACAGTACACTAAGCAGCCCTTGATTTTTAATTTCCCTTTTTCATTTGGTGACTAAACCAAACATTTTACAAACACTGAATGACTCATACAGAAAAAAACACGGCACATCTGAGTGTTTTTTCTTCAGTCTTTTCAGTGAAGTACTGCATTTACTTCTACATACCATACAGCAGCTGGCTGCCAACTCCAGGAGGCGCTGTGGGCAGTCAGTCACCAGCTCGCTGAAGGACTTCACATCCAGCCCGTAGTCCTGAAATACACCACAGTCAACTCTCAGATTAACATGGTCCCATCAGTTAACTGTAATAACAGAACAAAGTCAAAAATATGTTAAACACTCATTGTCTCTGTGGGAAATATTCTGCTCTCTCCGAGTTCTACCTGGGTTCTGGGGAGGATCTCTGGGTCAGCTGGGATCCTGGCCAAGATTTCACAGAGCACAATACCAAAAGAGAAAACGTCCACCTGAAACACGGAAGTTGGAGAACAAAACATGACATGACAACAAGGCTTCCAACAGGAAAAAAGCAGCAAATCTCATTTTTATTATCCCCTGCTGCCAAAGGTGAGAGGGCAGTAAGGTTTGTCTGTCTGTTAGCAAAATATCTCATGAACCGCTTAATGAAACTCCCAGAAAGTAATCCCAGGATGCACATCTATAGCTGATTAACTTCTGGAGGCAAACTCATTCAAGATGGCAGCCAGAGCTACGTGAACAAAAAGTTGGTTTGGTTGTAGCCAAGAACCATCCCCAGGACACAGTCTGAGAGCTAACTAATTGTATAAAATCTTTGTTCAAAACACAGTCAATAATTATTGGAGTCAACTCTGTCAATTAGCAAAATATCTCATGAAACACTGGATGGATTTTAATTAAACTTTTAGAAAGTAATCATTGGATATGCATCCACAATTGATTAGAATCTGAAATCACCCTAATTTACGATGACCAGCACAGCTAATTAATAATCTGCAGAGATATATCTGTAACTCAGTCAGTTGTACAGATACTGAGCTCAAATCTGTTGAGGTAGTTGCTGAGAATCATTCAGAGCAAAAACTCAAAGCACTATACATTATGCAACAAATTTACTCAAAGTTTTGGCATGTTCATTAGCAAAATATCTCATGAACCACTTAATGGATTTTTTATTAAACTCTGAGAATTTAATCATTGGATGTAACTGTACACATAATTAACTCCTGGAATAAATCCAATATAAGATGGTTGTTAAAGCTAATCAACCTTATCCAAAACAAAAATGGCAATAACTCAGTCAAAGGTACAAATCCTGAGCTAAAACTTGGTGTGGTAGTAGCTTAGATTTCTCCTCACCATATACTCTGAGCACTAACAGACTCTGCACATAATGCCATTTACAAGTGATGACCTAAACAGCTACAACTCTATCATTTTTCAACCTAAGATGATCTAAGTTTAAAACTCATGTGTAAAAGGTGGTGTGTGATATTTAACATCTGTTTTATCTTGTAAAAAACATAATTTGGGGATAAGTTTGATTGTGAATAAATTTTTACATACAAAATAGAAACATATATATATATTTTGTGTGTCACCTTGCGGTCATACAGCTCTCCTCGGAGCATCTCAGGGGCCATCCAATAGGCTGAACCCACCAGAGAGAGCTTCCTGCCAGGGTCTTTCACAGGCAGCTCCACCACCTCCCTCGCCAGGCCAAAATCTGTCACCAAGGCCTCCCGGCCACGAGGCGTCACCCGGATCAAACAGTTCTGGAGAGAGACAGAGCTGTGATGTGGCATTTTGACAGCAGGGGGCAGTGTACTAAAAACTAAAAGCAGGCAGGACCAACAATCAACTCTGCCCTCAACATTTTAATTTCTAAAGACCTGATCTTTGCTTTCATTGTGTATCCATGTGTTTCCTGGAACAGCTGCCAGACTAACAGTCCTCTCTTTAGCCTCTCCACTTACCACCAGGATCCGCTGTCAGCAGCCTTCAGCTCACTAAATATTTCATTTGGTTCATATGTTAGGAGCCCAGGACACATGGATTCAGGTCACCTGCCAGTGTGAGACAGAAGAGCCTCTGACAACCTGAGCCGGTAGTTTATATCAGCATATTTTACCTTATAATGTGTGAATGCTAATTCAGCAGAGGGGGTTTTAGGTAAGCCTCCCTCCCGGTGTTAAGCAGGTTTTATACTCTGCGATAAATGAAGAAATTGGCTCCCACCCATGTGGTTGCATTACAAAAATCATGTCAGTTTGTTCTCGCAGGCCCTTCTCGACACACGGTCCAGGCAGAATTTTGTCTCGCAGGCTTATGCGTCAGCTGTTGTGTGACTGGTCAGAACTTCGTTGTGTGCATGTTCTGCGAACAGCAGGTGAACTCCAGGAGAGTCATTTCGCTCAAGCTGCTACGCTAAGGAGCAGCTGGTCGATGCTGTTAGAAAAAACAGCCATCTCTACAACTGTTCCAGCACTTATAAAGAACCTGTGGAAGGAGATAGCACAGTTACTGTGGACGGAGGAAGCCGTGCAGACACAGGTGGCTCTCCGTGGTCATGTGAGGGAGGGCGTCTCTGTCAGGGAGCACTACTCTGCCTCAGGTTCCTTGGAGCTCTGCGCTGCAGTTCTTGTTGAGTATAAAATGCCCACGCAAAAAAGGATGTCTCACAACCGCGTGATTGCAAGTAGATTTCTTCACTTCTTGCATAGTATAAACAGTATAATAGTGTAAAATGAGTATAAACAGCCTTCAGTCATCCTAAAGCCTCAAAGAGGAGACATGAAGGGAACTCAGAGATTACTGGGGTCTTAAAAGCAGCTTGCATGCTTGCTCGAGCCTTAGACCGTCCTCCTGACTATTGATGCACTGATTCTCTTAGTCTGGTTTTTCATTATATTCCTAATTGTCTGGTAAGCTTGCAGGCCTCATGGTTATTTGATAATTGTTGACTGACTAAACAGTTTAGTAGGTGAAAGTGGTGTTAAAGCTCTCAAAAATAGCTGAACCAGTGAGGGGTGAAGTTGCTGGTTGACTTTGATCAGTAGTGAAAATAAAAATGGGTCTATTCACCAGTTTTAGCCTTAAGTAAAGGTTTAATTACAGTCACCTTAAAGCTCTTTGGTGCATAACCATTCAATAAAGACAGATAAAGGAGTTCCAAAATTGGGATACAAATGAACACCTCTTCAAACAGTCTGGTTTAGATGGGATCTAGCAGACATTTTATTAGTTTGGATGAAGCAGTTATTTCTGACAAGTCAGAGAGCTCAACAGGACAAAAACAGTCTAAACACAAATCAGGTTCTAGTGATACTTTGAAAGAGGTTTCATTTGATAAACCGCTTTCAAAGTCAGGAATTTGTGAATGTTCTCTAATTTAATATTTTTAACTATGTAATAATTTATATATATATATCACTATTAAATATTATGATGTATTATTATTTTCTAGTTCTCTATTAAAGATGAATAATATACAGTCCTGGCTTCACAGAGGACTTTCTTGTATGTTAGCAGGTTTTCTCTCCAGGTTAAATAAAAGTCCTTCATGTTAGTGGTGCACCATTTTCTTTCCAACTTTCTCGATGCCCGTTTGAAAGTACATAATTCTGAATTAAACCAAGGAACCAGCTTCTTCTGACTGATCACTTTCTTTTTCAGAGGAGCAATTTTATCAAGTGATGTTTGCACTGAAGTTGTAATACTATCAACAAGATCATCTAAGTTGCTGCTCTGTGTTGCATTATTTTACAAGACAGAAAAAAACAATAAAGGGAATGATTCTTTAAATTTGGTAACAGTGTTCTCTGATCATTCATCTTGAATAATGAAATTTACTCCAAGTGGCTGTGTAGTCAGTCAATATAAACTCAAAGGTTATTCAAAATTGGAACAGGACTGTGAGCATATATTATTAAGTGCTTATGCTTTACGCCATATGTCAGAACCAGATCAAGTGTATGGTGAATAGACTGAGTAGGTTTGTGGACACTTTCAACATCTACATAAATATTGAAATCCCCCCTTGTTGTCAGATTTTGTTTTGACGGTGTGTTTCTTTTTGTATTTAGTGTTTTGTTTCTGGTTTCGGTTTATTGTCTTTGTTGTTTTCCTGTTTGTTGCCCGTTTGTCATCATCTACCTGTCCTCAGTCACCACTTGTTTACCTGCCACGCCCACCTCCACCTGCCTGCAATTGTTATCACTCACCTGTGCCCACTTCCCATAATTACCCTCAGCTGTAAAACCTGGTCACTTTCTCCACTTCCTCGCTGGTTCATTGTCTCTAGTCTCGCATTGTTCATGTTCCTCGCCTCGCCTCGTTTCACCTTGCCTTTTGTACTGATTTGGGTTTTTGTTACGTTTAGTTTTGCTGCCCCGTCAGCTTTTTGTTTTCATTTCTTTTATTTTTTTAAATAAATTTTTCATTTTTGTAATGAGTCTGCGCTCTGGGTTCATCTCCACCGTTCCTGACACTTGTTATGACTATCAGGCTTCAACAATAAGTCTGAGAATTCAGACAAATTCTTGAGTTTATAATAATATGTTGTATTGTCATCAATCAATATGATGATTATGACAAGGCAGGGCTTGGCAGAATTCAGACTCGCAACACAAAGACAAAGTTTTAAGGATTTTATTATGAACGGACTAGGAGCAGAATCAGAGTCTTTGATCAGCGCACTCACATGACCGTTTTGGATCGGGACCGGAACTGGTAAGTCCTCCTTAGCTTGGTGGCCAAGTGCAGACAGGCTTGTCTGAAAGGGGCTGAGGCGAGAGGGAAAGTCCAGGTCCAGGCAGATAGTCGTTACCGGTGGGTCAGAGATCAGAAGCCAAATCCAAAAGGGGAGAATCCAAAAGGCGAGGTCCAGATAGGCGAAGCGAGGTCGGCAACCAGAGATCAGAGTCCGAAGCAGTATCAAAAGAGGGGCAGGCGAGAGACGTGGGTCGTGAGACAGGCGAGGGTCGAGATCCGGCAAGGACGTGGAAAGAATGCTGGACATCTACAGGCTGTAAGGCTTTCAATAATCTGGCGGTGAGTGACTGGGAACTGTGAGTATTTAAGCAGGGCTGAACAGGTGAAGCAGATGATGATAATGGCGTAGACATGGAAACCGGGGAGTGGCTTGAGACTGGGAGAGAGGAAAGTTAATTGACTGTGGCATGACTAGAGGCAAGAGGCGTGGCAGGAACAGATGGAGCTGTGACAGGTTAGTTATGAAATCATTAACTAACAGAGACTTAGAGGAGAGCGATCTTATGTTCAATGATTCTGTAATCAATAATCTATTCAATGGTTTTATTTATTTATTGAAATATGTTTGGTAAAGCAGTGGCTTATTTTTATAAGACTTTTATCATTTTTGTTTTAAATTATTTTTGGTTTGGTGGGTGGGTGAGCTGACACTTTCTCTGGGGGTTTGGGAGGGTAAGCAGAAGAGGTGTGTAAGACTACGACTCTGTGTGGTAAATAATTTGGATGACTAACAAAATTGGCCAAATTAATGAAAAGAAGAGCGGCTCCATCCAAAGTGGGATGAATGCCATCTCTTCACAACAGACCAGGTTTTCACCAGAATACACTGCACTTATTTACATATCCAATCTATCCAACGTTGTTTTCAGAACACCACCTTTGAGGCTTAGCCTTGGCACTATGCTTGCTTCGAACCATCACCCAGCTAGCCTGGGGTCTGCTGGAGGACCATCAACAGGAGCAGCTCTCAGTGGCTCCATGCTGCCTAATGGAACCTGGCTAGTTAACGGCTTTTCAACAGCACAGAGCCGAGCTTCCAGTTCAGACAGCCTCTGCTCCAAAGCTACCAAAACACTACATTTATTGCACAAATTAATATTGCTAAAGCTGACAGAGACATAGCTAAACATCTGACACACAGAGCAAGTGAGGACAAAAGAAGCTAGGAAAGAACCAAAAGCCATGCTAAGTGAATGCTATCTAGAGCTAGCAGACCCCAAATACACTGATAAAACCAAGAAGTGTTGAAAGACAAAAGGTGCCATAAGCACAATGCAACAGTAGAAAGTAACTCTATAAAAAATGCTTGTGTACTAGTATTTAAACCTGTGTGAAAGACGGATAAATCAAAAGAGTCCATGAGCAAACTACACGGGTGTTTTCAGCATTTTCCGTGACCACCCTGGATGCGTGATGTTCACTGTACTGCAAAGCTTTACGAGCTTACAGCAATTCAACAGTTCAGTGTGTTGCAATTAATTGTTCGAACCGGCCAGAAAATACCACTGGCTTCCCGAAAGATAAAAAACGTTGTCAGATTTGGATACGTAAGCTCTGACGTTAGAATTGCTATCAGAACTTGGGTGATCGCCTGCGTAGCAACCACTTCAAAAAGAAGTACCTCAAGTTCTGACCTTCATTAATGCGGTTGACTGGCTTCACACCGAAGAAGCAGTACCTTTTGTCAGGAGCTGTCCCAACTATTCTTAATTTTAAAAGCAGGGCAAATGAAGAGGAGAAGAAGGTCCACTTGTTTTTTTTACCATGGATGCACTGACTTCTTTATTCACTGGTAACAAAACTGTCATGGATTAACATTATGTCTAAATCAGTAGAGTCTGTTGCAGAGACTGATGTAAATCTATCACCATCTGTATGAATGAAGAGAATCAAAACAGAGACAAATGAGCAGCGTTTTGATGTGTGTGCAGCAGCAGCGCTTCGTTAGCAACAATCTATTAACATGACAAAAGAGACTGTCATGATGTCATTTTGCATAACTGCCTGGTTCTTCCAGGAATCCTGGCAACCAGAAGAGAGACAGCACCTACACACAATTGAGTCAACCCACGCTCCAGTTTAGGGAAGAGGATCTCCGAGGCTTCAAACTGCACGATAAACTATGAGAACAAAGAGTTTTCAAAAGGAAAATCAATCAGTGAAAGGTAGAGTTAGTGTGATGTCGCTTAAGGAAAAAAACAAGGTTAAATGGTGATTAATCACCTTTATATATAAATATAATTAAACACTAAATATAATTTAACACTACTGTCTATTCTGACTGAACAATTTGAAATTGTGGTTTGTCATGAAATGAAAAAGCTGGGAAGAATGTGGTAAAATACACAGACTTGTAGTTAAAGTTTGAATGTTTTTTGTGCTATGAAAGACATTTTTGTATAAATTAGAGAAATTGTAAAAGTTTAAATGCTGAGTGCTGACTGACTTACTGAAATTTGCTGAAGAAGCTGAAACTAAGTTGTGAAAGCTAAAAAAGCAGAACACTAGCTAAAAGAAACAAAAGACTAGCTAAAAGCCCAAAGTAGTAAAAGGCTAGCTAAAAACTAAATATAGGGAAATTGTATCTACAAGCTTAAAAAAAGCAAAATGCCATAAAAACCTAAAAGTAGTAAAAAGTTAGCTAAAAGGTAAGTCACAAACTACTATTCAAATGTAACAAAACATTATCTAAAAGTAGCAAAATTGAAGCAAAATGGTAAAAGTAGCAAGAAGCTAGCTGAAAGCTAACATTAGCAAAAGCCTAGCTTACTGTATCAAAAGACTAAAAAGCTAAAATGTAAATAAAGTTAAATGTTAAATGTAAATAAAATTGAAAAGTATAAAAGTTACAAATGTGAATCCTCTGAGTTAGAAAACAAAAGTCATGTATTTTGGAATGCTGTGGGGCAACAAGCATGCTGAACTGAGTCACACACTTCATTGTTCCCACACTGTGTTGAATGAAGGCTTGTTTCCCTGAACTTTTGGAAGCGTACAAATGAGCATGTGGCACAGAGCCAAAGCAGCAACAACAACAAAGATATGCCAAGTTTAAATAAACCACAATTATTCTCCTAAATAAAGGGTGACATGAATATGGGTCTGATGCTGTTTTGCAGGGTAGAGTCCTTCAAAGTTAGCGTTTCCAAAGGTATACTAGCAAACATAGCTAACTTTTCTCTAAACTATGAGGAAAAATATCAGTCATGAACAGAAAGAAGAACTAAGGCTAAAGTGTAATCATGTGACTACATCCCACAGCTTTGTAACATTATACAAAAGTATTCACTCCTGTAGGTAAAATATAACATCCTAGAAGGCCCAGGGCTCTCAAGTTTTCATCTGAGATAGGAGTGAGATTTTGAGCAGCTAGAAGTCGTAAGATGACTAATTTGCCTCATTTGCATATTTGGTCATGTTGATTAGGAGAGATAAATATCAATGTTGACAAGACAAAAAATGAGTAAAAAACGTGATTTCACATGTAGTCGCTAAAGTCTCCAATAAGACTGGGAAAAAGTCTCTAGATTTGTTGCTAGTTGCTTTTTTGAAGAAAAAAAAAATCACCAGAGTGCTCTGAAAACTTGCTAAATATCGAGAAAAAGTCACTAAGTTTGCAACACTGTGCCCCCTATTCTGCTCCAGCCCGTGCGGGAAACGTTGCACTGCACATTGGTTCCTCTTCAGAAACGTGTATGTGTGTGTGTGTGTGTGTGTGTGTGTGTGTGTTGGGGAATGTGGTGTGTGCACATCATGAAATGAGTGTGTCTCACAGACAAAGTGTGAGACCTGAGAGCCCTGAGTATGCCTCACACCCACACAATATACGTTTTCTGGAAACTTGTGCAAAGCAAAGACGGCTTTGTTCGTATAGCACAATCTAGCAACATGGTGAAATATATTTTTATCTTTTCTTGATTGTATTTCATTTATATTTTTAAACTTTTATGTTTCATGGTTAATTTGTAGTTACTGTCTTTACCTTTTATATGATTAAATTGTTGAGTTTCTAGAGAAAAACTAAGCAGGGTTTCTGTTCTGAAAGTTATACAAATTGGATTCTTCAGAGTAGTAAACTTCTGGTTCTTGTTTACTTTAGAAATATATATTAGGTACATGCCTACCTCAAACAACAGACTGATATTACATTTCAGAGTAAAAGGGCTCATTGGCTGAGGGCAGGTCATGCGGTGAGAATAAGGACCCTCCCTTAGTTAGTTGTTATGACAGTCTCTTCCTGGAGGCATTGACCAAGCCCTGAAGATACTGAAACTCAGACCAGGAGTCAGGGCCACTTCTGTAGACTGGTGGCTCCGTGGTCCGGATTGGGACCAAACAATTTGAACACGTTTAATAATGGCAACTCAAAGTGCTTTACATAATTTATGTGTGCTGAGCATAAACTGTTTGAACAATGGTTTGACCAACCCTAATTAAGACATTATCTGCAGTCGTGCATTGTAAACCTTATTTCTCAAATTTCAAAATGAAGAAAAAGAATTCAGATCCCCTTGAAGTGGACTGTACTAGCTTGTAACACTGCTGTTAGCTGAACCTTTCATCATATTAATATCAGCTGCCTGCAAGTCAAACAGACAGGAAGTTATAAATGATGAACTTTATAGTTTTCAGTTTAGAATGTTGGAATCAAATTGTGCAAAGTGTCTGTTTATTATCCAGTTTTAATAGTTAAATGTCAATAAAGACTTACTTTAACCTTCCCGTGGCCTTTGGGTCAAATGGACCCGAAGTTACAAGGGCTTCTCTTCCCTTCAGTTACGAGGGCATCAGGAGGGTTAAGATGAGTTTTATTGTTAGATTATTGTAGTTTTTTTGCACATCTCTCGATTGGATGGGGTTGGCTTCATGTGGAAAAAAGCTGACCCCCAGTGTCTCTGTATAATTTCCACTCTGATCTAAGTCCTTGGCATTGTTTGGTGTGAAAGCAGCTAATAACAATCACTGTGGAGAAAAGGGATAATGATGTGGAACTGATGGTGTCACCTTTGAGTTGAGATCTCTGTGGTAAATATTCTTGTAGTGAAGGTAGATCATTCCTCTGCTTATATCACAGGCCAGGTCTACCTTCTCTCTCCAGCTCAGAGAAACATCTTTCCTGGCCAGGAGCTCCTCCAGACAGCCGCCATTTACATACTGAAACATCCAGCCAGAACACAGGTTATACAGGGAAAAATGGAGACGGGTTACACTGATTCAAACTCTACTGAAAATGTGTGAAAATACAGTTTGCTTTGTAATCGTACCTTAGATTTCAAACATGTATATTTTTCAAATGTATAATGTACTTCTCTATGTACATTCATTCCCAATAAAATAGGTGGCATTGTGAGTAATGCTGTTGAAAACTTATTTTAATTATCCATCCATCCATCCATCCATCCATGCATCCATGCATCCATGCATCCATGCATCCATGCATCCATCCATCCATCCTCTTTACCCGCTTCTCCATGCCGGGTCGCAGGCAGCTGGTGCCTATCTCCAGCAGTCACTGTGTGAGAGGCGGGGGATGACTCTCAGCTACTACCACACCTACGTTTGGCTCAATATGTGCAAAACCGTTGCCTGCCTGGGATGGTTTCAGTACCAGCCTGACTGAGACCTGACTCAACATTCCCTGAACATTCACATTTACTCAGCATTTCATCATCACACTCAGTAAATCAGTGTAATTTGTTGTGATTTTCACACTTAGAAGAGAGCCAGACGGTGAGCACACACAGGAAAATTTCCTCTCAAATGGCAAACAAATGAAACAAAGAGCAGAACTCACCTCTAAGATTGGGCAGAGTTTGTCTTCTTTCACACAGATACCCAGATATCTGAAACAAAAGGAGTTATATTTATCCTTTTTGCAAAACATGCTATTTCCCCAGTTTACATTGAATTTGGTTCTTCATTTATTATGACTACAGTAGCATAACCTATAATAACCATGTTTTAGAGAATTAAGAACATGCGTATTTGTCAGTACAATGTTTGGTGATTACTGTAGGCACAAATATTATCAGCAGATTTCAGATTGTGAAAGTGTGATGTAAGAGCTAAAGTGTGATGTGTGGGAGTGTGCAGAGCCTGTGGAGACATGGAGAGACAGAGTACTGGAAGGGAAACCCTCAAACACTATTTACAAGGTTTAAAATATTCGGCAATCTGCCATTACAGAATAAACAAAACTCAAGGATATGAACAAGAAGTGGAACTGGACTAGATTCTTACCTGACAATGTTCGGATGAGAGAGTTTCTGCAACAAGCTGATCTCTCGTACAATGCTATCTTGGTCCACATCATTTTTGTAGATTTTCACCACCATCACCTTCCGAGTGGTGCTGTGCATCACCTGAGGGGCAGCATAAGGAATGAAAATAGTGTTGGCTTAAGGAGGTGGGAACATACTGTAGGCATAGTGTGACAGCATCCATCCATCCATCCATCCATCCATTCATCCATCCATCCTGGACAACATCCAAAAGGCATTCTTATGAAATACACAAATCAGTTGGCCTCTTTAGATGCAGAAGAGCATTGCCTACTACAACCATCTCCTGAGTGACTGTCCCCAAGGTCGCCATCACACTGGTTGTCGGCGTTCTATGATGCAAAAAACTCAGCCAGAATGTGGATCTCTGCAGGGTCGTGGCAAGTTCTTCCGTGTGACAAATTTTCTCTCAAAAAAGTCACTGAGTCATCATGAGCATTTTAAACCCTTCTGAAATTTGTTGGCTTCGTCTCTTGGTTGCAAAGCTTTAGAATTTAGTGAGACTAAAACTGAAGATTTGTACATTTTCCCACATTTATGTCATAATTTTCAGTCAACAAAACTAAGCAATAATTCATTTTATTGATTATGACCCTAACAAAGTTTTCAAGAAGCAGGCTGAGTAATTCTTTCTTTCAAAAGCTTTTTGGGATCATTTTAAAATAATTATGACTGCGCACAAGAGGTAACCATGTGCACATCCAAAACACTCATCCAGACTGCAACCTGTTTCCAGCTCATTTATTTAAGGACAAAGCTAAAATCTATGACATTATGCTCTGTTATTGCTCTACTCCAACTCTGGTGTCAAATTGGTAACATAAGACAGGAACATATTGTGTTGCCATAGTCTTTAAAAATGGTTGACCAATCACAAAATGGTAAGAACTCCCCAATTAGAGGCCCAAACAAAGTATGCTTTGATAGCAGCCAATGTGGGTAAATTAGAGGGATGGGAATACAGTGAAAACACCTTGTAGACTCTGGAGAAGAAGCCGCTCCCAATAAGTTCAGCACTGAAGTTTTCCCAGAACTCCAGTTTGTGTACAGCTGTGCGGAGCTTCTGCCAGCGGTCCACATGATAGTACTTGTCTGAAGACTCGCCATAAAGGGTGGGACTAGTGGGCTCAGAGGACACGTCCACATCACACATCCTGGAGATGTCTGCTGGAAAACAATAGACAAAAAGACAAGCTGCGTTACAACTACACTTAATGTGTATTGAGAAGATTTACTCCGGAAACCAGAGATCATCCCACTGCTGTAGAGTTAGGACTGGATCAGGATGACAACGTAATGAAAGTCTCAGTGTTATTTTGCTCCTAATTGGACAGAAATATAATGCTGAAGCAAATTAACAAAAAAGTTCAGTCATTACAAATATTTTTTTACTACCTAATTTTGTAAGTCATGACTTTTTTTTTACTTAACCCTTTATTTGTTTATTTTTATTTTATTTATTTAGGTGATAATGCAGAGTTCCAGGTCTGGTTCCAGAAGCTGATCTAGTTTAATTCAAATAAAAAGTGAACTGGCTCAACAGGTAATGTGCTGATGTAACTGAGGCTTGTTCACTCAGGGATTAATCTTTTCATAATCCTAAATAGAAATTACAACCAGGACATTAGGCTTATATTGACATGTTGCTCCTCACTTTTTTCTCTGTCTAGATTCAGACTTATTTTCGCCCAACATCTTGAAATCCTTTCATTGCACAATGCAGCTACAATGACTGCACCAAACACAAAAGAAAAATTTAACACAACACAAAAGGGCAATTTATGCATTTAACAGCATGAAAGAAACCCTGGATGAAAGACAAGCTGACAAAAGGCCCAATTTCACTGTCCCACTTATTAGCTGCATAAATGAAGGGCAGCGCCTCCACTTAACAAGGTGAAACAAAGGTTTTGGGTATTACGAGGCGTAAACAACCTGGGAGGTGGAGGGCTCATTGAGCTCAGTTATATATACACAGATCTGTTAAAAGGACACAAATATGAATTGTTCCTTCCATTGGATGAATAGAGCCTTATTTAAGCAACAGTTTGGCTTTGCTTCATTTGCTAAATCATATGAGCTTTCTTAATCTTCGATCATTTTATTTGACCCAGTTAAGGCAGAGCTGGTGCCCATCTCCAGAAGCTACTGTGGAAGAGGCGAGGTAGACCCTGGACAGGTCGCAAGTCCATCACAGCCAGTTAACCATGTTTATCATAAACATCACAGTTTCAGTGGACTGTCAAAGTGTTCTTTCTCTAAATATTTTACAGCGCAATTTCTTTTAATCTATATTTTGCACTATTCATCTTTCCTTCAACTGTGACTAGTTTCCCAGACCCTGCTGATGAAAAATGTCCCCACACCACGATGTGTTCCACAAACCTCCCACCTGGTATCTGCATCTAACCCACCTCACAACCAGCTAACACAGCCATCTTTTCCACTAACACCCTACAAACAACTCGTCTTCATAAACTTTCCACTTCCACCCCCATTACCTTACCACCAGCTTCACCCCCTATCAATCCACCCTCTGCAGGTCAGAAGGGAACCAGACAGGCTTTAACCTTAGCCAACTCAGAAATGGCTATAACTGTCATATCAATACCTGTCAATTTTACAGATATTGAGCTGAAATCTAATGTGGTATTAGCCAAGAGTCATTTACAACATACTCTAACACATTGTGCAAGAGCTTAAGTAATAATTTGATGTACATCTACAACTGGTTATCTTTAGAGTCAGCCAAGCCACCTTACCAAACACAAAAATGGATATAACTCAGTTGGTTTTACAGATATTGTGCTAAAATGTGATGTGTCAGTGATGTGTTGTCATTCATAACACATACTCTGAAAGTGACCATGAGATCGTGGATAGCATTACAAGGTTTGACCAAAAAGGCGAAAACTCATTTCTCAACACGAACTGTTCTTAGTTTAAAACTCTGGCTTGAAAGGCAGTGGGCAATACGCACTCCTTCGATGAACATTAGGCTGTAAAATCACAGCTACGTTCTCACCGTGACAGTTGTTCTCTGTTGCGGTTCATTCTGACCTGATTTCAGCCACAGAGAGCTGGTGAGGGTCAGTTTGTTCAGTGACGCCAGTGGAAAGCGCTTGCTGACACGCTAACACAATCGGCAGGGTTTTGTCAATTATGCCGGGGAACTCAACCCCAGCTATTCATGCTGTATTCAACTAAAGGGTTTCTGCACTTTCAGCTCACTGCCTGTCAGAGAGAGATGCTTACGGTGCAGTCCTATCATACAGCTGTCTTTACTGTCAGCTTTTTCACATTCCTGTCCGAAGCCTTTTCTCACCTCTAATTTTTTGACAGAAAAACATGATGTTTCACAAACTAGTTTATTTTTCCTATCATATTCCAGTGACAAATGAAAAATAAAAATTGGGTAACTTAAATTCCTTTAAAAACACTGTTCTCTTTAAAATCTGTTTCAGCAGACTTGCCCTTTTTTGTCTTCTTATGCTACTTTTCGTTTTTCACTAGCCTTTTGCTATTATCAGCTTTTAGCTAACTTCTTTTCTGCTTTTAGCTAATGTTTTGCCACATTTAGTTTTTCAGCTAGTGTTCTGCTTGTTTTAGCTTTAGGAACTCAGTTTGCATTTTGACAGACAATTAAATTTCTCTTGTTTTATTTACCATCAACATCCATCAACATTTTATTAATTATGCCAAAAAGTGTTCAACATCATCTTTATAAGTAAATCAGTTTGATTTGTAAATTGCAGTACTTTTGAAAAATCCCAAATATCATACATTGTAATTGTCTCAAACATTTTTTAATGTAGTTTCAGGTTTTACTGTTTGTTTTGTCAAAAATTCATAAAGAAGTCCCAGAAACTTTATGAACGTATGAGTTCACAGAGTTATTAAACATATAGCAAATAAAACAGTTAAAGCAGCGTAATATGTCACATGACCTGAAGTTTCATACCTGTTGCATGATGGGTTAGATTTAAAGATGGAAAGCAAGCTGAATTATACATGGATGAAGCTGGAAAGCATACAGTCCCCCAATAATTATTGGCTGCCACCAACAAGACAGTTTTTGGTTTTGCCTGTGTTTGTGTGTTTGTGTGTGTGGCCATGTATTTGATACATTGTGGGGACAATTTTCCTAACATATACTACCTTGTGAGGACCAACTGCTCCTCGTGGGGACCAAAGCCTGGTCCCCACGAGGAGAAATGATGTTTTTGGGTTAGGGGTTAGGTTTAGGACTAAGGTTTGGTTTAGGGTTAGCTATGTACTGGTAATGGTTAGGGTAAGGGTCAGGGTTAGGGTTAGGCTGTAGTTAGGGTGTAGAAATGAATGGAAGTCAACGGAAAGTCCCTGCAAAGATAGAGAGACATACGAGACAGATTTTGATAAAACTCTCAAAAAAGTAATCATAAGCTGCATTTCTACAACTGATTATGTTTTGAACCCATGGCAATTCTGTCAAACAAAAAAAACAACTATAACTCAATCAGTTGTACAAATACTGATTTTAAACATGACAAGGAGTAGCTGAGATTAATTTTTAGTACATACTTTGAGCATTACCTGATCACACAAGATTTGTTTTTAAAACTTTGTCATCAACAATTGGAGTCAACTGCATGTGGCTGTTAGCACACTCTCTCATGAAATACTATACAGGTTTTACTGAAACTTTCAGGATATAATCATTGAATGTATATCTACAACTGGTTAACTTTAGGACTCAACCAAATTCAAGATTGCTGGCACAGTCACCTGTCCTTGAAAAAAACAAAAATGGCTACACCTCTGCCAATTTTACAAAACCTTAAACTAACATTTAATATGGTAGTAGCTGAGCACTGTCCCCAACACAATCTTTGAGCACAACACATTGTGCTATATATTTTGTCTAAAACAACCCTGTTTCTCTGTTAGCAAAATATCTCATAAAACACTGGGTGGATTTTAGTGAAACTTTCAGAAAGTAATCATTCTATGCACATTTACAGCTCATTGACTCTTAAGGTAAACTGAATTCAAGTTTGTTTCCACAGCCAATCAACGTCAGCCAACATAAAAATAGATACATCTCAGTAAACTGTAAAGTTGCTGGGCTAAATTTGGTGTGGTAGTAGCTGAGAGTCCTCCTTAGTACATACACCAAACACTATCAGATCACAGAAGATCTCACAATAATAACATCATTTACAAGGGTTGATCAAAATGGCTCTAACTTTGTCACTTCTCAGCATAAGATGTTTATGGAGCTAGCTCCATAGATCTTAGTCTAAAACACAGGTATGAGAGGCAACAGGTGGTATGCATTTTTTCACAGAATGCTAGACCTTTAATTTTTGAAGTTTTTAAAGCGATGAAGGAATTAACAAGAGAAAATAAATAAAACTTCAAAAAGACATCTGTAGGATGTGTGACCATTACTTTATTGAACCTGTACAGCCACATACATCTAAACATTAAAACATAAAGATTTCATCTCTTACATTATTTGTAGTTTTATTCACTTTTTGAATATTGCAGTTTGAGTTTACAGCTCATTATGATTATGAGCCAAAAAGATCCATAAGTGTAAGAATTGGCTAACACAAATAAACCCTTTCCACCTACTGCAAGGTTTGAAAAACAGCCCCAAATATAGTTGCTCAGATAAGACGTGTTTGTGAACAAGCCAAGTTTTGTGAAGGTTAGACAAGCAGGACGCCAGAAATATGTTTTTACAACTAGCTCTGAGTTTGCCCTGCATCTAAACGCATTTTACCAGCAGCTATATCAAGGCTGGCCATGACCACACTGACTAAGCTCCAACAAGAACAAATATCAGCACAATATTTGTATAACTGACTGTATACTTTCCACTTTCGTGTCATCTAAGATCAGATGGCTGTGGCAGCCATTTTGAATTAGGTTGGCACCAAATATTATTCAGTTCCAGATGTATATTCAATGATTAACTCCTGAAAGATTCATTAAACCAAGTCCAGTTCTTAGAAGGCTGCTAAAGCTGACACTTTTTAAAACATTTTCATGTACATGGATCACAAAATAGAGTCCAATTTCAGTTGGATTTTGTTGCAAAACCAGAAATGATTAAAATCTGTGTGTTTAATGGTCCTTAATTTGTGCAGATGACCAACCTGTAGGAAAACTACTGCCCATTATTCTGTCTCTTAATATTATCACCCACTGCCAAAAGGCCTTAAATTTAATGCTTGCTTTATTAGTGTTATATTATAAAGCTCTGGTCTATTTCTGCCCTGTAATAGACTTGCAACCTGTCCAGCATGTACCCCTCCCCCTCACCTCCCCCTCTCACACAGTGATGGCTTGAGAGAGGCACCAGCTCCCCACAACCCACAAAAAGAGATGATGGATGGATGGATGGATGGATGGATGGATGGATGGATGGATGGATGGATGGATGGATGGATGGATGGATGGATGGATGGATGGATGGATGGATGGATGGATGGATGGATGGTCTATTTCCTCAAAGTTATATTTTCTCATACTGGTAGGTGCCTAAATGTGACTCAGGAAGCAGTATACTATACATTCCTACCCTTAAGTGTTTCTGTTCTACTGACTTTACTTTACCACACTTAAGCACAGGTTACAGCACTTTGTTTTTAACTTCAATAAAAAATTTAAAAAAAATAAAAAAAACATCCGTCTTTCTTTCCAGTAGAACATTTTGTTGTTAAGCTTGTTGGTTAATTTAGAGAAGGGACAGTTTGTGATGATTTATTATGATACTAGTGAAGATGGAAACACTCAAACAATAAAAAGCTGTGGTTATCATAATGACTGGAACCAGCACTGCCCTGTGGTACACCAACTAAATAACATCCTGACCTCTATAGAAAAAAAATGTCATACTGAAAGACACCAACTTAATGGAAATTAATACTTCAGTGGTATGTTTTTGGACTGTCAATCAATCCCACTTTAAAGGGTATCACATCAACCACTACTCCCTAAACTCAGTTTAAGGGGAAAGAAGGCAATCTTGAGAATATTATTTTATCTGAAAAAAGCATCATATAAAAATTTGTTTATTTAGTTTTCCTCAAATGTTTGATGTAACATCAGGTTTGAAAGGGAAAACCTTTTAAACTGTGGTCCAGGTCTGACAGACACTCAATGTGGCCGTGTTAAAAAGGAAGTAAAGCCTGAAGTTTCAAAGCGAGGTCAATACAAACTTAGGATGAACATCTGCACATGGCATAGAACACCACTCCATTGTTTATTTTAACAAAAGTAGGGTAAAATGTTTGGGAAATACTAAAGTACATCATATGCTGGCTTCAATGACAATAGGTACTTTTGAACCAAACATTTCTAAGGACTCTCTGAGGATTATAAGAAGTGTTAGTATGCATTTGCTTTCACACTGCCAGGGGAACACTGTGATTGTTCAACACTTGGCCAATGGTCATTGTGGTCCCATCAGTCAGGCATGTGACATTCAACAACAATACAGGACTTTGTAGTTAGAGCTGTGTGGTTTGGGTCTTTGGTTTATTTTCAAAGTGGAGTTTGAAAAAGAACTGAAAACATTCAGAAGAAGGAGTTATAGGAACAAAGGTTTTTCAACAAATCAGTCTACTTTGTGCTGCACATTGAAAAAACAACATGGGATAGTAGGCAACGGTGGCACTTACTACTGTAGCAAAGCCATTTTAATGGTGCAAATGCTGGATGGGTGTTCAGTTTACTTTGCTAATTATTGCATGCTTATGTATGAACCAATTATATCTATTTTTGTCACTGAAGAATCTCAAATAAGCTGCAAAAGCACTAAGTGAAGCAGCAGCTAAAAAAGACCAGATAAAATGAGTTACAAGAACTCCAAACCACCACAGTACCAGGAGTATGAAAAAAACAGTGAACTACTTCAGATGATTATAAAGTCTATGAACTGGACTTCTAGAACCTAATACCTTTAAGTATGGTCTTCCACAGGACATTTTTAGTTTCTCGTTATTTTGGAAGAACTAGAATGGCACACCCTCAGGGAGAGCAACGTCTGGACAGGAACCTGAGACCATACCAGAAGTCTTGTTATTGCTTAAACTTCTTCTAGATTTGGGATTGGCAGGGATTTTAAATTATTGAAGACTTGTTTAAATGTACAAATGTAAATAATGAATGTGTCTGTTTTTTAAATAAGCAGCTGCGGTTCTTTTGTTTGATTTTACCGACACTGTGTAGTAACACACTGCTAGCTAAACCATGAAACAGCAATAATCCACCAAGTTGTTTCCTAACCACCACAGAGGGAGCTGTAAAAGAACAGAACATAACAAACACTTTATGACGGTTATAAACAACATTGATCACTGTTTTTTTTTTTTTTAAACACATAAAGTCCTTCTGGATATTTGAGAGGGTGAACATTTATTTCTCTGTGGTTTGTATGATATCTAAACAAACAGGGCAGATTTTAATAACACAGCAGAGTGATGCCCTGATTGCTTTTGGAAAAGCCAACAGAAAGAGATGCTTTGGATTGTGTTTGTTTCTGTGAAAATAAATCCCTTTTAAGAACAACGTATCACTTGTGTCACAGATGAGTGAGTGGGATGGAAACAGAGTTGGAGGTCATAAAAAATTCAGAGTATTTCTCTGTTGTCTGCTGCCTCCCACCACAGCACTGAACTCATCTAGCGTTCAAGCCAAACTGTAAGGTTTGTCAAGCTAGTGTTATGTAGGAAAAATATAGACACGTGCCAAAGGACAACCTGCAGCATAACAAGACAAGTTTTCTAATACAGACTTTCAATTGACTTTGCAAAGATGTATTTTTCAGGAAAGCTGCTTGCTGTGTCACAATTATAATTTCCAAACAACAACACAAATAGCTTTAGCTCAGTCTGTGTTGTGGTTAACCTACACTTATTTCTAGGATAGTAAAAGGTACCCATACGTCACTGTTTGGTATGGGTTTGGGAGAGAGAAGGCGATATAAGAAGGATATGGGAACTAGGGAAACATAGATTTCTCCATCATCCAAATTGACTACAAAACAACTTTGAACGCAGGGTTCCAACATTCGAGAGCGAAACCTGCTATCACACCTAGAGATTGACAAGATACGACAACAATGCTACGGCAAGGGGGTGCCAGGACGACAGGTCGGGGGGGGGGGGATACTATCATCCTCACCATCTGAGTATGAGTACCAAGCCCCATTAATAATAAGCCCCTAGAAACTGAATATGAGGGCAGCTGAACTGAGAAGAAAGACTGTGACCAAGCTAGACACCTATGACCTGCACCCCTTGCCAAGGCTAAGTAACAACGTACCCTCTGCTACGTATTCTGACTGACACTATCCCAGAGACTAATAAGCTGGTACACACCACAGCAACAGTAATCCTTGACATACTGGGCTATAAGAACAAGCCTACAAGCAATAAGGAGCATTATCCCCCATGGAGGAGGAGGCTGGAAGCTAAGATCAAGGCAACTCAGAGAGAAATCAACCAGCTGTCAGAGCTTCAGAAAAGCGTATTGAAAAAGGATCCACCACAGAAATACCACAGCTTGTCCATACCTGGGGCCCTAGAGACTGCCAAACAATGCCTCAAAGCTTTGGCTACTTGTCTGAAGAGGTACACTCAGGAAGCAGAAGCCAGGAGAATAAACAGGGTATTGTCCATCGCACCATCCAAAGTGTGCTCTCAATGGTAGGGGAATAACAAGAGAGTAGATCCACCCAGAGCTGAGACTGAGCAATACTGGAGACACATATGGGAGAAAGAAGCATCACACAATAATATCCCATGGCTTCAGGATCTAAGATCTGAACACACCAATCTCCCACAGCAAGAAACAGTATCTATCACAGTGGCAGACATCCAAGACAGAGTCTCAGGAATGAAAAGCTGGACTGTACCAGGGCCTGACATGAGCCACGCCTATTGGCTGAAGAACCTGACTGGTCTCCATGAATACCTAGCAGGACAACTGAACCAGCTACTTAATGTTAGGAACCCACCCTGAGCTGTTGACCCAAGGCCAGAGAGTGTTGGTCATAAAAGACCCCCAGAAAGGGGCAATTCCAGCCAACTACCTGCCAATCACCCTCCCTCTGTACAACATGGAAGCTCCTGTCAGGCATCATAGTGGCTAAGATGAATAGACACATAGAGTGGAGGACTTAAGCTTGAAGTGGAACCACCCATGTGGAACAAATAGGCTGAGATGGGAGTTTTTATTTATATATACATGGAGTGGAGCTTCTGTATCCCTTTTTGGAGAGGTATTCATGTATATACTGCATGTGCATCTAGTTATTACTTCCTGGGAGTTTCTTTAAAATCCGTTCAGTGGTTATTTGAGAGATTTGACTCCAATAGTTACCTACAATCAGTACGCCTTTAGAGTTTTTGTTGTTAATGACTTTCAGCTAAATATCTGTAAAATTGGCTGCGTTATAGACATTTTGGTGTTTGATAAGGTCACTTAGCTGTGGCTGCCATCTTGAAAGCGGTTGACTCCATGAGTGATCAATTGTAGATGTCCATGCAATGATTCCTTTCTGTGCGCTTCATTAGAATCTGTCAAGTTGTTTAAAGGATATTTTGCTCATAAACGAACACATGCATGCCGCTTAATGTAGACTAATTTTTTTTAACCAAACACCCTTGTTTTTGTTTTGTTTTACAAAACAGATATTTAGTTTTTGATTTTGCCTCGAGGACACTGTTGAATATATACATTAAAGACTGTGTCTAAATGCGAGTCTGCATGCCAGTATATAAGCTTTTAGGACAAATGTCTTTCAAGTGTAGCCATGGCTTCATCAAATATACCTTGAACTGGAAGTGTGTTGAACAGATGCTGTTCCTCTGGACCCAAATAGTGTAGTAAAATGAAACGCCATCTTTTAGTTGGCCACTTGTCTTCTCATGTGTTTATGACAAGAATGGAATTATCAAATATTTTCTGACATGCTGTAAGTGGCGTAGAAAGCTCACCAGTATTACTCAGGAATGGTGGTGGACTCGGTACTGACGTGCTCATACTTCATTGCCAATTTTATTTTGGTAGTTGTAAATTAAAAAAAGAGAAGGACGGTAAAACTGACAGATTTTATTACATGTTTGCTGTCATGCCGGGTGCCATTATAAACCTCCCTTTAGTCTTATCTTCTCCAGCATTTTCCCTCTGCAGCTCTGACACACACTCTTTTGCCCAATGCCATCACAGCACCACATGCAGACAGAACATACACAAATGCATTTGGTGCAAACCTCAGACCACAACAACGTTCATCTGTTTAAACAATAATACTCAAGTATTAACCCCATAGTAGTGTTGTGCCATCATCCCACTCAGGAAGGAAATAGGTTCTGTCAGTGGCTTCAGCCCCCCTAAAATGTTTTCAAGCCCCCCTAAATAATTTTAGTGTCAAAAAAAAATTTTTTTTATTTTTTTATTTTTTACAAAAATTCAATATAATGTGGCCAGAATATGAGTTTAAATAAATAACCATATATTATTTCATTATTGACTCAAATATATGATCATAAATCTGTCAGTTTTCTTTTTCTTTACAGTGTAAGGTAGAGATCCTCTTTGGTGCGTCGCTATCAAATCCATTCCACTTGTTCATATAGAGTACTCCCTCACCACATGAAATTCAGTCCATGTTTTCCCTACAAACTTCGTTATCCGATCCATTCCACTTGTTCATATAACATACTCCCACACTACATGGATTCCAGTCCACGTTTTCTCTGCAACCGTGATACCAGAGTGCTAGCAAGTTTACAAGCAGAGCCAGCTAAGAGCA
>NC_051430.1:2961589-2992401 GCF_001649575.2 Kryptolebias marmoratus | reverse complement strand
ATGTGTCCAAAAATGTGGAAAAGCAACTCAGGTTTTGTTAGCTGTTTGAGAAATTTTGTTCTCGCCCACTATGTTTGCTCACATCCTGTGCATCTCCTGGGGGCTAAGCCCCCCTTGTCCTTAAAACCTAGTGACACCCCTGGGTTCTGTGTTCTGAGATGAACATGTTTTATATTAAATAAGCCACAGTCACTTTGGTTTCAACAGAATCAAAATGCATCAATAATTGTTTTATAATTGCATCAGAGCCCTCTGAATCAAAGCCAAATCATGAGGCACCTAGAGAGACAGTTCAGTTTATTCAATTCCATTTCTTCAAACTGAGGTCATTTAAGGAGCTACCTACAACAGGTAAGATATTAATTGTTCATAACTTTTCCACAAAACCACACATATCCCTTTAAGAAGAAGATGATCACCAGAGCTTTAAGGCTTTGGAGCTAAAGATGAGATTAGATATGATTTTGAAATAAAAAGGATTGTAAACACAAAAATCTGGTGGAACTCCAGTTATAAAGCACAACGTAAGAGTTGTAACAGTAGTCTGTACCTGCAGCCTGTGAGAGGAGAACTGCAGGTAACAGGACACGTCTCTGATGCATGTTGGGACAGGCTGGATGCTGAGCAAAAGTCTTTCTATTTCAGGATAATGCAGAGCTATACACATCTAAAGTACAACACAATCACCTGCTTAAAGGGACAATTCAACTAAAAACAGGAAGTGCTGCTGTAAAAGTGATGCAACAACATCAGACAATGCTGCAAAATAAGAGACACTGTAGTGTTCTTTTCACTTCAGAGTCAGATTGCTGCTCTTTTTCTACGATGCAAAAAATGTAAGGAAGCTTCAAAGCATTTAAATATGTTAGTAGTTACTCCACTGATTTAACAAGCTACTCATGTGCATCTTGCTGGTGGTGGACATGTGCAGACACTGAGGAGGAACCACATACATACAACAAGACATGAGCACAAACCACAGACACACAAAGCCAACACACAGCTGATAGTCAGCCAGGACGGAAACAAACACAGAGTATAGGCCTGAACACTTCAGTATGATCACCATGAGGATACTACAAATATTTGCTCCACAGAAATACACTGAGATCTCTTCAGTTCCTTCAGAAACAGTTTGCTCTGAAATCTACTTCAGCGTACTCACTCTGTTTTTGTCTTCCTGTGCTCCTTTTAACAAACCATTTAGCTAAATCTAGTTTTTAGCTATGATCTTGCTGCATTAAGCATTTAACAAATGTTTTACTCATTTTTATTTGTAGCTAATATTGTGCTCATTTTAACTTTTAGATGTGGTTTTGCTCATTTTAGCTTCTAGCCGCAAATTTGCAAAAATTTAGCTTTTAGCTATCGTTATTCTAATTCTAACTTTTCACCACCATTGTGCTAATTTAAACTTTTAGCTATGAGTTTGCTGATTTTCATATTAACAAACAATTTTAGTTTTTAATGTATGGTTTTGCAAGATTTAACTTTTAGATAAGGTTTTGGAAATTTTAGCAACAGTTTTACTGATTTGAATTTTCAGATACAGTTTTGCTCATTTTAGCTTTTAGCTCCTGTATTTCTGATTTTAGTTTTCAGCTACTGTTTAGCTGATTTTAGTTTCTGTTTTGTTTGTTTTAACTTTAACAATTACATTTTAAAAAATGAATCGTTTAACAGTTTTCAGTAAAGCCATACAGCACCCAGCAGTCACACTTTTGTAACCCTGTGACTGTGAATCCCCATGTTCTCCTCTCACCTTCTATCCAAAAGAAGAGAATGAGAAGAATAGAACTTTACAGAATTAGGTTGTTTTTTTGTTTATTTCCTCTTAGACAGTTTCATAAAAGGAACTGTTATGGGCCTGTGTGTGTGGAAGGGGGGAAAGGGGGGGTCTTGTGTCTGTCTCTTACCAAAAGATCTCGTAAGCCTCTGGACAAACTTAAGTGAAACTCCCAAAAAGTAATTAATGTAAGAACATCTGCAACCTTTTGGAGTGAACCAGTTTAAGATGACCGCCACAACCAACCGACCTTAAAAAACATATTGGCTCTAATTTTTTATTGACTTAAAATGTGGTATTAGCTGAGACTGATCCCCAACACGTATTCTTAGCATGAACAGGTTGTGCAAGGTCTGTTTTGTTCATTTTTGACAGACTTTAAGGAAAACTGTTAGAAAGTAATCATTTGATATACATCTACAACGGAAAAACCTTTGGAGTCAATCCAATTCAAGATGGCTGCCACAGCTAATTGACATTAGTCAATACGTCAATGTCTACATTACAGTCAGTTTTACAGATATTAAGCTAAAATCTGATGTGTTCGTAGCTGAGACTCACAGAACATTTCAAGGTTTGACCAAGAGCTTCATCCGAAACTCTGGAAAGGAGTTGGGCAAGATGCTTTTTTTTTTAAATAATGCTAAGCCTTTAATTTCCACACGTAAAGTTCATGTGTTTTTGTGTAAGAATTTTAAAGGGAAAAAAAAGTAATTTTGAAACAGCAACTACCATTGAGACCTCTAAAAGCAGGACACTCTGTAAATTAATTCAGAAGTAAATGACTGGATCGGGGGCTTCACAGGTAGGACACAAATCTTAGAAATAAAAACGGACCGGAGCTCACTGATCAATTTACAGTTTTAATGGGCAAACACTGATGAAGACTATCACAGTCAAATGCTAGATTTGTTGAAAAATGAGTTCAACTCTAATTAAAAATCTACAAACAAATCAAATTAAAATTCTTGAAGCCACTTTAAACTACACAGGTGTCTGCAGACAACATCTCTACAAAAATATAAAGTCCAGAACAGCGCTTCCCCAACTTCTCAGATTATATTTCACAAAATAAAAGCTGCAGAGACTTGTGACCCAGAGTATTCCTGGTTGAAACATTTCCAACAAGATGCTTAACAAACAGCCTAATCACCTCACATATTACTTTATATCTATTTATGACTGCTGTTTTTATTTTTTGTAACAGTTACAATTAAATATGCTTCTGGCAATAATTTAATTCTGCAGTTTTTCAAGAACGCCAACTTGATGTTTCATGACCTACGTGGGAGCGGGGGACGGGGGACGGGGGACTTCAACTTAGGAAAGCATTGATCTAAAGGACCAGTTCGTAAATGTTAAACTCCTGCACTGAGCCACATGCAGAAGTATCAGGAACAGCTACATAAGTACATCCACCTCTTCACTAAAATATTTAATGTTTGTCAAGTTTACTGATAATTTATTGCACCTTTGTAGATAAACATGAGTTAAATTAAACACAGAACCTTTTCAGGATTCAATAGGTCAGAACAATCAGATGTTGAACTCACTCTAAAGCATCAGTCAGATATGTGTATTTGTGTAGTTTTGTGTATGTGGTGTTAGTATTTCTCAACATGAGGTGTATTCCTTCTAATTGAGTTTAACGGACACAAACATCAGACATCATGGAGAATATTTACCAAGAATGAGTCCGAGAGATGCTGTAATTCAGAACCAGCTCCAGTTCAGTTCAGAGAGTCTGCATCGTTGAGGAGCCGCTGCAGTTCGGTTCGGTGTTTGAGCAGGAAGACCCGGTTAGAACAGTTCTGTTTCCTCTCTGAGCGTCTGACAGCCTGCAGCTTGGTGCGTTCAGGTCCTGGTGTTCAGCTCAGAGCGGGCGGACTCTGTGTGTGTGTGTTGTCTGATTTCTCTGCGCAGCTGCAAACACTGCTTCAAGGGTTGTCATGGCACCAGCTTCACCAGTAACTCCGCCCACCTGGGGTGAGGGGAGGGGAGTGGGAGAAGACAGGCTGACATTCATTTCCTGTACAACAGATGTTTACGACGAAGAGTATTAAAAGCGACTAAAGTAAATATATAAAAAACATCATGAAATATCTGAATGTAAATATCTCATTAAATGTTCCAATAAATTATAAAATACACAATTTAATTATTGAATACATAATTAAATAACAATTGATACCATTAAATTATTAAATAAATAAAATCACCAATAAATTATTGAACACATAGTTACATAATTAAATGTCCTAAATGTTCCAATACACAATTTAATTATTTAATACATGATTAAATAACTACTGATACCATTAAATTAGTAAATAAATAAAATCACCAATAAATTATTAAACACATGGTTAGATAATTAAATGTCCCTTTCAAATATATTTATTTCACTAAGCGATGATGCCTTTCATGGGGTGAGAGGCGCCATCATGACATGATTTAAACTGTCAAATCCAGGGGGCGGGACTAGTGGGGCTGGTCAACAGACCCTTACGTCTGATTGGCTGCTTCACAGACCACGCAGGACAGATCGATCACAGATAAACCGATGCACAGTCAGAAAACACGTTCCGAAACATTACGGGCAGTAATAATCTGATGAAAACTTATTTCACACCGAGAAAATAAACTCGGTGAAGACCTGCTCTTTTTCATGACCCATCTCAATCTGTGTTGCCATTTTAGCCACTTTGTCGCTATATTTAGCGTGTTTTTAGACCACTGTAGCGACTATTTTTCCAAAAAGCAACCAGCAGTAAATTTGGCGACTTCTCCAGGCGGTACTGGAGACTTTTGGAGACTGACGTGAAAGCAAGTATCGAGCCGGGGACTCCACCCCATCCCACAGCACTCACAGGCGGCTCAGTCATCAGCGTCCCTCCGAGCTGCGGCCATGGCGGACAGATTCACCCCGGGCTGACTGCGGTTTGCAATCAGTCTGGGGTCGGTGTCTTGGTTGGAAAGTGCAGAAATAAGTCCAATAACTTCAATTAAGTCTTCTTATTTATTTACCACAAACTGTAGGTGAGCAACTCCAGCTTCTATACTCCTAGCTCGATCTAAACTATCATTAATCAGCTCATAGGAGAGCTCATTAAGCTCATGGATGCAGGGAGCTGCCATGTTTAAAGGTACATCAGACGGAAGCAGTGGATTCACAGGAAGTCCCGCCCACTGAGGTTGATGGGTGAGGAGTCCACTCACACGTAGCTATGAGTGAAATAATTATAAAGAATTATCTTGAATAAGACACTGAATTATTTAAATATGTATTTCATAATTTAATGGTATATTTAAATCTTTAATGGTGTATTTCATAATTAAATGGTACATTTTATTATTTAATGGGACATTTAAATTTAATTATTTCACAATGTAATTATTTATTTAGTTAATTTTGTCACTCCCAAGTCTTCCAGACTTCAACTATGTAAAGATCCACAACCTGAAGAATTTTATTCTGTAAGAATTACATGTTTTCACATTTTCTAAAGCCTGGAGGAGCAACAAGAAGATCTCTGAAGAAATGTTGAAGGGCGTTGCCACGGCTGCTACCAAAATTACCAATGTAACTTTGTAATAATGTAAACCAAGAAAAAAGCCCTACATTTTGATCCATTGCCACCCTGCTTGACACTCAGCATTAAGGGTTGGAATTGGGGGGTTAGATCACCAAATGATTCCTGAGTGTGGTACCGCAGCTGCTCACCGCTCCCTCGGGGGATGGGTCAAATGTGGAGAGCAAATTTCACACATTCAGGTGTGTGACAATCAGTGGTACTTTAACTTTTAAGTAAGTGCAATGTTGTTGTGCATCATCAATCTTCTCCTTTGTAATGAATCTGTTTCTTGTAGTTTAGGCATTTAAATCCCACAGTCAGGTGATTGCACAGAATGGATGTCATTACTACATCACATTCTTAGGCTGCAAAGCTGGCTTACCTTATCTGGCTTGAAGTGTTTTGTAAAATTGCCTGTAGTAAAGTTCCTGATCTGCCTGTAGTAACGTCTGCCCTTCTTTTACTTTTTCTACTATTCTTGCCATTTTTATTCTTTATATTCCTTGATTTTACTATGATACTCCATCCATTCATTTTTTTACCTGCTTCTCCGCTCCGGGTCAGAGGAGGAAGCCATCACTGTGTGAGAGGTACGCTGGAACACTCTCCCTTTGGCGCTGCGTTGCTTAGACTCCACGGTCTCTTTTAAGAAACATCTTAAGACATTTTTATTCAGACCAGTTTTTAGTTCAGCGTCGTTTAATGTTTTTAGGTATGGGTTTTCTGTCTTTTTTGTTATGTTGCTCTCTGTTCAGCACTTTGTGACGTTGTTGTCTGTTAAATGTGCTATACAAATAAAGCTTACTTAGGTAGGGGACACCCTTGACAGGTCACAAGTCTGTCAAAGGGACACAGAGACAAATAACCATTCCACTCTTGAGATGACTTGTTGTAAATTTGTGTTATATAAATAAACTGAATTGAATTGAATCACAGACAGGCACACAAGAGATGAGCCTTAAATCTTTACCAGTCTTCCCTATAATGGCTAAAATAACTAAATGAAGTACAGAGGAGTCTTGGCTGTTTGTGCTGATCAACACATCAGAGGTGGGAGTGTTCTGAACAATACTGAGAGCTGGCACATAATTGAAACTCCCACTCAGTCAGGGTGGAAAATGAAAAGAGTCCTAACAGAAGTCACAAAAACAACAGACAGACAGAAAAATGAGCTATACTTTAAGGGATAAAATAGGATGAGAGCACAAGAGTATAAAAAACTCAAATTCTGTGTGAAAATACTAGACTGCACTAATCCAAGAAGGTAAAGGAAAACAGCGGCACTGTCACCCAGGCAGCTGTCAGAGCTCAGCTCAGGTTGGTCTGCTGGAGTCCTCAGGCTGCTGCAGGTGGTGCAACTCTGCTGTGAAGGTGTTGTTTGCTGACCCACTGGTGAATTATGAAGTCTGAGCCCACTCACCAGTTCTGCTGCAGTCAGGTTATTCACTGCTTAGCTTCTAATGCTGGCAGCTTCTTGTCTCACACTCAGAATGCATCAGTATTTACAAAACTACAGTTCTCAGGTTCTTATTCTTTTTACAGCACAGTGACGAAAAACAGTTTTAAATTGTGCTTCCAAGGAACACTTTGAAAGACCTTCAAAAACCTGGACACTTACTAACCTACTTACTTAAAAAATCTAGCTCCTTGAAGGGAAAAATATTAGGAAATTAAAGGCCTAGAATTCCTTGAAGGAGCACACAGACAAAGATCATTTTATGTTGAGAAATGATTGAGTTGTAGCCATTTTGGTCAGACCTTAAAAATAATGTTAAGTGGAATTTCAGGCTTTCTCAATTTATCGATACCTTGTCGTGGTGGAGGAGTTCGTGGAAGTGGAGAAGTTTAAGTATCTTGGGGTTTTGTTCACAAGTGAGGGAAGAATGTAGCATGAATTTGACACGCGGATTGGTGTGCCTTCTGCAGTATTACATACTCTGTTCTGGTCCGTTGTGGTGAATAGGGAGCTGAGCTGCCAGGCAAAGTTCTTGTTTACTGGCTACATTCCTACCTTCACCTATGGTCATAAACCTTGGTGAGCTGCTGACCCTACGACCCAATTCTGAAACAAGAAGTAGATAATAGATGGATGGAATCTCATGTGATAACACAAGATCTCACAACCAGAGTTTGAGTTGTGAATGACTCTCAGCTACTACCACACCATATTTCAACTCAATATCTTGAAAACTGACGGAGTTAAAGCCATTTTTGTCTAGACTGATTTCAGTTAGCTGTGGCATCCACCTTGAATTGGGTCAACTGTAAAAGCTGGTCAGTTGTAGATGTACAGCCAATGATTTCTGAAAGTTTTATTAAAATCATTCCTGTGGTTCATGAGATATTTTACTGGCAGACAAACAGGGTTCACTTCAAAAGTCAACACTAAAGTTTTAAGCAAAGATTTTGCATAATGAGTAGCAATTGGAGTATGTATTGTGACTTTCAGCTCCTACTAGGGGTGTAACTAGATCACATACCACAAAATCACACAAGACTAAATACCTTGAAATTTCCCACTGAGCTGACAACTGTCTTGTATACCCACAAAAACCATTGTATGACCATGTCAGGTGAATTGATCACTGACATAGTGTCTACCAATAGTTTGCGTGGCAAACAGAACATGCCCAGTTCACACATGGATTTGTCAACTTTAAAGCTGAGAAAATAAAGTGTAAACCTCTTATTAATCTATTCAGACCCTCCAGGATTTTGCGATGCTGCGATCGCAACTATTAACGCAAAATCAAGCAAACCCCGCAAAATCGCAACTTTGCCCAAAACATCGCAACTTTAACCAAAATAACCCCAGATAACTCACGAAGAAGAGATGTGACATCACATCCTGTCAACATCAGAATGCCGGGAGCGTGCAGTAGCAGCGACCGAAGCCAAAATGTGCGCTAATGCTTCACATTTGCCCACAAAGATTTCAGCAAAACACCGCAGTGAAGTTAGTTTTAAGTTGGATGTTGGATATTCGCGCTCCGCGGAGTTAGCAGCGTCTAGCTCACGGCTGACTTAGCCGTCCCTAAGTGAACCACTGCGTGTGAGAGAAGGGGCCGGCAGAGAACGGCTGGTCGACATTAGCGTTCCTGTTTCGGGTCAGCCGTGAGCTAGACGCTGCTAACTCTGCGGAGCGCCAATATCCAATATCCAACTTAAAACCAACTTCACTGCGGTCGCAAACCAGTTTCCTCCCCAGCTGCAGCTGTTTTGCACGTCCTGCAGTGTAATCATGGAACATAAACGCATCGACAAACACTTTGTGTCTGCAAAATATGTGAGGAGAGCTGCAGACCAGGGACAATCCAGAAATGCTCATGAATGTCAGTTTAGAAGCTATCAAAGTTCTCAAATAAAGCACCTTTTGAGAATGTTAATGTTTGTTGGTAATTATCTTACAAAACTAGTAAGTATTTTTGGTTTATATATTAAAAGTTATGTTTTTTTTATTGATTTTAGTTAAAAAAAAAATCGCAACTTTTCATGTCAACTTTTAGGAAAATGCCCCGCGAAATCAGGCATTTTAGCTGCAACAATCACAAAACATGCCTGCGAAATCCTGGAGGGACTGTCTATTTAAGTTAAGAGGAAAAGAGTGGATCAAACTTTGAAGTGGAAGTGAATCAGACTGTACTGTGAGTGAGAATCCAGATTATCTCTGTTTTCTGATTTAATTTTAAGTTGAAATTTTTTGGTGCTGTTTGAATTTTTTTTTAAGTTTTTTTTTTATGACTTGTGTTAAAATGTTTTTATTAGAAATCATAAAAAAACTGATTGAAAAGTGAAACAAAAATTGAAGGTATTTTTAAAAAATCCAATAAACTGTTTCTTCTGACTGATAAGCTATATTAAGAACTGATTTTGTATGCATATGTTGACATAGGAAATCTGAAAAACATGCTTTTTTAAGAGAATAAAAATATGTTGGCCCTACATCAGGTTTTTAATTCTGGCTCCCTGTGAAAATGAGTTTGACCCCCTGAGTCAGAAGGCAACACAGCTTTAAATTAGAAGCTTAACATAGCTTATCAGTCAGAAGAATCAGTTTATTGGATTATTGGATTTTTTTTAAATATAGTTGAAAAATCTTTCTGAGCTCTGAAAGAAATTAGACAAGACAGAAAGTGAGTCAGCAGTTTGTGGCAAAAAGCATTTTCTGAAAAATATCATCCTGTCTTGTTCCCGTGGACCCAGGATCCTGTCTCGTGAGTGTCCCATTCCACCACTAGCTACTCTCACATCAAATTTTAACGTAATATATGTAAAGTTTATTAAATTATAGCCATTTTTGTGTTTTCAAAGGTGAGTTGGCTGTGGTGGCCATATTCAGTTGTGCTGGCTCCAAAAGGTAATCACTTGTAGGTATACGTCCAATAATTATTTCTTGAACGTTTGGATAAAAATTTGTCCACTGATTCATGAGAGATTTTGCTAACAGGCAGACACACAAACATACACAGGCAAAACATTATCATCTGCCTTTGCCTTTTGGCAGTGAGCAATAATCTCTGACTGAAACCTTCAGTTTTTCTAGCTGATCCAACTTCAGCCACAGAAGTATATGAACACAAATGCATGCTGAACATTTTCCAAAAATTTTTATTTAGTCTAGAAGAAGGCAGCATTTATTTCAGCATAGCATACTTTGACATATCAGTGACAGCATTATTCTGGTGATGGCACTTTATTTGACAGTTCCTAACTTTACCTAAACAGTGCTACTGAGGTATAAATCTAGGAGGCATTTTGGTGTAAACTCACAACAATAAAAAAACCACTGAGTTTTGATTTAAATAAATCACAATCCAAGAGGTACTGGTTTATTTGCATTATGACCAGCTTCCTTGTGTCCTGTTCTGAGTTATACTGCCACCTGCTGGCCAACACTGCCAGAGGTTTATTCCAGAAATAAGCAGGCACAATAACTTCATAGATAAGGTGCAGGTTGTTTTAGAAAGTCTACAGGTTTACCTGAAGCAGCAGTGCAACAAATTTACAGTATTGAAATTTTGTATTTTCTCCATGCTGAGTCTCATGCAAGAACCACTCGCTTTCTTAAAAATAAAAAATATGCCTTGATCAAACTCTGGCTTGTTTAGCAGATTTAACTATTACTTTCTGAGAGGTTTAATAACATCTTTCTACTGGTTAACGAGATATTTTGCTAACAGACAAACACACACAGGCACATGATCACCCATCTTTCAGGGCAGTAGGCAATAAATATTGTAAAACAGCATTTTGGCTTCTTTTTTCTCCTAAATGACAGCTGAGAAACCAGTAGTGACCCATGTTGCACCTGTAAATAACATTCTGAAAGATACCTGAGGCAAGACAGCCTCCTCAGTGTTCGAGGCTCTCTGCTCTTTGGTGTTACAGAAATTGGAAAAAGTCTTGAATCACAGAAACTATTTGACAGACTAACCCATTCAGAGTCCACTCACTGAGACAATAATCAGCTGATTACTCAGAGTTTGGAACGTCACAAACAGGAGGAGGAAGCCTGCAGCACTTTTCTTAAGGCAGCTTTTAAATTGTTCATTTTATCTCAGCGGTATTTAAACAGAAGTTTCCTTCTTCAGAAAGGCAAGGAACAGATTGAGTTTCCTGGCTCTGTGCTCGAGGATGGACTTCTGTAAATGCTGACTGACTGGTTTCCTCTTCCATGTTCTTTAGACTGTAACTTCAGCACATTTTCAGCCATGTAAGAAAAGTTCGTATATGAAACCATTTAGCTTATTTGGGAAATCACAACCATGACTTTAGGTTTTGTAACTTTTATACTCTTTGAAATTCTAAACTTTTAATGGGGATCTCGTCAAATCCTTGAAAACCTTTGTGTTCTTTGAAATCTACTTCAGCACACTGGTTTCATTTTTAGCTACTGTTCTGCTAAGTTTAGCTTTTAGCTGCTGTTTTGACTATTTTAGCTTTTGTTCAGACTGTTTTAATTTTCCCAAATCAGTTTCAGCTTCATCAGCAAATGTCAGCAGTCATTTAGCACTCAGCATTAACGCCACACTTCAGCTACGTTGGGACTGTTTTAGCTAAACAAGTAACATTCTGATTATTTTTCAACTTTCTCAGGATTTTATTACAGTCTTTAGAAAATAAGGTATCTTTTTCATCTCGGTAAAAGTTGAAATTTAGCAAATAAAGTAATTTGTTATCTAATTTTTAATCAAAACCCTACAAATTAAGGGCCTAGTGCTTATCGCCTGCCAAGTTATAAACTAAAATCTTTATGGTGAAGTTGCAGCCGTTTTGGAAAAACTTAGAAAATAATAGGCACAAGATCATAGGTCTCAGAGTATGTGACATGAATGACTTTCAGCTTCTATCACAATAAGTTTCAGCTCAATATGTGTAAAAATGACTGAGTTATAACTATTTTAGTGTTTTTAAATGTCAGCTGGATTCAGTTGTATGTACATCCTGAAAGTTTCAACAAAACCCAAGCAGTGGTTTATAGCTATTTTTCTAACAGAGTTGACTCCAAATATTTAACGGCAAAATTTAAATAAAGATCTTGCGAAATCTGGTAGAGCTTCCAAAATGAGTTGTGGATCAGTCTCAGTTCCCATTGCACCAGATTTTAGGGCATTATCTGTAAAACTGACTGAGTTGTAGCCATTTTTCTGTTTCTGAAGGTTCCAATAAAATCCCTCCAGTGGCTCATAAGATATTTCACTAACAGACACACTCACAAAATCATTATTGCCTGCCGTCACCTTTCAGTAGGTATCCTAAAGGCATGCTCATCTCTGGCAGAAAATGGCTACATCATGCTAAAATCCATCATGTCTTAGCCAGTCCTTCCCCGATCAGACCCATCCACACCCGTTTCCCTGCCCATTTATGGCTTTCCTTCCTGTCTTTGTTTACAGCTTATTTGCCGGTGGAGTGAACTGTGAGGTGATCAGCAGCGGGCGTGACCTTCCAAGAAGTCAGGCCAAACCTGCAGCAGCTCTGAAGGTTTGAACTTGTTGACGATGACGAGCTTGGCGAAGGTGCATCTGTCGTACTTCAGGTTCTGGATTTCAAAGAGGTTCCTGAGAAACAGCATGCTGCGGGAGTAGACGGGCCGGACCCCCAGAACCCGCAGACACAGGCCTACGTAGACGTCCTCCAGGGGGATCACCTGCACATACCTGGAAGCCCAGAAGATCCGGCCTGCCAGGTCCAAGGAGAACACGTACCCTGCTCCGGACACGTAGGGGGGGAAGCTGTCCTCCGGGTACAGCTCCTTTGACAGGTACCACTTGCTCCAGGGGTCCCTCCTAGGCCTGCCGTCCCGGATCACTGACCCGGTGATGAAGCCAAGCCTGGGAGAGGTCCTGAGGCGGTCCCTGAGGTGGAACACGTTCACGAAGATGTCAGCGTCCACCTTCATGGCAAAGGAGGCGTTGGAGCAGTGGGCCCCCAGCCACTTCATCATCATCAGGGTCTTCAGGGTCAGGTTCTGGTAAGAGTCCATGAAGTCCACCTGGATTATGTCTGCATACAGCCTGCTCTCCTGCTCCAGCTCCTCCTGAAGGGAGCGCCGCTCCCCCATCACCGGGAGCCCTGTAAAGAACAGGGTCAGGGTGTCCTGACTCGGAGCCCCCCATGTCTTCCTCACCGCCTCCCGCGCTGCGGCGTCCCGCGGAGCCACGGGCACCATGAACACCAGGAAGGGAGTCCTGTCCCTGCACAGCCCCGCCTGGTTCACGAGGTACCGATACGGGAGGGGGGGCAGGAGGCGCCGCTGCTCCTTGGCAGAACCGGCGGGCCTCGGCTCGGCTCCGTCTTTACTCACTGAACTCAGCAGGACGTGAGCGGACAGGAGCAGAACTACTGAGGCGCCCAGAAACTTCAGCAGCCTGCCGGAAGAAGGTCTCCGCATGGCCGCGAGCTTGTTTTATCCGTCCGAGCGCGAGGCCGTCATGGCTCCGGGCAGAGCTTTCCTTCAGGCTCAAGGAAGCAGGAAATAAGAGTTTATCAAGCAGAGGAGCGGTGTGTTCCGATGAAACCCGACCGTTACCGAGGGGTGTGGCGGGGGCGGGGCTTCAGCCACAGGGAGCTGTCAAAACAAAACAACACAAAACAACATAAAACAAAACAACATAAAACAAAACAAAACAACACAACACAAAAAAACCCAAAACAAAACAACACAAAACAACAGAACACAAAAAAACAAACAAAAAAAACAACACAAAACAAAACAAAAGGTTTTATGTTGTAAGGCTAAAAACACTGGAAAGAAACACCACTTTTGGAGTATGATAATTTATGTGTTATAAAGAAATCACATATATGACAAAAATATATATATATTATTGAGCGATAACAATTTATGTTGTTCCTGTTTGGATGTTAGCAAAATATCTCATGAACCATTGAACAGAGTGTACTGAAATTTTCAGAAAGTAATTATTGGATGTATATCTAGAACTGATTAACTTTAGAAGTCAATCCGACTCAAGATGGCCGGCACAGCCAACTGACCTTAAAAAGGACTCAGTCAGTTTTGTAGATATGCAGCTAATATTTGCTGTGGTTGTATGTGACAGTTATCCACAACACCTACTTCAAGTAATAACGGCACAAGAGTTTTGCTTAAAACTTCAGCATTAACTGCTCAACAGATATAAATAAACTTTTAGAAAGTAATGATTTGATGTCTCTCTACAACTGATGAACTGTTTGAAGGCAATTTCATTTAAGGTAGCCACCACAGGTACATTAGCCTACACAAGAATAGATACAACTCAGTCAATTTTATGATTTTTTTTTTTTTTCATTTTAACTACTTTTGCATACTTTGCTGATTTAGCCATTCATATCAAAATATTAGCTCATTGAACAGATGACTTGTTTTTGGTTTTTTTTGGAACTTTTCCCTTTTCAAATGTTTTGGATCGCAGTAGTAGTTTTGGACCCTCCATGTGAGTTTGCTTGCTTTAGCGACCCCATTAAAAAGGAGGAAGGAAGAAGAGAAGATACTTTTAAAAATATTTAACTTTATTTAGAAATCTCGTCACCAAAGAAATACATTGAGAGCTCTTCAATTCCTTCAAACACTTTTCTTTGAAATCTGCTTCACCAAACTTGCAATGTTTTTGTCTTCTTATGCTACTGTTAGCTTTTTGCTACCATTAGCTTTTAGCTAGTGTTTTGCTCACTTCAGTTTTTAGCTAGTGTTCTGCTTCTTTTAGTTTTAACAGCTCCGTTTCAACTTCTTCAGCAAATTTCATCAAAGTCTCTCAGCACTCAGCATTCACACTGCAATTTTACATAAACTGCAGTTTCTCTAGCTTTTGTCAGTGTTTCTTGTTGCCTTGCAGTCTGAGACTTGGGTCCTCCTCACAATATCAACATCACAACAGTTTTTAAATGCTTGCTCTATGCTTTATCCTGAAAAATGACTATGCTTCAAGGAAAGAAATGAGTGTGCAAAACTATTCACTGTGTAAGTACTGTTTGATGTTCTCTTCCTAACACGCAGTTAATGGTGGAAATGTGCTTGTTTTCTGCACACTGTCGTCACATGAATATCTGGTTCCATAGCTCTCAGACTCTACTGTTCAGTTGGCAGGTTAAAATCTTTCCACACTCAGTTCTCTGGTAAAACGTGAAGTGGTGCAGTAACAGTGTTACTTGTTAAAATTCCCTGTTCACAGGGTGAACATTTGATCGTTCAATGCTGGCTTTTTAACCAGCCATGAAAATCTACAGATGTTCTGTATATGTTTATCCTAGTGCTAACACCCAGAAGGTCCTAGGCAAACTGTTTAATGCTTTTAATTAGCTTTAAAGACTTTTGGTAGTATCTCACTGGAATGCAACTGTTGGAGCCTAGCTGGTGACTCAAAACTGTGAGACAAAAAGCAAATTATTAATTGCTGTTTCAGTGAATTCTGAATGTTTGCAACCAAATAACCAGCGAGCCATGCGGCTGCATTTTGCACTGCTTATTTTTGAAAATCACTGCCTTTTTTGTGCACGATTTGCAAAACTATTCTAGGCTGTGCACATTATTCATCCACATTCTACTCACCTTGGCCTGTGTTGGCAGTTGTCCCCACATTTATCGGAGAGCAGATACTGGAGAACACTTTTGAAATGAAGATTTAGCTTAGTTTTTAAATAATTATTGTTTATCTTTGGCACAGCTGGACCTGGACAAGATGTTGTCTGTCAGAAGAAGAGCCTGTGCAGGTGATAAAATACAGCTCTGCAAAATACAAAAAATAAAAAAAGATTTTTTTTTTCCAAAACCAAAATTAAGTGGTTTGCACCTCACACGACAACTCTATTTTGAGAAAATGTTGCACAATTTTTTTTAAGATGTGACAAGACTACAAGTCTCTTTGACTCACATGAGCAAATTCAAAAATCTCCATGAGTGAAACATTTTGGAGACTCCCTAACAAATACCTTCACAAACTAGTCACCAAATATAAATATAAACTTAAAAAGCGTTCTGCCCAATTATCTGGACCCCTCATAGAAAAACTGTAAGTTGTGAAAAATGTAGAAATTCAAGAAAATGAACTTTGATAGATCAAATCTGTCTTTTAAACAAACTGTTTAATGTTTTCAGTTTACAGAGACACACTTGTAGTTCACCCAGTTCTAATCAGACAAAACAATAAAAACAAACTTAATTTACACAGGCATTCTTAAGAAGGTCAGTGGTTTAGTATCCTGCCAAATGGGTGGGGGTGGGGGGTACAAAGAATAACTACTTCTATAGTTTTGGCCTTTCCAAACACTAACTTTTATTTTTAATAAAAACATTGAGGCCCTACTATCAACACTGAATTTCAAATTAGAATTGGCCCTTTTTTCTTTTTTTGTTTTTGTTTTGAGCATCACAAACATTTTTATCTTCCACATATATGTACTGTATTCACATTTTACAAAAAAAAGAAGTAATCACCGCATGTCATTATATACTGAATAATAGGTCCCGCCTTGGATTCATAATAGAAAAAAAAAAAAAAAACACAACTTGTTTCTATGTTCATTTTACCTTTTTGTTTTTTTTTGTTTGTTTGTTTTTAACACAATACTGTGGCTGCAGCGAGATGCCTTCAGGGACTTACATGATGAATGGAAACACTGCCATCCATGAGGACATGAGATGTAAAGGTTAAAAAACCTTTTTATTAACTTCTTGTTTTCCTCTTTTGACTTTCATCTTTACGTGTTGGCTCATGTTAAAATGGTGGGGTGAGAGATATGGTGGTGGGGCTTACGGGGGGATAAAGTGACACTGAGACGATCTACGTTGCACAAAGACAATGGTGAGTCAGGTGGAGATGTGTAACATCTGAACAGTACCATCTGAGGAATATCTCTTCAAATGTTTATATTGGATGCATACAAGTACAGTTATACAAGGAATAGACTTCTTTCTGGTTATCCAACTGACTGAATCATGAATCTTATATCTTTTTAATAAAGAGGCTCTGATCGTATTGTATAGTAAAAAGGAACAGCCAGTAAAAAAAACCCAAATGCTGTGAGGATGGAAAGTAGGAAACTGTCAGTTTACACCATATAATGCCCAAGTTGCTCACACGCCTCCCCACAAATGCTGCTAGAGTCACGAGACAAGATCAGAATCAGGTGAGATGGAGTTGGTCTCTTTGGTGTGAGAGTAAAACCGAAGTCTGCTTTTTTGCACTGGCAGTATTTGTATATCAAAATGGGAAGAGCGGTTGAGTTGTCGGCAAACAGTAGTAGGGGAAGCAAACTCATTTTGGAGGGGTCTTGGTAGAAGAGGCTTTGGTTGCTGCAGGGTAGCTGCGTGTGTGTGGGGTGGGGTGAGTGTGGGGGGTAGAGGTGGGTTATAGAGTCCAGAGACAGAAGTAGTAGTGTTGGTGATTATGTTGTTGTTGACAGGGATAGAGCTCTCCAGATCGTTTATGATCGTTTCCTTCGTCCCTCCAAGTTTCTGAAGTTGGATGGACGGATTTTCATCTCAGCAAACTCAATTGAGTGCTCGTGGCCTTTCCAGTGGAACCAGTTCACGCCCTGACGAGAAAAACAGAATGAAAGAAAAGTAAATCATAAGCACAAAGTTGTGTTCTTCTGATGAATTCATATTATAGAAACTTTCGGCCATTTCAAGAAACACTTCATTTAAATTCAGTCAGAGATTTATCCTTCATCTCCAACACTGTGTACGTCTCAGGAGCAACAGTATATATTACCATCTGCACTCACAAAGTGCAGTCTCAGTTTAGACTGGTCTCATTTCTGCCCTGCAGTGGTGGAATGAAGTGGCAAGTGCTATTAGAGGAGGGGCATCCATTGCTACCTTCAACAATCTCTTGCAGACTCATGTCCTCCGAAGTGATTTCCTATCCCAGGGGTAGGCAACCCTGGTCCTTGAGGGCCACTATCCTGCATGTTTTACTTGTTTCCCTGCTCCAACACACCTGATTCAGTGGTTAAATCACTTCTTCTTGTTCTGCAGAAGCCTGTTAATCACCCATTGATTCAAATCAGGTGTGCTGGAGCAGAGGAACAAGTAAAACATGCAGAATAGTGGCTCTCCAGGACCAGGGTTGCCTTCCCCTGTCCTATCCAAACACCCTGTACTTTAAATTTCCTACTTACTTTGCTCCTCTTTATCTGTTTAACTTAAAAATAATGGCTGCTGAAAGTCACGATGTCCTGCAAGGTTTTCTACAGCTAGTCATTACTAAAAGACAAAGGCATTTCAGTCAGAGATTGGAGGGATAGATGAAGAGGCAGTTTGTATATGCGTACTGTTCTCGACTTGCAGGGATGACAAACTGATCAGTCTTAAGAGAATTAAACCCAATCTGCACTACTTTGGATATATTTTTAAGAATTATATTTTTTTCTTCTGTCTTTGTTTGTTTTTTTATGTTTTTTTTTGTCTGCCCACACTATTTTAACAAAATTGCTGAACTGTCCATGATGCCCCTCTAGATGGGAACAATGGCCTCATCAACAGGGTCACATTATTTGCTCTGTGACTGAGGGCTGCCTCGATGTGGGAGATTAATCATAGCGGATCCTCTTGAGGCTTCCTTTTTTGTCATTTTGTTTACAAGGCAAACACAACAGTAGAAATGGAAGATTGGGTGACTGAATAGCTGCTTTTCGGTCTGTGGCTTTTTGTCAGACTCAAGGTGAAATCAGACAGCTGGAGAAGCTGCAGGCGGTCAAAGTACTGGAGAGTTGTGAAGCCAGACAGCTGCATCAAGCTGAAGACGAGCTGTGAATTAGCATATGAAGTCAAGCTAACGCTAACCTGCTGCAGTCATTGTAAGTCCCATGTGCAGTGGTGTAAAAGCTGCAAGTTATTACTACTATTAACATGCTGTGTGTGTTTCAGATGGCTCTCTTGACAGAAAATCCTCACTGCAAACCATCAGTCTGGGCATTCATCTGAGATGCCCTGAGGTTGCACTTGTTGTGTAATAGTTTTAAAATATTCATATTATCTTCCAAGTAATTTCTACACATGAACTCCTATTGTATCTTACTGTGAATTTTGACAATAAACTTGTACCTTTTGCAGATGTGTTTCTACTTTTAAGTTTCACCATATGGCAGTTTGGATTAAAACAAGTTGAATCATATTAAACACTAACTCATTATTATGAAATACAGAAATAAACGAAACATGTTTTGCTTTACAAATGCTGCTGTTGCAAGATTTTAAAAATGGTGAGTTTGATTCTTGCAAAGGAGATAATCAACGTTGCTCCTTAGCCAATCAACAACCTGCAATCTGCTGTCAAATCTTCAGCTCTGCTTGGCTCGCTTGAAACCCCAGAAAGAGGTATGCCAACTTCAAAATAAGAAACAAACAATAAAGGGGCACTGGTGAGCTCATAATGAATATCATATGCTTATTTTGGAGCTACGTCTCATCAGCAGAGGCCTAGCAATCAGGCGTGCCCAGCAGCCTCTGATGCTACGTCCCCAGCCAACAAAGATGGCTCGCCTAAGGTGGACACTGAGGCTCTTAAGCTAGAACTGCTAGCTACTTTGAGGTCAGATATTGCAGACATTTTCAAAAAACTGAGCTACATGCGGCTTTGGGGGACAATTTGTCAACAATTAAAGCCAACCTACAGTCTGTTAAAACGCAGCTTGCCATTGACAAAGCTGTTTCAGGTGTTGAATTAGCAAATCTCCACAGCACTGTGGAGGTAATGGGCCACTCACTGTCTACCTATTCTGACGATGTTGTGGAACTGAAGGCTAAACTTGATAGCCTAGCCACAGAGGTCGCTAGGCTGGAAACAAAATGTGAGAACCTGGAAGCGAGGTCACGCTGCAACAACATTCGGATCGTAGGGATCATGGAGGAGGAAACTGTCTCTACTTTATCTGTGGCCACTATGCTTAATGAAGCACTCAAGCTAGACAAGGAGCCGCTGCTGGACTGGGCGCACAGAGCGCCCCAGCTGAAACCGAGAGCGGGTGAGCAACCACATCCTATTATCACTAGATTTTACCACCATAGTGACTGTGTGGATGCTTTACGGCGGCCGTCAGATCAATTTTGGTTCATTGGGATCTCAATCTTCCCTGACCATACCGTGAAAGTCCATGAGCACGAGCTGCATTTAACAAAGCTAGGAAGCTACTTCGTGGCATTTTGTTTTGTTTGTGTTATTGTTATTATTTATTTCTTATGTTAAAGATTAAAAATTTCAATAAAGATAACTGGGAAAAAAACACAGTAAATGAAGTAAGTAGTCATGTCATTAAGCTTGTCTTCAGTGCTGTCATGCCAACACTGACTATCCATAAATTATCACTGAAAGCTTCGAATTTGACAATAAAACATAATTTCAAAACATACAGTAAGTGTGTTGGACTAAAAAATCCTGTACCTTGCTGTGACTGTTATCTCCGTATCTTCCCATCAGGTTGACCCGGTGGCAGTTTTTATACCAGAAGGCTCCCTTGTAGGACAGGGCACAGTTGGTGACAGCAATGTCGTTGTCATGGTCAAATGTGGAGAATGGACGCCCATGGTGGTAGGTCATAGAGTCACCTGAAAAGTACAAAATCAAAGAGACGGTTTCAATCAGGAAAACAGATGGCTATTATCATAGTTCGAACAATGAGCTGGAATATAGGTTGGGTAGGTTGAATTTCTACGTTCCATATTATGTGTAATCATACATTTTACATTTTATTTCTCATATTTAAATAATGAAAAGTTCTGTATTGCTATTTTAGATAGCTGCAGATAGCTGTAGATGGTAGGTTGCTGTTGAACCCCTCGATGTCACACCTCCATCACTGAAAATTAGATTGCCAGATCTTTTGTGCGAGCTTGAAGCTGTGGTAACCCTCAAAAAGAAAGCAGCTCTACTCTAAGTGTCTCCCAGATAACCAGACTTCTACCCCAATCTCTACGGGAAAGCCCAGCTACCTTGCGGAGAAAACTCATTTCGACTGCCTGCATGCGAGACGTCATTCTTTTGATCATGAGTTCATGTCCATAAGTGAAGGTAGGAATGTAGATCGACCGGTAAATGGAGAGCTTCGCCTGGCAGCTCAGCTCCCTCTTCATCACAACAGACCGGTACAGAGTACGCAATACTGCGGAAGCCACACTGATCCATCTGTCAGTCTCTTGAATCTGGTTCTGAATTGTAATTTATGAATTGGATTTGCTACTCCTTTGCACTCTGAGATTCATTTTTTTGTTAACTGGCACTATATAAATACACTGTATTGAATTCACTGTGTTTGTCATCAGTTATTGTCTTCTGCTGACAGGTGAAGATGGACTATGATGTTTTAGACTGAGGCTGTGTGTACATGTGTGTCTGTTTATTACCAAATTATCTCATCAACCATTGGACAAATTTTAATGAAACTTGCATTGGATGTTCACTTACAACCTTTGGAGACAATCCAGTTCACAATAGCTGCCATTAATAACTGCCGTTAAAGCACAAAAGAAGCTATAACTCAGTTAATTTTAGAAATATTGTTCGAAAAGTTAGTGTGGTTGTGGCTGAGAATGAGTTCTGAGTGCTAACAAATGGCACAGGATCTTTGTTTGGATCTTTACCATTAACTATTTGAAGTCACCTCTGTCCGTCTTTTGCCAAAATATCTCATGAACCACTGGATGGTTTGAATGAAATTTTCATTGAATCTACTACTACAACTGATTACTTTTATGAACCAACCTAATTTAACATGGCTGCCACAGCCAACTGACCTTAAAAACACAATTTCCAGATATTGTGCTTAAATTTGGTGTGATAGTAGCTGAGTAATGCAAGTGCTACTCATTTAGCAAAATTCTTGCGTAAAACATTAACTTATTAGCTTAATCTATTAACTCTTGTTAGCAAAATATTTCATGAACTACTAGAGACTGTTTAATGAAACCTTCAGAAAGTTATATTCAAATATACATCTACAACTGAAGTAAATCAAATTCAAAATGGCCACCACATCTAATCAACATTAGCTAACATATAGTGATATATGTCAGTTTTACAGCTAAAATTTGAAGTGGTAGTAGCTGAGTTTTAGATCCCATGATATTGCATACAACTCAAAACAATTCTGTCATTTCTTGACACAAAATAATCTTAGTTTAAAATGCAGTGGACATTATGCATCCCTTTAAAAGCTCACTAAACACACCCCCACATACACCAACCTGCTAATGCAAGTAGTCCTACCAACTAGAGCTTAAAGCAAGGATTAGTTTTCCTCGGAAAAAAGTTGAGATTAAAAGCCCTGTTTCTAGATTTTTGCTTTCTCCTTTTGTAAACATTGTCTCAGCGTTGGATCTTGTGGTCATTAACAGTGATGCAGAAAAGGCAGATGGTGTGAAAACAAACAACAACAGGCAGCAGACATGAGCTTTACCTGCTGTCCCGCTGTATCCTCCTACGTGGACTTTGTATCGGCTTCGAGGTTCGGAGACAGAGAACTTGTCATACTGAGCGTAGGCAGTTTCTCCTTTATCTCTGAGGTCGACTCGCAGCTCATACTGTCCCCCAGCTGTGATCTTATGCAGGTTAGACAGACCTGAGTGAAAGAGGATGATGTTATCAGCTTCCATCACTTACTTAACACTTACATACTGACAAATGTTATATTATCAACTAGATCTCAAGTTTTCTATCTTTACATGTAAAGCTTGTCTCACAACATATGTTTTATTTTATTTTTTTTATTTTCAATCAGTGTAGAGAAATATGAATTCTGGTTAAAACATTATGCATCTTCCGCATAACTAACAACACATGTATAATCATAAAATACATTTTACTAGCTGAGAACTAGATTTGTTTGATGTACAATCATGGGAAAAAGAAAGTGCACTGTCTTTCAAATCTAGAGTTTTCTGTATAAGGACTTCATTTAACTGATCTGGCCTTTACCACGTTCATGATTTTATTCATTAGACAAAATGAAGCCAAAATGAAAGCTGTGTGTGAAAAACCAAGTCCAGTCTTGCTGCTTCTACAGGATTTCAGGGGTCCAGTATCCGTCAGATGCTGCTGATGAAATGTACTGATTACTGACCATCATCACTGTGACCACCTCTATAAAAGCAGCAGTTTTTGTTTTGTTTTGTTTGCTGCTCCGGAGCAAACAGGTGTGTGTTAACACACTGACATTAGCAATGACCTTAGAGAACTAACTGTTGCTGCTCATTAATCTAAGAATGTTTGAAAGTCTTTTCCAAACTGTTTGGAAGACAGTTCAAAAGGAAAACATTTAAGTCTGTTGCTAATTTTATCAGGAGCAGAAAATTCACCCCAAGGTCAGACTGTACAATGCTCAGAAAATTACAAATAAACCCAAGAGCTCCACCTCAGATTCTACAGGCCTCAGTTAGCAGGTTAAAGGTTAAAGGTCATCACAGGACAACAAGACAAGTACTGTTTGTTTGTAATGCTTGCAGGAGAAAGTCTCTTCTCTCTAAAAACAACATGGCAGCATGACTTAAGTTTGTAAAGCTTCATCTGAATGAAGCAGAAGACGTCTGGAACAATGACCTTTGAACAGATGAGATCAAAGTAGAGATGTTTACCCATAATGCACAGCTCCATTTTTAATAAAAAAACAAACAAAGCATATCAGCACAAACACCTCAACTGTCTGACTTAACATCTTTGCTTTGTTTTTGTTAATTAAATAATGACAGTGGAATCTGTTGGGTGTTTTTGCACACTTGAGATTACATTTGAATAATAATTTTAGAATCTGGCAAAGACCTGGTGAAGACCAGATCAGTTTTATGTCCTGACACATGAAAACTATAATTAAAAGAGGGAGCACTTTCTCGTTCCTATGTTTAAATCTATTTAATAAAAATGTTCAAATCTTTGTTATATGTTCAATATAACTGTAACTTTCATGCACTGAGGAATATTGTATTTTATTTTGCAAGATATTACCAAGCCAGAATTCATCATTCAAGTCTCCAAAACCAGCTGTGTAATTCTTCCAGTTGCGGAAAAACTCCAGGTGGCCATTTTGACGCCGGAGGAAAACCTGCAAGAAAAGCAGCTCCATGAGTGTCAGAAGAATAAAAACTTAGCAAAGACATTTTTTACCTATCTTAGTATTCTCTGTTCTTTCTTAAAAACCTTGTTTTAAATCAAATCTGTTAGGCTTGGTTTCTTTTCTAAACTGGACTGATATTAGTTAATGATTTTGTTTTGTATTTCTGTTTAAAAAGCAGGTACATTGTCACCCAGAAGCAAAAAGGCCATTGTGGTTTTCTCAGAAAACAGTCACTGGATATACATCTATTACTGATTAACTTTGGAAATCAATTCAAGATGGCCACCAAAGCTAAGCAACCTTAGAAATCACAAAAATGGCTATAATGAACTAACTAAGGCAGCTATACAGACATTAAGCTTAAATCTGTTGTGGTAATAGCTGAGAATCCTTTCAAGTGGTTTTAAAAAGGTTGCAATTACCAATTGGAGTCAGCTGTGTCTGACTGTTAGCAAAATATCTCATTAGCCACTTGATGACTTTTAATGAAGCTCTCAGAAAGTAATCATTTGGGTATACATTTACAACTAATTAACTTTTGGAGACAACTCAATTCAAGATGGCTATCACAGCCAACTGACCATAGGAAATACATCAGTGGCTATAATTTGACAGATTTGACAGATGTTGAGCTAAAAAGTTTACTTTCGTGTGTAAAGTTTCTGTAAGGTTTACATAGATTTTCGGACACTTTTTAACTCTAGTTAGCGTTGTTGTTTTCATCAGTTTAACTACACGAATGGGATCAAATTGTGTTTTTCTAACAGGCAATTATATATATCTGTACGCAGATACACACATATCCACATCACACTTCATTCAGATATCTGAACCACATTATTATTTTGACATTAACTAGTTTTAGAGACATTTGAGTCACATTTATGTGGAGTTATTTAGCACGTAACTTTTAAAAAAAGCACAATTACATAACACAATATAGGAGAAAAAAAGGAGCATAGAATGGTTAGTAACCTCGCAGAGCTCAGTGTCAGAGCGAAGACTGAAGATTTTCACACCTAAAACTTCACCAAAGTAAAATGGTGCGCTGCAGCCATCAGCTGGTTTACCTCAGTGTGAACACGACATCAGCATTGTGTTTAATTTAGTCCATATAATGCAACATGACACTGCTCAGATTGTTGTGATGTGACTGACACAGCTTACAGTGACTACAGCAGGCCTAAAAACAATCAGAACAAAATGCAGCATTCTGCAATCTATTTTAGTAAAGAAAATTCAGACAAAATAGACATATTTTAGAAAGGATTCTGATAAACAGTTCCTTAAAACTTTTAGCTGCAGAAAAAGAAAACACCAAGAAAAAACAAAACAAAACCAGCCATATCTTCAGAATATTCAAAAATATGGTCGTATAATTATCTTTAATCAGTTGACAGTTGGGTGGACCAGGTATTGACTGTGCTGCTTGTGTAGGTTCATGAAATCCAGTTAGGTTGGAGGTCCTACAGTTTAGCTAAGGAAGGATTGTGTTCAGACGACCAAATGTGTGTGAATACGGGGGGTCCAGGCCACTGCTGAAGGTGGTCTGAGTTTAAACACCGTCAGTGCACATTAAGGCCATTTACACTTGTATTTAGTGCTAATTAAATGCAATGTGATCATAAAGAACAGATGTTTGTTCCAAGTGTGAACGAGATCTAAGAACCCAAGAAAAATAACCAAAAAAAAACATTAGAAAAGTTAGAAGAAAAATTAAGTTTTAATTTTTTTTTGCTAAGTTGTTTTTAATGTGTTGACACAACAGTGGTTCATCCCTTTAGTTTTTTCTGCCTGACTTGTGGATCAAATTAAGTGACCAGACAAACAAAAACCTTTGAAATTGTCAGGTACACACATAGCTGTGGGAACATATTTAAGTTGGGGGTGCTTTGAGCAAACAGTGCTAAACAAAATGATGGTATTCCCAGACAAAATGTAGAACAAAAAAGCTACAGAAAACATCATGTTTTAGGCAGTTTTACACATAGATGTACAATAAAAGTGCAGCCTCATATATCAGATTTACATCATATATTATCAAATTAAAATTAATACTGGAATTTAAACATAAACAAATTCTATTTTTTTATTATTATTCTGTTGTTATTTATTATTTAGCTATATATGTCCTCTGGCAACCATCAGGGGGTGCTGCAGCACTGTCCGCATCCCTATTTACTACAGCTTTGAGTAAAAAGACTGAAAAAAGGCTGAAAAGGGGGAAAAAAAATCAGAGAACAATTTAAAAACCTTTCAGAAAGTCAGGAAAACTAATCAAAACCACTTGAAAGAATTACTAGAAAACCTGGCTGCTTGGAGGGACATGAGGGGTGGTGCTCTGAACTTTTACACAGTACTGTCTCAGCTCATTTTAGGGATCTGCTGAGTGACTTACAATCCACCCGCCTTCGTCGGTACTCATGTCGCAGTACACCTGCAGGGGCTGGTCCTCATCTCCCCCCAGATAGATGGTGTACAGGCCTGGGGACTTGTCACCATTCAGCAGGGTCTGGGAGCAGTCCCGGGGGTGTCTGTACTGCACACCAGCTACACGCACAAACACATACAATGCAAAATAATAAGAAAACGGCCCATAAAAACATTTTCTTTTCTTTAGCTGACAGAAAACAGTCTTTCTGGTAGATTTCACTGCCTTGAAAAAAAAACATTAACATTAGCACATTTTACTGATAACAGTAATGAGAAAAAAAGCGTTTTTTTCTTTTGAAGTGAAAATGTGTGCTAAAGTACATTTAAAAAGTAAAATAAATGTTTTTAATGACTGGAACCGGCCAATATTCAACTTGATTGGCCATGATTGGTGATTGACTGGTCAGCAATCAAAAATCAGATATTATTCCAGTCATTGAACACATCACAGACAAATCTTTGCCTCCTGCAGCAGTGTCTGTCTGTTAGCAAAACATCTCATAAACAGAACAGATTTTAATGAAATTCTCAGAAAGTAACAATCGAATGGATATCTATGACTGATTACCTTATGGAGTCAACCCAATTCAAGATGGTCGCCACAGCTAATCGACTTTAGCCAACATAAACATGACTGTAACTTAGTCATATTTATAGATATAAAGCTAAAGTTTGATGTGATCATAGCTAAAAGTCATCACCAACACAGTCTGAGTGCTAACACACATTAGCAGTCTTGCATAATTACATGCGATCACACATAATGGCTTTTACAAGGTCCATCCTAACTCCATCATTTCTTATCATAAAGTGACCTTATTTTTAAACTCTGCCACGAATGGTAGCAGCTTATAATGAAATAAACACAAAAATGGATATAACTAATTTCATTTTATAAATATTGAGCTAAACTTTAGTGTGGGCACTAACTGATTCTGTGAAATCTGTATTTTACTCTGGAATTACTTATTGGAGTCAATTCTGTTAGTTTTAATAAATAAATATGTTGAACGTTGTTAAAAAACACTCACTGCTGATGGCAGAAGTCAGCTGCTACCTGTTTCTAGCACCACACAGACTTGTGTTCATATGAAACTACTCACTGGTGGTGAAGGTAGTGCTGATGACTCGGCTTCTCTTGGGACCAGCAAGGGCCTGCAGCCGGACTGAGTACTCCGTGGAGGCGGTGAGCTGAGCCATGTTGTACGACATGGCGGTGGGACTCAGGACCACCTCCTGGGAGAAGGAAGGCATTATTCTCATACTGCTGATCGACAGACTACAATCTGAACTTGTAGGTCAGTCCTGGTCTGGACAAAGCTGCTGCACACTGACCCGGATGGTGCCGCCGGCAGACTCGAAGCTGAGGATGTAGCCAGTGATGTCAGCACGGGGAGGCTTCCAGGTGAGCATGGTGTTCTCTGTCTGGATGTTGCTGGCTGCAAGGTCCTGAGGGGCATCCACATCTGAGCACAGGATTTTTTTGAACGATGATCAACAAGATCATATTACCAAAACATGAAAACAAATACACATGAGCTAGTATTCTGTCTGTGTGAATAAAAAACAGTCTTTAAATTCACTGAAGTGTAAATAAATATGCAGGGAATTGCAAAAGTAGTATTCTCTATTTTGTTGTCTTACAATCTGGAATTTACAACTGTAAATGACTTTTTAACTTCATTATAAATAATGAACCTATGCATTTTGTCTATATTATTCACTCCCTCAAAGTCAATACTTTGTAAAGTCACCTTTGACAGCTGATCCAGCAGCAATTCTATTGAGGTCCATGTCCATGTGCTTTGCTTCTTTAAATTCAGTGGGCCCATTTGCTCCAGGACCCTTAACTGGTTCTCCTTAAACCAGTACAGTGTTGCCTTAGCAGTGAGTTTAAGGTCTTTGTCCTGCTGGAAGGTGAACCTCTATCATAGTCTCAACTGGTTTCCCTCAATAATTTGTCTGTATTTTGCTCTGATTGTCTTTCCTTAAACTCTGACCAGTTTCCCCATCCCTGCTGATGAAAATCATCCCCACAGCACAATACTGCCATTACCGTGCTTTACTGAGGAGATGATGTTCTCAGCATGATTAATGGATGAAAGGTTTGTATCAAACATGGTCTTGTCTCATCTGATCATAGCACATTATTTTAAGTGTTTAGGGAAGAAATTCCAGCCAGTCTTCCTTATATTTTCTTTAATCAATGTCTTTTTCCTGCCAGTTTTCCATGAACCTTAGTTCTGTGCAGCTTACAGTAATCATATTGTCAGATCCACCCATCTCTGCAAACAGGTTGCCTAGCTCCATCAGGAGTATCTTTGGACTCCTAGATGTTTCTCTGATTAATGCCCTCCTTACCCACTCCATGAGTTTTGGTGGACGACCTTCTCCTGGCAGCTTTGCACTGGTGACACAACTTTTCCTTTTTTTTATAATTCAAGGTCTGTCTATCATTTCTTGAAGGAATGTATCTCATTCACCAAGTTCCCAGACAGTGAGTTTATACTAAGACAATCTTATCTTTAAAATCTGTGTTGGTACAATAATTAAAATTGTGTTATATACAATTACATAAGATTTAGCCCAATCTGTTAGCACTTGGAGTGTGCGTTAAGAATGACTCTTAGCTACTAGCACACCAAAATTTAGCTCAATTTCTGTAAAACTAGCTGTGTTAAAGCCATAGTTTTGGTTGATTGGCTGTGGCAGTCATCTTAAATTGGGTTGACTCCAAAAGTTAATTTGTGCATGAGTGGTAATAATGGACTTAATGGATCTCCACGGGATGTTCAGGGTTTCTCTGACCTGTGTGGAGAGGTCCTTTATCCACATGTCTCTTGCTTGGTGGTTGTCCTTACGACTTAGAGGTTCTGAACTGGTGTTTACTCTAGGGCAGGGGTGGCCAATCCTGGTCCTCAGGGCCACTATCCTGCATGTTTTCCTTGTTTCTCTGCTCCAACACACCTGATTCAGAGGTTAAATCACCTCTTCATGTTCTGCAGAAGCCTGTTAATCACCCATTGATTCAAATCAGGTGTGTTAGAGCAGAGAAACAAGTAAAACATGCAGGATGGTGGCCCTGAGGACCAGGGTTGCCCCCCCCCCCCCCTGCTCTAGGGGCTATCAGAACATCTGGAGTATTTTGTGTTAATCCTTTACTTCTAATCAAATTTCCCAAACCATTTAAATTGCAGATTGTAAGGCTACAAAATGGTAAGAATAAAAAGGGGGTGCATACTTTTGCAACTTCTTTGTGTTTTTAAATTGATTGTGACTTAATCAAATGAGCCACATGTGGGGAACCTGTCTGACCTGTGGTAAACTCTGTTGTAGTGGCTGCACTCTTGGCCAAGTCCCTCACAGCGTAGACCTTCACGGTGTAGTGTGTCGCTGGCGTCAGAGAGCTCATTTCAAACTCCACCACGTTTCCTGATACACGCTCCATCACCGGAGCCACTGGAACACACACACATAGGCCGACGGCTCAAGCTCAGTTTGGAGATTTTGAAGATGGATGATGTTATTTTGTCAATCAAGTAAAGATAAAAACAAACTGTTAGGAAATGTGCAACTACTTTTCTTTGTCAAATTTGATATTTAAACACTTTAGTTTACTTTCAGAAATTGTTGCAGTACTGAAATAAAATGATAATAAAATACTCTGACTGAATCGTTTTATTTGTGTTCAAGTATCATTGTCTCATCAGTTTAAGATTTAAAGAAAAGATGAAAACATAATACAGCATTCTCCTCTGTATCAGGTCAAAAAATAGGTAGCAGCTATGGAGGACCGAAAGCAGCATAATCAAAAATAAAAGCATATATATATATATATATATATATATATATATATATATATATATATATATATATATATATATTTTGCTTTTGCCTTTTCCCTACACATTTCCTCCTCCTCTTCAATCAACGTACATTTCTGCCTCAGTATGCAAATGAGGAGACTGTCTTCTTGGTCCAGCTCCTCTCCTATTGGTCAATAACCAGAAAGGAGCAGGATCCATGTGCAGATCGATTGTTCAGGCCTGCGCTCTCAGCTGCTTCAGGAGAACGCCTCATTTGAGAGGAAGTGAAGTCTAGCAGAGATATACTTGTTGTCATTGAACCTGTTGGTGGGACACTAAGCCACATTAGCTTGGTGTTTACGTACGTACCCAGTATTGTTACAGTTTGGTTTCTCTGGTGTTTTGGTGCCGTTACTTATTTTATCTGTTTGGATTCCCCTTATTTCCTGGTTTTCAGTATGCATGAAGTACTTAGTACCCATATGTATCAGGTACATACATTTATATATATATATATATATATATCCATTCTCTTCCGCTTATCTGGGGTCGGGTCGCGGGGGCAGCAGCCTAAGCAGGGAGACCCAGACTTCCCTCTCCCCAGCCACTTGGGCCAGCTCCTCCGGGGGAATCCCAAGGCGTTCCCAGGCCAGCCGAGAAACATAG
>NC_051430.1:2940735-2958600 GCF_001649575.2 Kryptolebias marmoratus | reverse complement strand
GGCCACCAGGCGCTCGCCAACGTGCCCCACCTCCAGGCCTGGCTCCAGAGTGGGGCCCCGGTGACCCGCGTCCGGGCGAGGGAACACTGTGTCCAATATTTATGTTCATCATAAGGGGTCTTTGGGCTGCACTTCGTCTGGCCCCTCACCTATATATATATATATATATATATATAAATATTGGACTGATTTATTTCACTGATTGGCAAAAGCCTGAATTTTAATTTTTGAGTCTGAAAGGATTCTGTTAAAAGGTCAAACTGAACCCTGCTGCCTGATCTTTTTGTTTTTGTCAGTCATTCATTTCCAAAACATTGGTCGTTTTCTCTATTTTAAAATTATGTTGAATAAATTTTCCCATTCTGTCTCAAATCTTTAACAAAATAAACTATGCTGTATTGTTGTATTTACTTAGAAACTGTGCACCAATTTATTTGTTCTGATCTTTGATTCTCCCAGATTCAAAGTAAATCAAACTGTTTTGTCATTTGAAATGTTTATTTCGGCTTGTTTTGTGTTTCCTGAGATAGGTGTTAATTCAACAATATATACTGGTTGTACAAAGGTGTGTGTGTGTGTGTGTGTGTGTGTGTGTGTGTGTGTGTAGATACCAGAGTCTGCACTGTATGTGATGACATAACCATCTACAGTAGCGATGGCCGGCTGCCACAACAGCAAGGTCTCAGTGTCTGTGATGTTGACTGCTGTCAGACCACGGGGTTTATCCAAAGCTGAAACACACACACACTTAATCAGTTCTGTTGGGATGACTAATGAGCATCAAACGGGTTCATATAATACATGTAGAGAAATATGAATCCCCCCCCCCCTCCATTCTAAACTGTAGTTGTTATAATTTAGTAGTTAAACTCTTACAGTGAAATGAAACCTAAAGCTTTTTTGAAGTACAGTGGCAAGAAAAACAAATCTTTATATTTAAAGGTTCAGAAACCTTTAGCTATACTATAAACTCACTGCTTATAAAAAATTTGCTAAGAACAAATTATTCAATTGGGATGTGCAGTAGTTTAATCCACATGCAGACGAATGTGTAAATTATTTAGTTTACAAGGAGCTGCATGTCCAGACTGAGCACCGGAGGGTAAAGTTGGTGGCATCTGGAGTGGAGGTTGTTCAGTCCTGTCACTCGAAAGGCTTTTTCATTATCCGGTTGCAGTCGGATACCACTACACACAGGCGTGGATGGACTCAGTGCACATTGAAAATGTATGAGCTCAGGGTGTCAACTTGCAGGATCTTCAGAACCTTATTGCCACAAGAGATGATAAAATGACTGTATGGGTCAGTTTCACACTGAATGACTGTCTGTATCCAGACCTGAGTGGGATACCACACTCCTCCCACTTGGGACTAGCAGTGTGTTCGTACTGCCAACTCTATTATTCGTTCAATCTAATATTGTGATCACTGCATGACAGTCACATGATCTTTTAACATGATCCATTTTATTTACACCACTCCGTCTTACTACTTCAGCTGTTTTGTCAGTGAATGTAATGTTATCCATATACATGTATGTACTTGCATGTGTTGTTTTGTAAGATACCTGTGGTGACACTGTCAGATCCAGGCTCACTTTCCCTCTGACCTTTGATGGCAACAATAGTGACTTCATATGTGACCCCAGGCGTCAGGTTGGGCAGCACAATCTGAGACTCGGAGCCGTCCACCGTCAGCGTCTTAGCATTACCTGGGAGTTAAAACAACAAAGAGGAAAGAAATTAAAGTTTGTAGCTTTATAATCTTTACCAGATGTTGAGTTTTAAAGCTAGAATGTTCCTTCATTGCTCATGTGCCTGAATTGATTGCATTGAAATATGTGATAAAAATAACTGTTCATTAATTCAAATGCTTGATCTAAATGAGACTGGGATACAGATTATGTTAAATTTGTTACACTTGATGTTTATTGTCATTTTTCTCATCTTAATCCTTTAGAGGGCATGTCTCAAGTGATCAGCAGGGGGCAGTATTAACCTATCTCTGAAGAGGATGGTGGACAGCCATTATTAACATGAAAACTTAACTTTTGGAATTAAAAATGCATTTAATCTCAACATATTTTCTGTTCATAAGGTCATAGTTAAAGTTAAAAGTGAAGGTAGTAGTTGCTGGCCTTTGTTGTGTCTTTACAGTTTACAGTCCAACTGCTGGGAGTGTTTTATCGCCCACAACCAAAGGTGGAGGGTGCAGTGTGTGTGTGTGTGTGTGTGTGTGTGTGTGTGTGTGTGTTTGTCTGTAGTGTTAAATGGCTATAACAGCCAACTTTACAGACATTGAGCTAAAATTTGGTGTGGTAGTAGCATTTACTTTGAACACTAATATGTTTTGTGAGATGTATTGTTAAAACCCTGACATTAACTAATTGGATTAAACACTGACTGTCTGTTCCATGAACTGCTGAATAGATTCTGATGAAACTTTCAGAAAGTAATGATTGGCTATACATTTAAAACTGATAAAATCAACCCAATTTAAGATGGCTGCCACAGCCAACTGACCTTTCAAAAAACACACAAAAATTTCATCATATTTATAGAGATTAAGCTAAAATTTGATCAGGGAGTAGTTGAGCATCACCCCCAACACATCTTTTGAGTGCTACACATTGTTTGAGATATTTGTCTAAAACCTCTGACCATAACTTTTACAGTCAGCCTTGTCTCTGTTACCTAAATATCTCATGCATATCCCACTGCATTTATTTGAATGAAACTCAGAATGTAACCCCTGGATGTACATCTACAACCTAATAATTTTTAAAGTCTTTCCAAGATGACTGCCACAGCTAGTTGACATTATCGAACACAAAAACGACTTGAACTAAATTTTACAAATAATAATCCAAAATTTAGTGTAGTAGTAGTTGAGAGTCATTCAAAACACGACTCAAAGTGCTACATATTGCACAAGATTTCTCAATATTGCATGAGATTGTGCATATTGTAGTTTGAGGTTTAACCAAAACAGCTTAGTTAGTTTAAAACTCTGGCATGAAAGGCATATTTTGCTAGGCCATTAAAAGAATAAGTTACAATGGTAGGAGTGTTTCCTGTTCACAGAGATACTGACCTCCGTGAGCAGGTACGCAGGTGACCTGGTAGCTGTCCACCCGAGCTCTCGGTGTCACCCAGTGAACTGTGGCAGATGTGTCGGTCACTTCAGAGAAACGGATGCCCCTAGGTGAACCCAGGTCTGGTACATATGAGACAGAAGTGGCAAATGGAGGAAAATAAAACATCAAAACCAAGATTTAATCAACATCTGCTTTCTGACTGTGAAATATGAATGCATGATATCAACATGTGATAGAGAGTACTTTCTGCAATAGCTCGAAGCAGCAGACAGGAAAAGACACAGAAATCCAGTTATTGCAGCCAGGGGAAATCCTACACTGAGAGGAGCAGGAGCAGGAGCAGGAGAGAGACAAAAGAGGGACCTGAGGAGGTCCCAGCCCACAGAAAGACCCTTCCGACTTGGCGGCTGGCGAGCCACAGTATCTTGCGTGACAGACCTGAGGAGATTAACTTGCCCTCATTTCATGGAAAACACAAAAGTGAAACATGCGCCACGCAACCCAACAGTAAAGCCTTGCCCTCGGGGAGGACAGACACAGGCACAGACAAGCCTTTTATGTGACACTGACAACCCCCCCCATTAACCAGTGCCGCCACCACCACCTCCTTTATAAAAACAGGCACTGACTCAGAGGGGCAGGTAATTAGGGACAACATTTTGAACAATGACTTGACAGAAAACACAAAGAAACTTTAATCCCTGAGTGGAGTTCAATATATAAAAACCTTCTTTCTTATGTTCAAAAATAGATCTGCTCAGAATATGTGTCTATATTTGTATTTTTTTGCATTTTAAACTTGCATTTTCACTGTAAAGCTGGAAGGGCATTCACGTCACTTTTAACAAGACTTTAATAATGTGTCATTATTGTAGCTTCTGTCTTTAATATTTTAAACTGACCACAACCATTTTAATGATAGGTTTAGCTGAGGCATGTATCCAGCAGTGAGCCACTGTGTGGTTTGTCTGAATTAGATGTGATGCTGGTGTCCCAGATCAGAAGACAAAAGACGTGTGGTATCAAGAGTATATGTTAGGACACAGTTCACATATTATCATGCTGTTACCATCAAAGACGAGTCTGACAGGATATGACATCATTCCACACAGACAACACTAACGAGACACTTTCAGAGTTCCAGAGTTCCATCACAGCTTCGTGATCCATCCTGTCACCATGTACCTGTTCTCACCCTTTCCATTACAGACTTGGAGCTTCTTCCCAAACTGAGACCAAAGAGTTCAACATTGTACCGGGTGTCCTCAGTGAGATCTGTTAACGTGGCATTTTTCTCCTCACCACCCAGAACCAGCTCTCTGGGTTGGCCTGGGTCATCGTCCTGACTCAGCATTAGGACAAACGTGTCAAAGATGTCCTCCTCAGCCATCCAGGTCAGCATGAAGCTGTTGGGGGTGATGTCAGTGACTAGGAGAGCTTGCACCTCTGGTTCGGTTTCTGAGTGACAGTGGGGGAGAGTCAGTTTTTCTCCTTTGTGGAACTTGACAGAAGTTTGAAAGTTGAAAAGCATGGAAGCAAACAAGTCTTACAGTGTCCTCACAGTGGCAGAGAAGAGTTTCAGAGAAGAAAAGCAAAGGAAGGAAAGTTTAAAGAAATTATTTAGATCTTTTGAGGTAAAGCTTCATGGAAATGTTTGGTATGGACTGGGTTTGTACCACAAACTTACTTAGTTGTATTGGGTATTTATCTGGTACTTACTAGGTATGGAACAGGTAAGTTGTTTTAACAGCAGCAATTTGGTCTTGGCCATATTTAGCCATTAGCTCATAAACATCCATTTTTGAGGAAAATAAAGAATTTCTTTAAATTGAGGTCATTCAAAAAACTATCTACAACAGGTAAGATATTAACTGTTCATAACTTTTTTCACAAAACCCTACTTAAAAAGAATCATCCCTTTAAGCAACAGAGTTGTTTCTCCAAGTTGCTGAGAAAATTCCAGTGACACCATGTTTGCCTCAGCTGACTGATCTAACAAGAAAAGTGGTATTATGAGTAAAAGAAACAACACTTTTTACTAAAATAAAACTGCAACTATGGCAAGGGTTTATCTTTAGGTTTCAGTGAAAAAACACATTACCCAAGGCTGCAGCCGTTTTAGGCAATTAAACTACTATTCAAAACATTTTAACTTCTAATAAGCAGAAATTTAAAGAAGCCCTTTGGGCACACTTTGTACCTCAGCACAGTATGCTTCTCTAAGTCACACCTTACAGTATTTTACTGAAGGTATTTGTACCAAATAGAACACAGCAATAAATAAATAAATAGAGCATTAATGAAAGCAAAAGTATGAATTTGGATAAACTGTTTTTGTTTCTGTACCAGTGATTTACTGGTCTATATACATTCCAATGCTCTCCTATGCTCTCCTGGATGTCTGCCTCTGAAGGTTTATGGGTACACCCAACTGGGAGGAGACCCTGGAGCAGACCTTGCTGAAAGGATTGTGTATCCTCTCAGGCCTGGGCCTTGAGATCCCCCAGAAGGTGCTGGAGAGAAGAATATCTGAGTTTCCCTCCTGGAGCTGTTCCTCAAAACCACAAATAAGTGGAAGAAGATGGATGGATGTTTTCTCTTTTTAAACTACTAACCTCAAATGAAAAATCATTTCCGTTTTGTATAATAATCTTTCTGTCAGCATCTTTTGATGCTCAGGCCTGATGTGTCGCCTCTTCCAAATTTTGCATCCAAGTCTTTTTTCATTTGAGTTTTTCTTCAACACAACTTTGTTGTTGTTAAAAATGCAGTACATTTTGGACGTGAAGTTGATGTGTTCTGTTTATGATATCCACTGTGTTTGATTTTAGCATGAAAGTTCTTAAAATACTGTTTTATTTGAATTATATGTTTCTGACATTTTAAAACCTGAAATACACGGCAGAATTGGCTTGTGATCGGCACTGGCTGGTTATCGGCTTTGAACGGTTGTTCATCGTGTAGACTAATGGTTTCTATTTGTGTACTGGCTGGAGATCAAAGGACAGGAAGAATGAACTGATTTTAGTTTTATGAATTTCATATTTCAACCTATGTAATGAGACACGTTGGATTAGGAACTGTTTTCAGACTGTTAGGAAAATTTAAGTTGAAGTGGGCTTCATTTGCTGACCCAAACTGCTGTTCCATTTAGCAATGCTAACAGTGCTAACAACGCTAATTACACAGATAAATGTATGAAAGACAGTTAAATTGTCAGCAATCCTTTTGTCTTTGCTTTACTAAAAGAAGAATATTTTCTTTTTACTCTTGACAACATGCAACTCCTCTTGCACATGGTGTGAATTGTCCTCTGCTCTTAATATTTTCAGTTAATAATCATTAACAGCATGAAGGATAAGAGTTACAGTAAAATGAACAATGACTTAACAATAAAACAGTTCTAACAAAGGGTGAGATGTTCTTTTTCAAATATTACTTCTGACACAGAAGCTGCAAATTATTTTAAATAAAGATCTTATAGGAAATAACTAATTTCTTGTAATATTGTACACCATATTTTAAGGTAAGCAGAAAAAAGATTAGAATGGTATGGAGCAATATTTGATGTTATAATGCAGATATACTATAATCATTTTCTGTTGGGTTTTACTTGTGCAAATCCCTCTGTCTAATATTCTGAAGAACATTATTTGTAGCTTGAGAGTGACAGTAAAAGCTCAGTAACTGATGGTTTTAGAGGAAAACCTTTTTTTTCTGTATATTTTATTATTATAATTATACATAGTCAATTTTTCAATTTAAATGGAAATTAGAAGAATAAATATCTGTATTCAAACAGTAAGAATGAAAGTTCAGATTATTCAGAAAATAATTTATATTATGCTTTTTTCTGTTCTACAGAAAAACTTTAACTTTAACCGCATCCACCTACTTTTCAGTTAAAATAAAATGTATTTTCAGTCAATTGTGTTGAGATGCAGTGTTGGGTGAAAGCTTTGTTAGTCGGTCACTTGGTTGTTTAATCCAACTTTAACACTGGAGACGTTTAAACCAATAGAACCCCAGTGACTACACTGAAGCAGGATTACATTGATTGAATAATTTTTTAAAAACTATCAGAAATTTTAAAATGTTTTCTGTTAATTATGGTTCTTTGAGATAAATCAGAATCAGCCTAAATTGGTATCGGCAGGTCATAGCTGTTCAAAAGTCAGGCATTGGATTGGCCCACCAAACTAGAACTGGTGCATCTCATTTAAAACCTGTACTTCTAAATTCACTCAAAACCTATTTCACTTCACTTGACTTTGTGAACAGTACAGTACAACACAGCCATCTTAGCATGTGCTTACAGATGTGAGTGTGTGCATGTGGAGCTTTAAAAGCTGGGATTTAAGCGATCAATAGCAACATCTAATCATAGCAGAGATCGGAAGATGGCAGGAGTGTGCACCTACTGCAGAAAAAAGATGTGTTTCTTCAGAGGAAAAATCTGCTGCACCTTAATTAGCCCAAGAAACTTCCAGGAGCAGACAGATGGATCCTCAGACTGGAAGGAGCTTTTAAAGCAGTCTGGGTAACAGCAGATAGAAGTGAGCTCAGGAAAGGCTAAAAAAACAGCGCCACTGCTCATTAAAACACTGCGCCAAGTGTGAGGGTCTCAGGGGTCCTTGAACTAGCCTGAAACCCCCTTTTTTCATTGTGAGGGAAAAAAGTGTGAGGCATTTGTTTTGAGAAGAAATGGTGGAAATGAGAAGCCCAGCAGACAAATCCCAGGGAGCTGTCACTCTTCATTAGCCGCCAAGCAGCTTTAACTGGTCAGTGGAAGAGAGGGAGGGCAGTCTCCATCAGCTAACATGTGCTAACTTGCTACTGATTTCACCCTCCCAACACCCCCGTCCAACCCCCTTCCCACACAAGACCTGAAAAAACACAATTCCTGCTCACAAAAAGGAGCCTGTTGTGTGACAAGGTATGTACTGGGGCCAGCTAACCTTCTGAGAAGAGAGTCTCCAGGCAGAAGCTCAGGTCTGGTTCCAGTCTCGTTTGATAACTTCAAAAGAGCAGCTTGTGAATCACAAGTGAGTAAAACTTGTTCTGGGCACTGTTCACACCTTTTTGTGGTTCCATCAATCGCTCCTTGTATGAAACTCCCTCCTTTTTACTCAGTTTTCCTTCTTCCTTCTCCATGGAGAACGTTATTTTCAGTTCGACGTCTTGCTCTAAGAGCCCAGGAACGACCGCCGTGCATAATGTGATCAACTTAGCCAGCGGTCGCATTCACAAGTTAGAATGTATTATGGATTAAGTGAGGCTAATGAAAAATGTTTAAGATGGTTTCAGCACACCATTAGCATGCAGACAATGGGCCATGTTGAGCACATGCCATATTCTGCTCGGCCCCAGAAGCCCCTGGCACCCATGCACAGGAGCCCAGGGGCAATGGCAGCATGAGAATGAGGAGGGAACTCGGGATGCATACAGACGAGAGGCCTCACACAAAGTGACAAAAGCGCCTCAGGGTTTTTCTTTCCTCCGTCAGCTACTCACCCCCCACCCCCCATCTTTCTTCCACTTGACTGCTCCTCATCAGTGAAATGCTCAGTGATAATGCTGGAATAAATGTTGACATAAACACACCTACAGCTGGTTATAAGGATTGTGTAGTGTGCATAAAAAGGGTTCACGATCTGTTGGTGGAAACAGTCTTATGGTGTGGTTATGTGCTTTTTGGAAGCTGTGTTACATGCTATTATTGGCAAGTTTTAGTGTCACAGTTTACAGCTCTTTAATTAAACAGCCACTGTGATTAACAGCATGTTAGTCACTAAAAATGACTGTGGTTAGTGTTGTGGGCGGAGAAACCAATGCACCTGTTGTACCAGTTCAACAGGGACACTGAACTCTTAGTTTCTGCCTGTTCACACTACAGACTCAGTGTTGTTCCAGGCTGGACTCGGACCAACAGGAAGACTGACAGCTTAAAGGTGGATAAAATGCAGATCCGTGGCTGGGCTAATATAGACAGAAGGGGGTTTTGTGTGGGCGCTGCTACTGAGCATTAGCCTATTTCACGATTCCTCGCATCAAAAGAAGGGATACGTTCATGATGGACAGCTGATGAGGGCAGCTTGTTTGGGGATTTAGGTTGCACCTTCTGTCTGAAAGATTTTATGAAGAACAAACTCCTACACCATAACAGCTGATGGCATTAGACTTCTTTACATTAACCTTTTTGAAATGTTTTTACACACTGACTAAAAATATACTGTGTTTTTTTCAAAGGTTTCACTCTCAAAAATTAATAGATCTTATTGTGTACAAAAAAATGCAGGCTCCTAATCAATGGCTTTTATACTCCCTCGATGTCTTAAACTGGGATTTTCTTTGTGTAAATATAGAAAAAATGCATCCATCTATAAGGATTATTACACACATTGTGTAAGAACAGTGGTTTGGTATTCACCCTCTTGGTTTTCTTAATGTTTTGTCACGTCAAAGCTTGACATTGAAATTGATTTTCAATTAAATTTTAAGAACACAAAATACTCCACATTAATACTTTGTGTCACCACTTTTTGCAGCAGTTACAGCAACAAATCTATCCAGGTCATCTTGGTCCATCTGATCACAAGACTTTTTGTCCATTCTTCTAACTAAACTGCTACAGTTCCATCAGGTTGGATGAGTGCTGCTTTTGTTCATTAATTTTCTCAGTTCATCAGCTGACCTGTACTTCACCGCTTTGTGTCTGACCCGTGTGGAGAGTTCCTTGATTTTCATGCTGTTTAGAAGTGTTTCCCTGGTGTTGATTCTGGTGGCTGTTGCAACAGCTATATATCATTAAAACTTAGAGATCTTGGTCAATGTCATTTGTTCAAAAAGGTGGATCTTTTTAAACAAATTTTGGGGCTTCCAAAGGTAATGGTTGAGGCTTCAATGCAAAGGAGGTGAATACATATGAATGCACCCCTTTTCAGTTTCATATTTTAAAGAATCATTTCCAACATGGTTCTATTCTCCATTTAAGTATAATAATGTGAAGTATTTTATGTAGCTTAATAACTTGTGTTTAAATTGAAACTCCATTTAAATTACAGGTTGTAAAGAATATCAGAGGGGAGAATATTTTTGTTGCCCATTGTACTTTTATCTTTTGATACATAAAACATTGAATTGAATAAGAGTTTACTTGCTTTTTAATTACATTTTATTTAGAAATTCAGCAGGAAAAGCAGTTAGTTGGTTTACTAAATGCAGCAGAGAAAGAAGGAATCAAAGAACAGAGCGAAGGCCCAGTGTTGACTTCACTAATACCTGTGATGGTGTCTGCAAAGACAGGGTTTAAGACGGTCCCCCTGTACACCCCGTACAGACCGACCCTATACCAGGTACCGGGGGAGAGGCCAGAGAGGGCGAGGCTGCGGGCATTGGCGGGCACCGTGCGGTTTTGCCACTCAGCACTCGTCTCTGCATCAGTGACCTCGATCAGAAAGGCCTCGAATGCCTCGTCTTCAGCAGACCAGGACAACAGGAAGCTCTCCCACGACACATCGCTGATAGTGACGTTAGTTATCACTGGCTTCTCGTCCTCTGGGTGATGACAAACATATCAACATCATACACAGTGAACACAAAATGTTACATGGAGTTTCATGTTTCCAAGCAGATGCTAAATGTTTTTGAATTAGACTACAGTATGACCATGTCTGGAAACAGAGACTTGATGAATCCTGATTAAAGTTATTAGACAGACTTGCCGGTAAAATATAATCAAACTCATTTTAGATATAGTTTGTCACCAATACAGTAAAATGCTATGGTCAGTATTTCTATTTGTTTTGTTTCATACAATGCAAGTTATTTCATATTGACACAATTCTACCCCTGAAAAAATACTAGTAAACCAAGCACACATACTGTACCTTTGTTTGATGCCACAATAACTGGAAATCAACTGATCAGAGTTCAAAGTACGCCCATGTATATTTTTCCTGTGTTTTTAATGAAATTTCTCCTCTGGTGGTGTTTATTTGTTTTCTGTATTGCTGCATCAAATCATCTGAGCCGTACGTTAGAACACTGCATAGTTTTCTGGGTAATTATGTACAATAAACATTTGAAAGCAGTAGCTAAAGAGGACCAGGGTAGAGTGGAATGACCAGATGTCTCCATGAAAGATGTGCAGCAATCATTTTAAGCCACGTTGTTATAAAAACCTCACAACATGGTTGATGCGTTCCATTAGGAAGCTGGAACTTATAGATGATTTTCAAGTCTAATGTGGGCCATCATTGTGGCAGGTGCTACATAATCAAATAGATATCTGTGACAACAGACAACATTGACCCATGATTGTAATTCTTAGAAAAAAGTATACCTTCTAGAAATATAAATAATTATGTAGAACTATCAGTTCTACATAATTACAGCTGTTTGGAGTGTCATTAACAGCGCTTGGTAATTTTATCACTGAGTTGAAAACTGGTATCCAGTGACAGCTTCTACAGCTTTACTTTGTTTGTTCTTTGTACACAGGGTTGGTATTTTACTAGCACATGTGGGGCTCATCACAGCATATTCTTTTCCTTGTTTTGACAATATGGATGAAATATGTTTATTTAAACAGAATATTTCTATTAAATGTTTTGGCTGATGACTCGGCATATAGCAAGCTCAATGCATTAACAATGTGTGGCTTTGACATGTAAACAATACACATTGCAAGGCATAGCACCAAGCAAGATGGCAGCCATGCAACTCACCTAGCGCCACCAATGACCATTCCAGTGTATTTCAATTTAATCCAATTCACTTCACTTTAATTGTCCCCAGGGGGAAATAAAAAAATTGAGCATAAAAAGCAGCTGCAACAACTCAAAGGACACAAACAAACCAACAAACAAACCTAACAAAATGAAAAACACTTGAAGCAAAACACAACACAAAAGTGGCACTCAGTAAAAAAATACACACAGGCATCAACAACATACACAACAGCACTCACAACAACAGACTACATTCAGACACCATCACTCCAGTATTAAAAATCAAACCAAAAAATGCACAGATAAATAGTTATAAAATTTATGGATGCATAAATTATAAAACACATGAATGAGTAATAAGATGCATAGATAAATAAAATGTAAAGTGCTTTATTAAAACAAAGCCCTTGTGTATTTAATTAGGCCTACCATGCCTGCACATGCCTTACAGCCTTTATTACTGCTCTTATTTTTGTCAACAACAGTGGAAAAAATAAGAAAAAAAACACAGTAAATAGATATTTACTAATTAGGGTTCTGAAAACAGTTATTCACTTACACCTTCCACAGCAACATCCATCTTGGCTCAAGGATTGTTTGAGTCAAAGTCTGACCCAAACAGGTAAGTTTGAATATTTTGCTCTGTTTACCAATGTCAGCCAATTATTGAAACCCTTTTCTGCCTTGTGTGACCTCATCTACAAGAATCCACCTCTGCAGTTTTGTGAGATCCTGCAGTTTAAACCCTTAAATATTTTTTTAACCCAGCAATATTTTAGTTTTTGTTCTACAGTTGTTAGTTAAAAATGCACCACTGGCTGGTAACTTTAAATTTGAAAGTTTCTATCTTATTTACAACAAAGTACAAATGAAATATACAAATCAAACATGCCAGAATGTTTTGCTAAACATGGTTCAACAAAGATAATTTTTCCTTTGTATTACAATTAGCTCATTCTGCAATCAGGAATAAAAAGACGGCCTTCACCTTGTCTGGAGTAAAAGTAGTCCCGTATTTCCACTACAAAGGCCACAAGGAACAAAAAGCCTCATTATCAACAGCTGCCTATAGCCATCTTTCTATATTACCATATAAGTGCTAGGACATAATGATAACAAGCAGCAGGCAGACATGCTGATGCAGCTCGAGCCCATTAATGGCTGTAAATGAGCCATTAACATTTGAAGGTGCAGCGTAGCCCGCCTGGAGCGGCAGGAGTACGCTGTCCACTTCAAACCAGCGTGGAAGCCATGCAGCAGACTGTAATTCAAGTCTATTATATGTGCAAGCATTTAGAGAGTAATCTAAAGAAAAAAAAAGAGAGAGAGAGAGAGATGGGATCCAGGGGATCTCAGATGGACAAAAAAAACTGTCTCATGAGTTTGTGTCTCTACGCAGCATTAAATTCTTGTAAATGATTCTTGATCAACTGCCACTTTAATTATTCAAAATAATAGTTGAGTGTCAGATTAAAAGTTCTCCCTGGAGCTCTGATTTTCTGTCAAATATCTTCCATTTAACACAGAAATTAATCTAGTAAAGACTGCATCAGTGCAAGTACAGTATGCCTATGAGGACCAGGCCTCAGACATGTTGTCAAACACATCCTCGCATGCAGGACAATCATCTTACTGTTATCATGCTTTTTGTTCATGCATCACACCAACAAAGTGATTCAATGGAAGACGCAAAAACATAAAATGAAATCACAAGTTTAAGATAAGTAAACATATTTTGTTTTTATGACAGTGTGCAATATTATGGATAGTTTTACGTTCTAAGTCTTCAATAATCTACAGAGCCCCCCCTCCGCCCCACGTTTATCTAAGCAACAACCTCAGTCTGAACGGTTAACTTGCATCATATCTAATTTTTGTATGATTGAAATACGGGTATGCGAATTGATCCAGATACTGATATCATTAATGCAATGTCATTCAGTTTAAAACTTGGAATATTGCATGTCTGCAGCTTTAGAGTGGTAGTCCAGCTGCGTCATCTTTTTTGTTTTTAACTTTTAATATCAGTCATGTCCTGAATGACTGAGAATCCACACTAACACCAATGATACCAACGTTTGTCTCGTATCATATCAATACTAGCATGATGGGAACAATACTTCAGTTTGTTTCTACCTTTAGTACGTTGTTCTCGTTGTTCTCGTTGTTCTCGTTTAAATGATTATGGTTTTAAGTTAGACAGTTATACTTCGTTAAATTAAAAAGATGTATTCAGTATGTATTTTTCATTTAACCAAGTATAACAACTGTTTGATTTAAAACCATTTTTTAATGTTTTGATGTATGTATCATCTATGATAAAAAATAACCACTAAGTACACATCATTCATTACCAAAGGTCTACTGCATAGTTTGTAATAAATGAGTGAAATCAGCAGAATCATGTTTTGTTGCCAACAGTTACAAGATCCTATGCAAATGAGCTGTGCCGAAATATTCTGAACTCTAATGGGAAAATTTCCATTTATTTGTAAACAAATATTTGCTGTTTTCAAATGAAATTGTTTTTCCTAATCAAAAACATTGAAAAATTGGATATTTTCACAACTATTATGGCTTTAAACAAGTATGTATTTAAAAACCCTTTGAAGAACTTGTGCACTTAAGAAAATTAAATTAGGATTCTTGCTTTAAATACTAAAATGCATGCTGCAGTGAGCTGGTTGTAGCAGATGCTGATGCATCTTCATCTTCAAACTTGGTAATCAGTTACATATGCACAGTCATGGCCAATTTTTTTTTAAAAGTGGCAACATCAGTCGAATAAAATTGGTCGACTGATTATTAGGCATATCTCTAATGTGCACACGGTTAGTTTTAGTAAGTAAAAACACAAAACAGGCAACAATCTTACTCATAAACCTAGGTTTATACTTGACACGTTGATCACTGAGGGTGTGCACGCCAATCGTGACACAATTGCGCTGTCCCCACCCCTGCGCGGTGTCACGTTGAGTGGTCGTGCACCTTCCAATTTTTGAAACTTGGCCACTCACGTTGCGCTCCATTCAAAATGGACTATTTCAGTGCTCTAGCGGAGCTGGTTCACCTGTATCAGCATTTCTATGATCCCTCTATGAGGGATCACAAAGATAATCAAACGGTTCAAAACTCACAGAAGGAGATTACTGCTGCAGCCAATAAAAAGGAGTGTTTATAGAAATATTAGTTCTATGATGGGCGAATCACAACTAATAATACCATACAGCTAACTATCCTATAATGTCATGTCACTCAACATTTTATTTGAAGCAAATAAATCAAAGAAAGTCAAACTGAATACTTTAAGTTTAAATATCCTCTCTGTATCACAGCCAGAAACACAACAGTTCTTCCTCCTGAATATGTGCAGCCATATTTGGTGGGTGACCACAGTTTACTCTCTTTTTTACCACATTTCCACTGGTTATGTAGTGTACTGCCCCCTGTCTTTTCAGAGAATACTGCACTGGCGTAAGTGTCAAGTATAAACGCCTGCACGGTTCGCTCAGGTCCGCGCAGAGTCCTGCATGACACTACAAAGCGCGACTATAACTGAGCCTTCAAGCAGCAGCTGATATTAGCACTCATAAGACTAATTTTCTGCCTTTAAACAGTTTGTTGTTATACTGATATTTATGCTATATTTCTAAGCCCTTCAAGAGTAAAAGACAAAATAAGCACAGGAGGTTTGAATATTCAAAGAAGAATTTGATAATTACTGATGAATTTAAACAGTGTTTCAATAGGTCAACAAACACACGTGGGAGTTGGCAATTGTTCAAAGATTTTGTCTTCAAATTTTTAATTTAAGGACACATTAACCATTGATTTTAGACAATGTGTAGATTTTGTTTTTTAATTTATTAATTTTTTTTGACTGCTTTTCATGACATTGCAATGAGTAATTTAATCCTTTTCGAAGACCATCAGATACATAAAAAACAGCTCTATCCTTCCCATATCTTTGGACCATTTGTCCCCTCCTGTAAAATGAGTAGAATTTATGTTTGCATTACACATATAGAGATAATGATCCTCCAGGCTGTGGATTAGAGGGCTGCTGATTCTGAAGACAACATTTTAGCAGGACTCCCAGCATGTGGCCTTTATCTGACAGACCCACAGTTCATGGTCAAATCACACAAAACCAGAGGGGAGGGCAGCTCACACCAACAATTATCACATGAATGAACACCGTGCAGTGCGTACACAGATCCAAATAATTTATCAGTCTTATGCAACCACAAGCACTGACACCCAAAGGTTCATTTGGTTTTAGGTCTTTAGACATTCAGTCCATTAAACATGTGGGACAATTTATGGGTTCAAGAATATTTTTGGATTTGTTATCTCATGTTAAATTTAAATTAAACTGAAAAAGAAAACACAAAAATATTGCCTCACTCATTCAGCCCAACAGACAGGCACCTTACAGTCCCCTAAAATGAAAAAAAAGATTACCAACATTTCACTCACCCCATATCACTTTGTGCCTGTAGCTATACATTTTACAAGAACTCCTTACATAACTGGAGGTTTTACCTCTTCAAATATTTGTCTTGGAGTCAGACAGACCACAGCATGAAAAATGCACAATCACTTCATTTCTCTGTTCGTATTTGGGTTAGGGAAAAATGAGTAAAAGAGAAAAATAATTTCATGTGTGATGAATGAGCCTTGGGGAAAGGAGACAAAGTGACTGACATTGAGAAGTTAACAATGAATTCAATTCATTGCCTTGGTTTGGCTGCAGTCTGTATGTGTATTTAACAGAAAGGTTTACAGAAACATCTCATTTAACCTTGTACCACCAGCAAAAACCCTCATGAAAACACACATTTTTTCAATCTTTTCTTGTCTTTTCTTCAGCAAAACAAGCCCCAGCATTCAAATATCTGTTATTTTTGTGTTTGTTATGTTGATTACTACTGTGTCTTTTCAAAGTTTGTCAGAAAATTACTCTGGATATTATGTTTAAACCATAAACACAAGCACTAATAGACCAAGTGTCCCCCCTTCACTCTTTGTTGGGAATTTAAGCCAGCAAGAGGTGTTTTACAGAACCTACCATTTTGTGTTATCTGAACCAGCATCTGAGCACTAGAGATGTGGGGCTTTAAGTCCCACTTACTTCCATGCACACAATCATGGTGTTATATAAGCTTTCTTTAAAGCATAAATACCTAAACTTATAAGACAAATTAATATTTGAGCATATAGTAACAAGGTAAGAACTATGAGAACCAACAATAGTTGACACATGGAAATCATCTAAGGTGTGTTCTTAGTTTGCAACAAAAGCAATGTCCCATTCATTTACATAGAGGGAAAGGGACTTAAAACTCGTACTGGAAGCTGTCCTGTTCTGGCTTAACCTTCTTGGTTCCATTTAGAGGTCTACTTAGTATTTATAGTCTATGGTTTGAACAGTTTTTTTTCTTCATTTATGAAAAATACATTATTTTCACATTACTTTAACAAATATGATGAAATATCCATGTATTGCCACTTGGTGGCAAGAATATCTATATTATCAACTTATCAAAGTACAAAGAAAGACCATCCTAAGCATGGCTGATATACTCTAAGAACTTGTTTTTTCTTTTATATCCTATACAGTTTCCTCAGTTATTAATTGTTCATAAAATGATCAAAGTTTAATACAAACAGGATTAATTTAAAGCGAGACAGTAGTGGTAGTAAGAATGCATGAAATATGCTCTTATGTCATTGTTCCTAATAAGCTTCATACCTCCTGTCTGAATGAATGCACCAAAACCAAAAATGAAAAAAAAAACTTAATTTAAGAATGTATTTTTTAAAATCTCAGTTTTTCTTGCGTTTATGGGGTGAGGAGGAGGATTACCAGCAGTCAACAAGTGAGCAGTGGGATACATCTCAGACAGGTCTCCAGTCCCTAACAGGACCAACACAAAGGCACACAAAACAGACAGCCATGCACACACAAACACACGCACACACACACACACACACACACACACACACACACACACACACACACACACACACACA
>NC_051430.1:2916800-2940530 GCF_001649575.2 Kryptolebias marmoratus | reverse complement strand
CCCCTAACCCAAAAACATAATTTCTCCTCGTGGGGACCAGGCTTTGGTCCCCACAAGGAGCAGTTGGTCCTCACAAGGTAGTATATGTTAGGAAAATTGTCCCCACAATGTATCAAATACATGGCCACATATACACACACACTCAAACCAAGGTCAATTTACTTGCAGAAATCCTGGGAATATGCAAACTTCACTCAGAAGAGCCCTATCTGTGATTTGAATGATATGACCTTTTTGCTGTGAGCCAACATTCCTAAAAAAAAAAACAAAACTCTGAATATCCCACTGAATATGGACTGAATGACTGTCAGTTTTCAAAAATTCATAAAACATTATTTACCAAGTGTTCTGGGCTCCTAATTGTCAATATACCCAAACTTTATCTTGGATATATACCACTGGAGGTAAGTAGCTATAGCAGTCATTGTAAGACTCTCTGAATAGACTATTCTGGAAAACTGAACACAAAGTGTTGAGATTTAGAGAAGAAAAAAAACTTTCATAAATCTATGATATGAACTGTTAGCATCATCATTACTTGATTAAAAGCCAACAAGACAACTACAAACCATTTTCTGCTGCTTCCTTTGTCCTTTGCACCTTCCACCTAGATGTTTCAGACAATCTGTAATGTCAAACCAGGCAGAAACCTTTTGAGCTTATTTTTGGCAGTGCTGACCTGTGGGGGCTGAGATGATAGCAGGTACGCTGGTTCTGCGGCCCCTCTCTGCAGTGATGCTAATTGTGTACAGCATGCCGGGTATCAGGCCTTTCAGGGTGTGAGACTCAGAGCTGCCTGGGACCATGTCTTCAGCCCTATGGCCATCAGCAGAAACATGGACCAGTCTGTAGGTGTCCAGTTTGGCTAAGGGGCGCTTCCACTCCAGCATCATGGTGGTCTCAGTTACCTCTGCTACAGTTAGGTCTTTGGGAGCGTCTAGGGCTGAAAAATTAGAAGAAAGAAGAAGGAATTTATTGTCATAAAGTGGGAGGGATTTGATAAAAAGAACAAATAATATTTTCTATTAACCAATAACCTTTAGCAGAGCATAACTTATACCATATCATATTTATCATATCATATCCATTGCTGCCTTCTTAGGTTATTAAATGAGGGAGCACATGCTTAACCTGCTCCATTAAGCAGGCACCTATGATCATATCATCTAATCATATCATGTCAAATGATATCATATTGTATTGTATTGACATATATCATACCATATATTATATTGTTTTGCATCACATCATATATTACATCATATATTGTTTCAAATTGATACTGATTTATATCATATTGAATCATACTATATTGTATTGTACCATACTGTATTATATTGCATTGTATCATAACCTATAAACAGAACATAAATTTAAAAAATATGCTGGACTTAAAACTTTTTTGATAGCTCATATATGATGTATAGTTTCATATGAAATAATTTAAATAAATCATTTGCACAAACCAAATCTTTTCAAATTTGTTCTCTAAGGTAAAACTGCAAGGCCATGGGGATTTATCACAGCCAATCAACATTAGACAAAAAAAATCACTGACTTTTTCTACTGAACAGAGAGGGAGCAGTGAATGTGACTAACAGGAAAATATAAATGCAGCATTCTTCCTGGACAATTTCAAGCAAGGACAAGAACTAATTTAACAATACAAGTTTTTTCATCATATGCTGTAGCTAAGTGCCAACATTGCAAAGTATTATTGATGCAAGATAATTACATATGGATTTTTTATAACAAACACTGTACCTTGCAAAGTATCACAGGGAAAAAGTTAAAAAAAAGCTCTAACAAAACTGAAATCACAGTCTCTGTTTATGCATTTTGTTTACTGATTTACATTCACAGAAAACAAAATGATTATGCAACCAGACAGAATGATAAAGATATAATGAAACTTTGCATGTTAAAAGATTATGTGACAGCATCACAGTGATTACAATATCAGATCAAATAGATAGATAGTACAGTTAGCAGTACATACACACAGCTGGTCTCATGTCTGTAAGCCCCCCCTAAAATCCAGCACACTGGCACTGACTCGGAGTTGATGTTTGAGCTGATCACACAAATGTTTGACTGGGGAAATATCAGGGGACCAAGTGAGGACCAAGTGAGGACCTGAACATGTTGCAGGTAGTCCACAGACATGTGTCGTGTGTAGACGGGTGTTGTCTTGTCTTGATTCAGATGGTGATTCACTACCAGAAGTGACCTGAAGTCAGACCCTATGCCTCCTTACACTATAATGCCAGGAGTAATGCCAGTAATTCTCTCTCTTCAAAACATAAGCAGGATCGGTTTTCTCATTTCAGCACTTCCTTATGTGCATACAAGGGTCATCCATGGTAATGCAAAACTGAGATTCATTGCCAAACATGATACACCACCACTTGGTCTCTGACTGATGCTAGTCACGGTGCAGGATGACATGGGGGTTGTAAAGAGCCCAGTACTTGTGACCCGATACCAGAGATAAAATGTTTTTTTTTTGTTTGTTTTTGGTTCACCCTAATGCCATAATACTGTGCCCATGCCTACTATAGTTTCATTTGGGACGTTAACTCTTATTCCTGTCAGTTCTCATGTTAGACACACCAATCCCTTGTGAATCAAATCATTCACATCACAAACAGTGGTCTGTATGTGGACCAAAATATAAATCCATTTATTCTGATCAACCAATTTTATTTTCATTGAGTATTTGTATAGATGATACTCTGTTCATAAGTTTTTTTACATTAGTTTGTTAGTTTCTAAAAGTATATTCTTTTTACTAGTGAAAGTTTGTTATCTAAAAAGAAATTCTATGAAATGAAAATCATAGAAAAGATGTACAGCGTAAGATGAAAGTGCAGGGAAGTAATCTACAGGCAGTGTTTGTTCTCACCTGTTACTGCGTTAGTGGTGGCAGGCAGACTCTCCCGTTCATCCTTCACCGCCGTCACACCCATCCCGTACTCTGTTCCTGGTCTTAGACCTACACAAAATAAGTGTGGAACATAAAAACATTGAGATGCAGAGATAAAGAAAAACCTACCTCATGTTTTGTTTGAGCGAATTCACTGAGGTGTCAACAAATGAACCGAGGGGAGGCCCCTGAGTCAAGTGGCCAGCTGGTTCAGCTAATGGCTCCAGGGCCACAAAAACACTCTCTTGTGGCCTGATTGCACAATAGATTGGAGCCTAATTGCGTTTCATGGTATGCCTGTGTTCGCTGTGGAACATCAGTGTTGTATTTGCATTGATGGATGTATAGAGCCCTTGTTGCAGAGCAGAAACACTCCTTGCTATGATACTGAAGACTCCGGGGGTCGTTTGGTCTTTACAATCAAGCCCTCTCTCACACTGATCGCCTCTAATTCCTTTATTAACTCCCACAGAGGTCATGGACCACAGAGCTTTGCTGCATGAAATTACACCTAATGCCCGGGAAACTCATTATCAATAAAATCACGAGCGTGAAGGCAATTACAGATAATAAGTGTGTGAAAGAAGTGCTGAGGTGTGTGTGGAACAGGGGGCAGGGGGATGTCGACTGAATGGACACAGTGCTTTATTTTCACTGGATAGGCCTCGCAAGGACAAAGAAGTGGGTCAAACAAAGACACTGCTAGTTCATTTTTGGGAGTTTTTTGTTTTCTGTTTGTTTCTCATGCTGTCTGATTGTGCTGCACTGAAGCACTACAGCTTGGAAACAAACAAACAAACAAACAAACAAAACTTCATTTATAACGTCAGTGCATGGTTTCAAAATATAAAAATCGCTTTTCTTTTGTAAATATTTTGAAACAAATCTTTTTGGGGTAAAAACAAGTATTGCTGTGTTTGAATCTAGTGCCTGAATACAAGACTACTACTTTTTATTTCTTAAGTAAATGGGACCTTTGTGGAAAAGAAAACATTTATCAATACAAAAGAGAGGCAAAACGGAAAAAATGAATGGTTGAAAACACCACTAAGTAAAGATCTCACGAGATATCTCAGCACTTAGAGTATGTGTTGAGGAGGTCTTGTAGCTACTGAAGTGTCAAACTTTAGCTCAATATCTGTCATAGCCATTTTTATGTTGCTAAGGCTGATTACCTGTGGCAGTCATCCTGAAGTGGGTTAAATCCAAAACATAATGATTTGTGGATGTACAACAAACAATTACACTTTTCAAACTGTCATCAAACTCTGTCCAGTGGTTCATGAGATATTTTGCTAACAGACAGAGAATTGATGCCAAACAGTAAATGCAAAAGTGAGTGATAATAATTTCCCATATGTTTTTTTTTTTGTTTGTTTTTAATATATATAGGTGGTTCTGTAATACCGGTGATCTTAGCTTGGGTGGAGTCTTTGGGTCCTGGAGAGAAAAGCAGTTCTCCATGCTCGCCTCCAGACAACGGGCCGTATTTGATGCGGTACTGGTCCACCTGAGCCTGGCTATTTTTCCACTCCAGAGTGATGCCCTCATCTGTCAGATCCACGGTCTGCAGTTCTCTGGGAGCGTCCAGGTCTGCAGGATACAACAGGACACTCCATTTAAACCAATGGAGCCTCATCAAACCAGACTATCTGTAAGCCCAAATCAAGAGTAGTTTGTTTTAAAATCAGTACAGCTTGGTGGTTTTGCTCCCCCTTCTAATATTAGAAAAAATAAAAGCAAACATTAGCAAAACAGAAGGTAAAAGTTTAGATCATCAAAAAGTAGCAAAAAGCTAAAATTAGTAAAGCATCAGCTAAAAATTGAAACTAGCAGTAATTGAAAGCATAAATGATCAGAACAGTAGCTAAAAGCTAAAATCAGCAGAGCAGTAGCAAAAAGCTGAAGCTAGCATAATAGTAGCTAAAAAAGAAGATTTATGCTGAAGCAGATTTCAAAATGCACAAAGATTTTTAAGAATTTGAAAAATCTCAAGGCATTTCTGAGACAAAAAAAATGTAAATAAAGTTAAATAATTTAAAAAGTTTAAGTTGCCGAAAACCACAGCTGTAATATTCTCAACATGCTGAACATTTTGATACCTGAAAGTCTGAAATAGCTGAAATGTGCTGAAGTAGGTATGGTAGTAGTAATTATATAAATGAGACTCGTGCTGGCAAAAAGAGTCGTAATGCACACAGGAAAAGTGAAAATATTGATTTTTGTTGTAACTCAGATTTGCATAAGAGTCCATTAAGACACCATCTACCATTCTGATTGAAAAACATATGTCATAATCTTCGTAATCTACCTTTAAAGTGAAGTTTTCTAACAAGTATGTCTTGAAAGAGAATTATTTTAATCCTAATACTAATAATTTCCTTTGAAACTGACCATTTTTCACAGCCAGCTGCTTTCCAACTGCGACACTCCTTCGAAGAATGTGTGATGTCATTATGAAGCCCCTTTTGAAATAAGGGGCTTGAGTTCCAGATTACATCACTCCAGACCATTAAATCATGTTTTCAAACTAGCACTGTTAATAACAAAAGGCAGGTGATAAATATTACCAAATTTCGGCAAACTATATATCATTTTGAAGCTTTTAGGATGAAGAATTTGAAAATAGTAATTCAGTTCCACTTTCACACAAAGCTCGGGTCCTCTACCAGAGGCCTGGAAGCTTGAGGGTTCTACACAATCTCTTAGCTGATCCTAGGACTGCGCTCTTCTGGACAGAGTTTAGGGGTCACAGCACAGAGTTCTCCAATGACAACTGGTACCACTGAGGCTTTGACTCTCTACAGCTTCTCTGTTTCCTCTTTCAGACCTTGGTATTTCTCGACTTTCTCAAGCTCCTTCTTCCTGATGTTCTTGTCAATCACCACAATGTCACCTGTTTGTCAGTTTGGATATATATCTATAGCGCGTGTTGTTTTAACCTGATAAAAAAATAACATTATGTTTGATAGAACATTACCTGTGAGGAAGAAGTCGTACACAGGTGAACTGCTCTGTTCCCCCTTCCTGGCCAACAGAGACACCTTATATTGGGTGTCGGGGTTCAAGCCTCCAAGGTGGTACTGGGTGTCAGTGGAGGACAGCTCAATCACATGTCGATCAAGAGGATTTAAACTGGGCCAAAAGGCAATGGTGACTCCGTCCACGGCAGCTACAGGCTGGAACCAAGTCACCAGGGCAGTGGTTTCTGTCACATCACGCACATCCACCTGGCTGGGGGCATCAATCACTTGGAGGGTAGGGAGGAGGAAAGGAATCAGTGTGGAAGAAACCATACAGCAGCAAATAAACATTCACACTCTGTCCCTCCTGCCCTACATGACAAGCTAGTTGGCCATTTTCCCCCTACTTAATGGTCCTCCCAGATCAATATTACCCACTGCTGGAAGGCAAAGGCAGAAAATTTGGCTTGTGTGTGTTTGTTACCAAAATCTGTCATGAACCACTAAACAGTTAATGAGAATTGAAAATAATCATTGGTTGTACATCTGCAACTCATAAACCTTTGGAAACAAACCCATTCAAGCTGACCACCACAGGTATTTAACATCAGGCAACAGAGAAATGGCTATTCCAACCTGACATTTGTTGTGGTAGTGTCTGAGACTGATCCCTAACACATATTCAGAGTGTTAACAGATTCATCAAGATCTTTGTTTAAAATTTTGTCATTAACAGCATAATGGATTAGTGGTTAGCACTGTTGCCTCACAGCAAGAAGGTCCTGGGTTCAAACCCCTGGTTGGACCTTTGGACCTGGGTTTTTTCTGTGTAACTTGCATGGGTTTCCTCCCCCAGCCTAAAAACATGAATGCCAGGCCTCCCTTGAAAAAGAGATGTGTAATCTCAATGGGATTTGCCTGGTTAAATAAAGGTTAATAACTACTTGGAGTCAACTCTGTTAGCAAAATATCTCATGAACCACTGGACAGATTTTACTGAAACTTTCAGGAAATCATCACTGGATGTAGCTCTACAGCTGACTATTTTTTGAGCCAACCACATCCTAGAAGGCTGCCACAGCCAACTGACACTAAAAACACAAATATGGGTATATTTCAGTCAATTTTACATATATTCTTGCTCAAATTTGGTGTGCTTGTAGTTAAGAGTGTTTCACAACACATATCCCAACTGCTACTCATTGCACATGATCTTTGCCTAAAACTTTAGGATTAGCTGTCAAAGTAAACTCTTTTTGTCTGTTAACAAAATATCTCATGAACATCTGCATGGATTTTAATTAATTTTTCAGGAAATAATCAGTTGATGTACATCTACAACTGAATAACTTTTGGAATCAGTGTAATTCAAGATGGTTTCCACAGCTAATTTATATTAACCAGTACAAAACTAGCTATAACTCAGTGAGTTTTACAGAAATTGAGCAAGAATTTGACATAGCAGTAGCTGAGAGTCATTCATAGCACATACTCTAAGCATGACATCATGCAGTATCACATGAGGTCGTGCTTCATGTTATTTTCAAGGTTGGATCAAAAGTCTACAAATTTGTCATTTCTCTACATAAGATAGTGTCATTCTAAAACTTTGGCCTTAAAGTTGCTAGTCAAAAGGAATGCTAGGCTTTTAATGTTTCAGAAAAAAAAACATCCCCACAGCATGATGCCTCACCACCAAGTTTAAGGCATGGGCTGGTTTTAGTTTCAAGGTATACCACAATGTTAAAAAGTGAAAAAAGCATTAATTTATTCTGTCATACTATTTCTGCAGTTTGAATTCCTTTTAATAAAACAACAAAAACAGTTTGATGGTTTCTCTGGTCATATGTAGCTTAGAATAATGCTGCTCCTCCCCTACTTGTTGCTGCAGCTGTCAGTCAGCTGTGTGCGGTAGCCCAAAGAGGGGATTTCCACCAACTTTTTCCTTCATAAAAAAACATCAGCTGTTTGTTTTTTTCACGACAGAAGTTATTATCAAACAGATATGGTATTAGGTTGTAGTGTTTAATTAGACATTAATTCGGTGATTAAAAGAGTATTTAAAATGACTGAGACATAAATCGTATGTTGTGATGAAGTTCCAAAGTATTAGACTATTTTTATATTTATTTTATTTATAGCTGAATGCCTGTAAATATGACTTAGTTATGACCATTTTCATTTTTGCTAATGTAAGTTGGCTGTGGCAACTATCTTGAATTAGGTTAACTTTAAAAGTTTATCAGCTGTTGATGTACACACAATAAATACTTTCTGAGAGTATCAAAAAATTCTGTTCTGTGATTCACAAGATATTCTGCTAACAGACAGAGAGAGATGATACCAATAGTTCATGGCAACGTCTTAAACAAAACTCTTGTGTAATCTGTTTAATATATTTATGCTCAAAGTAAGAGTTAAGGCTGGTTTATACTACCACATGACATAAAACATGATTGTTATGGTGCACCATCTGTCAGAAATGGTGGTGGTCTCTTTGGCCCGGTCCCAATACTCACACTCCACCCTACGCCCCTCTATGAAGTGTGTACTCAGTCAAAGTGCACAGAAGGGTTTGTGTGCGCAGGTTACAAGCAGACATTGGAGAATTGGGACAGTACAGGTTATGTCATCGACTTGCGCCTCTGTGTCGTAACATGGCCGACCGGTCGCTGTTTTGGTATTTTAAGAAGGTGCCAGTACAATTTTAAAAGTACAGTTTAGGTATTTTTGATTTCCAAAGTCAATTCAAAAGCTATTTGGCTGTTCAAATGTGTTTTGTTCTGACTTGTTGAATACAGAGCAAAGTTTGATAGTATTCACACCTGTACAGCAGAGTGAAACAAGAATTATTTCAATACTTTACATTTGAAAACTGCTTTTTTCGTGACAGACGCAGCTTGCTCTGTCATATTTCTATTGTTTATTTCAAAACCCTTTCATTGTCAGTGAAGATAATAATAATAAAAAAATTCAAAACGTCACATGCAGCAATGAATTGTGGGTAAATACTTTGCTGAAGTCCGCCTGGATGCGGGCTTAGCCGAAAAGACTCTTTACGACTCGGCTGGCAAAGATGGCGGACGTACAAACTGAGAGAGCTTATCAGAAGCAGCCCATAATCTTCCAGAACAAGAAACGTGTTCTAGCTGTTGAGAGTGTCAAGGAGGGCAAAGAGAAAATCCCTCGCTACCACAAAAGTGTCGGGCTGGGCTTCAAAACCCCAAGAGAGGCTATTGAAGGCACTTACATTGACAAGAAATGCCCCTTTACTAGAAATGTCTCTATCCGTGGCCGTATCCTCTCTGGTGTAGTGACCAAAATGAAGATGCAGAGGACCATCGTCATCCGACGTGACTATCTGCATTACATTCGCAAGTACAACCGCTTTGAGAAAAGACACAAGAACCTCTCTGTCCATCTGTCACCATGCTTCAGAGACGTCACCGTTGGAGACATATTGACTGTCGGTGACTGCCGACCCCTCAGCAAGACTGTGAGGTTTAACGTCCTCAAGGTGACAAAGGCTGCAGTTCCAGAAGTTTTAGGTGTGATTATGAACAGGAAGGCTGCTGCTGGCCAACTTGTCTCATTGTCAAATAAAGAAAATCTTGTTTAAAAAAAAAATAAAGGGCTTAGCCGAAGGGCGGATGTAGTAAACAAAGGGGGCGGAGCTAAAGAGCACTCCGGAGAATTGGGACACTACGCACTCAAACCCTTCAACATGAACGCACATCTGAAGGACACGAGGGTGGAACGAGGGTGCGAGTGCGAGTACTGGGGCCGGGCCTTTGTGACAAATTTGCAAATACCAAATAGTGTTTACTGTATCAATCTGTTTAATAAAAATGTTTGGTTACTGTAAAGGGAGCAAAAATCTGTACAAGAATGGAGGAGTGGAGAAGCCAACGGGAAGAAATCCATTTTGGTGCTGTGGGAGGAGTCAGGGGTTTCCCAGGACTTCTCCCTCCTAGTTTCTCTTAGAGTATAAAATGTCCATGTGAAAAAGAACATCCCACAACCACATCAGCAACACTGAATGTCTGACGTCTTGTGAAGTTTAAACCAGCCATTAGGTTTGACTGTCAGCTACTACCACATCCAATTGTAGCTGAATATCTGTAAAATTGACTGAGTTATAGCCAATTTTTGTGTTTGCATCTCCAAAGGTGCAACTTTACAGGATAAGAAAAAAAGTATTTCTATTAATTTAGATAAACCATGTGGTCACAGGTTCACAGGCTCTTTTTTTGACACATTTCATTGGTTAGCCATCAATAAAACCACAGACAGATGTGAAGTGTGGCCAACAGATTTATGCAAAAATGTGAAAACTGAAATATGGAGATACAAGATTTTTGCCCGGCAGCAACAAGATAATACAATTAACTTGAAAAACTCCTGATGAAATTTTGAAGGGGCCTGCCACTTGGTGTGTTTAGCAATGGTGGCCATCTTGAATCAGGATGACTTCAAAAGATAATCATTTGTAAATCTCCAGCCAGTATTTACTTTCTGAGAGTTTCATTAAAATCTGTGGTTCATGAGATTATTTGCAAACAGACATAGTCCCTAACAGTTTATGTTTTCAACAAATAACTCAAGGATCTATCACCAAGTTGACTGTGTTATAGCCATTTGCCAAGATAACTGTGGTGGCCATCATGAGTTTTTTAAAAAACAAAAAGCGTAGATATGTTAGCGCTAATTCCAATGACTGACTTTCATTTAAAAAGCAAGTACATTTAAATTGTTTTGAAGAAAATCCAGTTAAATAATTTGAATAAATTTTGGTCAGATATGGTCCAACTTTGTTTTTGTCTCAAGTTGTCTCTGTTAGACTTAGATCCTGCTTGACATGAGGGACTGGATCCTCTAGTGGACCTCAGATCTTAGGAAAGAAAATTCATATCGGTAAGTTGGGGAATAAAGAAATAAATACAAGTATGTCGCAAGAATAACCTTTTTCAACAATCTGCTTGTTAAAAATGTGACAAACTTGTATTTTTGAGTATATTCAAACTATTTCCAGATTCAATCCTGGCAGCATGAAGGATGCCTTTTCATTGCTGCTTGAATTGATTTATAACTAGAAGACTTCAAGAAAGTCATAGCTCTGCATAGGGCCGATAAACTGCATCTGAGTAACATTTAGCTTCTGAGAGAAACTGCAGAGCGTCACGGGGGTGTCACAGGACCCTTCTCCTGGGAGGGCAGTGTCCTTCTTGAATATGTATCCTCCCACACATAGTGGGGTGAGTTTGAAGAGAGAGGGGAGAAAGCAAGGATTTCCAAATCAGCCCTAAGGGAGCAAATCTGACTATTTACCAAGAAGTCAGTGAGTTTAAGATCTTGTGCAATGAGTAACACTAGGAGTTTGTGTGGTGAATAACTCTCAGCTACTTCTCTTGCTTTCACCTGTTCTCTTTTCAGGGGTCGCCACAGTGAGTCATCTTCCTCCATGTAACTTGGTCTGTTTGTCCTTTGTCCTCTGTTCTCACTCTAACTATCTCTCTAACTGCATCCATATATCTCATCTTTAGTCTTTCTCTTTGTCTTTTTCCTGGCAGCTGCATCTGTAAGATCCTTCTACCAATATACCCACTGTCCCTCCTCTGCACATGTCCAAACTATCTCAGTCTGGCCTCTCTAACTTTATGTCCCGGTCGATCAACCTGTGCTGTACCTCTGATGACCTCATTCCTAATCCTATCCATCCTTGTCCCTCCCAATGAGAACCTCAGGATCTTCAGCTCTGCCACTTCCAGTTCTGTCTCTTGTCTTTTGGTCAGTGTCTCTGTCTCCAAACCATACAACATAGCTGGTCTCACCAAGGTCTTGTAAACCTTTCCTTTGACCTTATGGTCTTCGACTAATAGTAGCACAATTTCTGACAGCACCCTGTTTGTCAACAGCATTGATGGTGGTTGTTGTTAACCTGGGCCTTGACCAAATCGGTATGGTGTTGCTCTTAGCTGCTACCACACCAAATTTGAGCTCATAAATCTGCAAAACTGACAGCATTATAGCCCTTTTATGTTTTCTAAGGTCAGGTGGCTGTGATGGCTGTCTTCAATTGGAGTCATTACAAAAAATTATTTTCACAGACTATTGCTCGGAAAATTTTTCAATACACTTAAAAAATTTAAAAAAGAGCAAACTAAATCAGTTAACAACGTTAAGAAGAGTTGAATCTGTATTCAAACTAATTCACGCCAAATACACAAAAATAGTCTTCTGGTCAGCGGCTGATTGTCACAAATTAGCCATGTTTTTCTGATTGTATTTATACATTTTCTGTATTTTATTTTATTTTTTTGTTTTACCTTAATGGGCTATGGAGATGTCGTAACTTGTCAATAAGGGCTGAAATCTATTTCTGTTTTTACTTCCTGTGTTATATCACACCAATGCAGAGGTGTCTGATGAGCAATTCAGTCACCGTTAACATGCATGTCTGTTTACATTTCTCATAAGCTGCCAGATAAACTAGATAAAAGAACTAATGAACCTACTTAATAGGTACAAAGGGGGCAGATAGTTTTATTAAATAGTAATTAATCCATTTGCGGAAAGGCAAAAGCGGACAATATTGCACGTCTTTGTGTGGTCGTGTGTTTTTATTGTTTGCAAAATATCTCAGGAATCAGTAGATGGATTTTATTCAAACTGTCATAGAATTATTTTTGATGTGGACCTACAGCTGATTAACTTTTGGATCCAACTTAGTTCAAAATGGCTGCAACAGCCAAGTGACTCTAGAAAACACAGAAATTATAAATCAATCAATTTTGCAAATATTGAGCTAAAATTTGATGTGGTAGTAGCTGAGAGTCTTTCACAATAAACACTTTGAGCCTGACATCTCACAACATTATATGAGACTGTGAATGTTATTTCTGAGGTTTGACGAGTTACATCTCTGTCATTTCTCAACATTAGATGATCTTAGTTTTAAACTCTGACATGAAAAGTATTGGGCAATATGCATATGTCAAGAAATGATAGGTCTTTAATTAAGTTATAATTTATCTCATAACAATTTTCTGAAAAAAATCTCTCTTTTTTTTAGATCCAATCAATAAAAATGGAGTTGAGATTTATTTAATTCCTAAATGTCTTGTAGGTAAAACTTATGTCAAAAGGTTAAAATTATAATTATTTGATACAAATCTTCCATTTATTGTAGTGGTCTAAAGTTTTTAGATTTGCCTGCATTTATGAGTGAGGGAAGGAAAACTGCATACCCCACTGTATGTACATGAATGAAGAAATGATAAGATGGGCAGCCAGGTTAAAACCAGTTGTAACCGTTATTTTGTTTCTCATTTCTTTTTCCTCTGGCTAGCCTGAAGATTAGGAATGAAACAGACAACAGTATCTGATTTCTGTTTTATAGATTGTTATATCTGTTGACCAGTTTCCAAAGGAGTAAAGGAATAGCTATGCTGGCAAAACTCTGATATTAAAACAACTTATCAGGAAGTTGTGCTTAAAAATGGTGAACGAAGGACAACATTTACTTTTTAATAGCTAGAAATCAGAATGAGTTACAGCATAAGTATGAGTGTGAAAGTACAAAACCATTATTATTGTAGTCATAACTTGAAGAATACAGGAGGTAAAATACAAAGATTAAATAAACAGAAATAAATATCCATCCATTTATTTTTTAACTTCTTAAGGTAGTATCTCACTGTGCTGTGACTAGTTGACCAACATGCACATCAAAGGAGGGTGTCTCCAGAATTTTTTGCAGCCATCTTGAATCTGGTTAACTCCAAAAGTTAATCAGTTGTAGATGTGCATCCAATGATTACTTTCTTAATTAAATTTGCCCAGTGATATACTTTTGTAACAGACACACATGGGCAAAAATATTGTCTATGGCCTTTCACCTTTAAGGAGTGGACAATAATAAATATAACTTAGATTTCCACCTTTCTTTCCAATCACATGATCCCTGAGGAAATTCCAAAAGATAAATGTTGCAGCAAGTAAAGTTACATTGCAGCATGTCCACACAGATTAATGTTCTCGCATACTTCTAAATGTTTTATCCAGAACAAGAAGAAAACTTGTACACTTACTTGTGACAACATTCTTAGAGGCAGGTGGTCCACGTTTGTTGTTCTTCACCACCTCCAGTTTGACCTCGTACTCTTGCCCTGGACCCAGACCAGACTGCTCGAAGGTGGTCTCTGGGCGGCTGAGTGAGCTAAGAATCTCACCATCCTCCTCTTTCTGCCAAAAAAAACCAAAAACAACCACAGGTTCTTACCCTCTACCGAGACTAGTCCTGGCATAATGTGTGCAGAGAAAACTATAAAAACAAATCAATCACACATGAAGGCATTGTAGATGGTGTTCAGACTGGTGTTGACAGAGAAGTTGATTTAATTAAACATGGCTTTGCTTAAATCCTGATAGCACAGTTTGGAAATGTTTCCCAAACTGTGCTATAGAGAAATTAAGAGGGTAAGACTGTATGTGTGTGGTGATTGGAGCTGTCATGGCTTGCTAATAGCTTTAGCTGCTGTTTTAACTTCTGACTTGGCTAAATCCTTTTCCAGAGGACCCTCAACCTCAAATACATTTTGGGAAGAGGGGGATTTAAACTGGAGTTTCTGCATTAGGTCATACAGTGCTGTGGTTTCAGCTGGAGGAGAATGTGAATAAATATTGACCCTGTGATATGTTCAGGTACCTCCACGTACTAAGAAGCAGCAATAATATATATTTTTAGCAAGACTCACTGTGTTTCTGAAAATGAGATTCCACCCATCAAAAGGAATATCCAGTGGGTCCCACTGCACTTCCACTGAAGTTTCTCGCACTGACTTAAACTTAAGACCCTCAGGCTCAGGAAGATCTAAAAAGGACAAACCAAAAATTCAGACTACCTTTTCTATAGTCTTTATAACTTCAGTTCATGAACTGCCACGGAAAGCATTTACTTACGTGTTGCCACTCTAGCACTGACAGGAATACTCCTCTTGTTGCTAAGTACAGCGTAGACGCTGATCAGGTATTCCACACCAGGCTCAAGCTCCTGAATGGTGGCCACCTTCTGGTCCCCAGGCACCTGCATGTCAAGCTCGAGACCTCCAGGAGCAGTGGGCACATAGGTGATGAGGTACTCTGTCACACGCATCTCATTCTCCCAGGACAGGTCCACGGTTTCAGGGCTGACCTCCACTACAGTTAGGTCTTTGGGTGGTGAAACTGTGGAGAGATTCTGACAATCAGTGGTCTGTATCAACACTACCAGTGTTTATGTTGATGGATTATTATCTTACCTGTTGCAGATAACCCTTTGAATAACCTCAATTTGGAGAAATAGTTTGTTTCTGACCAGACTGAAGAGCTAACAGCTAGCAGGACCAAGACCAAAGCGGATTGCTGTCATCTTAAAACAACTCAAATCTTCATTTTTTTTGCTAGGCATTGGAGTTAAAACCTTTTTTTGATTTTGCAAGATTAAAATGTCACAGTATTTTTTGTTAAGCTGAAAACTGTTGCAAACAATAAAACTCCTGTCTCTTGACTTTGTCTGTGGAAACTATCACTGAAGATGCCTCCATCACCTTGGACCATTTGCATATTAGCATTTTTAAACAAACAGTTCAGGCACTAAAACCATGTGGCACATCACTTAAACCTTTTGGTGAAGTTTATCCCATCCTCATGCATCGTCTGCTGCTACGTGCTAAGAGGAAGCATCTATCTTGGACTTTGAACCTCTTATTAATCTGCTGGTGTAGATTCTCAGTCAACCAGGGAAAATCTACACCAGTTTTTGTTTTTTAACCTTTTTTATCTCTCATTGATCTGTTTATATTAAAAGGAAAAAGGTCGATCAAACTTTAAGGTGAAGGTGAAATAAAATCTGACTTCCTTTTCCTAAGAGTACACCATATTGTTGTCCAAACAAGCTGTTTAAATAACTCCATGTTTATCAGTGTGAGCTATTTTCCTCTGTGATTAAAAAAAGTATATTAAAAAAGAGACAAATTATTTAATTCTATTGTCCACTTGAGTCCTTACTTTTTACAACTCATGCTGTCAGCTACATAGAGTCTACCTGAATTTGTTTTAGACGCATTGTCTTTTTGTGATTTCTTCTGTGATTTTAAAGGGAAATATTTGTAGCTGTTTCAATTTTCATTAAGGTTATTTTAGGTTGTTTTGATGGCCCTTGGTAAAAATATTTTCATTAGAAGTCAGTCAAAAACTAGTGCTAATGTAGAAAAATAGAAGTCTTTTATATAAAAAAATCAGTAAACTGTTCTGATTAATGAAAAATATATTAGGAAAAAAAAATTGTATTCTTGCATGAATATTTAATTTCAAAAATTTATTTATTTATTTTTTTAAATATTGAAAAAAAAAGTTTACCCTGTGATCAAGCTTTTAATTTTGACTCCCTGAGTAAATGAGTTAGGACACTCCTCGAGTTTAAAGGTCACACAGGTTTAATGAGAAGTTAGAAGGTTTTATAGTTGAATCACCGTTCTCTGAAAACACTCATGAGAAATCAGTCAAGAGAAAGGCCAGTCATATGTTCAATATTTTCTGTTGACAAACGGAAAAGATGGAATTCTGAAGTGCGGAAGTGCAGCACCTGGACCGTTTATGGCATGCACACAACAGAGACACATTAACAGATGGCTGACAGAGACATACAAAACAGCTCTTTCTGTACAGAAAGCCAGTGTTTGGAATTATTTTGGCCTGCGTGAAGTTAAAGGAACAGCTGACATTAACAGTAGCCAGAGTAGGAAGAAAAAAAACACCTAGTTGTAGCTGCCACAAGCTGCCATTGGCCACCTAGTTGTAGCTGCCACTGCTAACCAGAGGACCATGGCACGAGTAATGTCAAAGTTTCCACTTAACTCTGAAAAGGTGGAGCACATTACAGAGTCCAGTTTTAATTGCAAATTTTCACTCTCTTTTTGAAAACTAGGGCTTGTATGCTATGTTTTGGACCTTGGAGCCACAATAGAACATAATAGAACTCGAGACATTCTACAAGACCAAAACAAAGTGGTCGAAACCCTGAAGAAAGTGGAAAAAACTTATCTAATGTGATGAATGGACTTCCATTGCCACAGAATCTTGTGTCACTATATTCAACATTTTGACTTTTTTTTGTTCTTTTAATATTCAAAATCTTATTTGAATGAAACTGTGTTATGCTGCAGCATAAAGTAAAATGTTTTGATTATTTTAAGTTTGAGAAATTCTATGGTCAGAATTTTGTTTAAGTGTGATTATGGATGCACTGATTAGAGCTGCACAATATTCTGAAAATTTATTGTCATTGCAATGTCAATATCACAAAGAGCTGCTTGGACTACAATAAATCATAGTTCATTATATTTCAATTACCATACATTTATGTTCTGCATGTTAATAAAATATTTGGGCAATCCAAAAGACTCTTATTGGCGCACACCTGGATTAGATGATATTGATGACAGAAGAGAAAGTGAAGTATGGAAAATGTGGGTTTATCACAATTGATATGGTCATTGAAATATTAAACAGTAATACTGCACATCTGTTATCTTGCAGCTCTATGCTAGAGCTGCAAGATAACTACATCATTTTATAATCACATCACAGCCCTCTGAATCTTAATTGAATCAAACTGTGAGGCGCCTAAAGGTTTCCACCCCTAATTTCTGCTGAAATGACTGAATGCAAACTTGATGTTGGTGTAAAAGGTTACAAAATAGTGTTTGATGAATCACAATAAAAATTTTGAAATTGGAGTCATTTAAAAAAAAGTAGCAACCCACTTTGGTCTTGGCTCCACTCGCTCCAGCCATTAACACAGGTCAGAGTTAAACTGTTTCTCCAAACTGAGGTCATTCAAGAAGCTATCTACAACAGGCAAGAGATTGATTAATCACAATTTTTGTACTGAACCTCATTTCAAAAGATCTTAATTAATCTTTTTTAATTGTCAATAACTGCTGGAGATGATAAACCATCTTGACTATTACTTTTGAAACCTTTAAGAAGGAGATATAGCATCACATAGTGTTGTCCAAAGGTTTGGACAGAATCTAAAACTGAACTTGGAAAAATCTGTCCAAAACCTACAGGCAAAAAGAAACCTTACCCAATGAGGACTTAATGAAAATAGGCATGAGGATAATAAAGCAGATTAAAAAGGTAGTTCTGCCAAAACTTGCTGGGACAGAGAAATTTGATCGCACTGGAAAAACATTTGAGACAAAAATTTATACCACAATAAAATTTATACATACTTTTAACCATAACGATAGGCTGTACAAATGTATTTTTTAAGCATAAAATATATTTCAATTATTTTCTTCCTGGATCTCATCTTGCATGTGGGGCAAACTGGAACTTGCTTGACAGTTCCCTTAGAACAGATTTCCTCTTCGTCTCTCATCCTAGACTGCTTTCCAAAAATACATGTGAACTTTTTTTTTTTTTACATATGATTTTGCAGAGCTAAGCTAAACCTAACTAAGCCAATATAAAACAAAATGTCACTTCACTGTGTGATTGGTTAGTGGAGGAGAAAAATTACCACCTGAAAATTACAGTAAAGAAAAATACTTTTTTAAATTCAAGCACCGTATTGCAATAGTGACTAATTGTGCTAATAAATGAAATCAGTGTATGAGAACATTTGTTAATGTAAATTATTGTAAAATTATAAAATAGTACACTCAAGATTTTAAAAGTGAGTTGAAGACATCTTAATATTTCGTTGTTGGGTTTTATAACTTGGTAAATGACCACCCAACTTGAGGATGATATGAGTTTTTAAAAATCAGTTATTATCAGGTCACTTTTTGTATTCATTCAAGAAAATTAGGCCTAAAATGGCTTCCTCAGAATTACAAGGGAAAATGTCATTAGCAGCATCTTGACATAATTTTGTTCCTCATAATTTTGTTTGTCCAAAAAAATTGCACATATTGAAGAACTGATTGTAATAGCACTTTATAAAAGGTGCATCTTACCTTCAGAGCAGTCCTCCCCAATGAAACCCTCATCACAGACGCACACTCCCTTTTCACAGCGTCCCTGGTTTTGGCAGTCTCCTGGACATGTCATTTCAGAGCAGTCTGGCCCCGTAAAACCCTCAAAACACACACAACTACCATCAACGCAGTGTCCTCTGTCTAAACAGTTCTTAGGGCATGTCTTCTCACTGCAGTCCTCACCGGTGAAACCTTTATGACAAACACATTGGCCGCTCAAACAGTGACCTCGGTTCAAGCAGTCATTTGGACAGGTCAGCTCACTGCAGTCTTTGCCTGTAAAGCCTACAAAACACACGCACTTTCCATCCACACATTCCCCTCTTCCTAGACAATCTTTAGGACAGGTCTTGACACTGCAGTCTTCCCCGATGTAGCCTTTGTCACATATGCAATGTCCGTTAACACAGCGACCCTGATCTAGGCAGTTATTGGGACAGGAGAGCTCACTGCAGTCTTCACCTTGGTATCCTATGTCACAAACACATTCTCCATTGATGCACTGACCCTTGTTGCTGCAGTTGTCGGGGCAAGAAAGGACTGAGCAATCTTCACCTTCAAAGCCTGGATCACAAATGCACTTCCCGTTGAAGCAGTGGCCTCTCTCGTGGCAGTTCTTAGGGCATGTGATCTTTGAACAATCCTCTCCACTGTAGTCGCTCTGACACACACACTGGCCGTTCACACATATGCCTCGGTTGTTGCAGTTGTCAGGACAACTGAGCTCACCACAGTCCTCCCCAGTGAAGCCCTCTCCACAGTAGCAGGTACCATTGACACAGCGTCCTCGATCGTAGCAGTCGTTAGGACAAATGAGCTCAGAGCAGTCGAAGCCCGTCCATGGTTCGTCACAAACACACTCATCTTCTATGCAGCGGCCGCGACCAAGACAGTTGTTCAGGCAGTTGGTCTGGGAACAGTCCTCACCAATAAAGCCGTCCTCGCAGAGACAGGACCCTTCAACACAGTGGCCGTAGTCACCACAGTCTAACAGGCACATCTCAATACCGCAGTCATCCCCGCCAAACCCCTCAAAGCAATCGCACCTGCCATCCACACAGCGACCCTGGTCCTGGCAGTCGCTGGGACACTCAGGTTCTGTGCAGTTGGGGCCCTTCCATCCAAGTTCACATAAGCAGCTGCAGCTCTCAGTACTCCAGTTGCCATGCCCGTTACAGTAAGGCTTTGTGGACACTTCCCCTAAAGAAAAGCAAAAAAAGAAAAGGAAGTTATAATGAAAATTATTATAAGTTGTTTTAGTAAAACATGCTGTAGTTTGTTCATGAAGTTTCCCGATGCCAACCACAGCATGCAGTGAAAAAAACCAAGAAAAGATGCCAAAGAAGCAGAAGTCTACATACAAAGGTGTGACTGAGGTCAAGGGTTGGGTGGAGGATAGTTGTAGGTACTGTATGGGCCTTGAGTTCTGTCATGGGACTATCCTTTTAAAACTGTTCTGAGTAGAATTGGGGGTTATACTCATTTTTTACACATCATAATGAAGACATAAATGATTCAGATTCAGTTTTAAAATGTCAAAACTTAAATATTAAAGTTTTTTTTTATTTTCATGAAAAGTTAACATCTTGTAGAAAAATGTAAAATGTGAACTCTGAAGCGTGGAAATGGAGCACCTCAACAGTTTGTTGTGTGAAAGCAACAGAAGGTGAACAAGATGGCTGACAGAGACGTATAAACAGCTCTTTCTGCAGTGAAAGCCAATGTTTGGAAATGTTTCAGCTTTTATAATGCTAAATTAATACTGACGGCAAGTTGTGAACATGTTTCCACCCATAGAAAGAAAAAGAATAACAGATGTTTGTAGCTGCCACTGCTAACAGGAGACCATCAAGCAAGCAACATTCAAGTTTTCAGCTAAATCAAAAAAGGTGATGTGAATTATAAAGTTCACTGCAACTTTTATTGTGAAAGTCTTTAAGCCATTCAGGCTTACAAACCTTAAATACACAAGAGTCCTTTGGTTTTTAAAAGTATTACCTGGGTCATAATTGAGCTGCATTTTTTGCATTTTTCGAAATTATTTTTAGGAAAATTTATTGTTACATTCCTCTTTGTTGGAAGCTCTCCATCTTCAGAAACAAAAGTGTTACTTGTTGAACGGTGGCATAGAGACCCAGTAGTCTTACCTGTAACCTGAGCACCACAGCAGCCTGCTCCGCTGCCGCACTGCTCTCTCAGACTGGACAGCTCAGACTCCAACATCTCCAGTCTGTTCAGGATATCTTTCATATCTGGCAGCTGGTTGTTGCAGGCGCATGCCTGCTTGGGGATACTGATACGGTGAGTGAAAATGATCTGATTGTCACTATCCACCGTCTGCTCCATGTGCTCACTGTTATGCATGTCCATGGAGGGGCTCTTGTGTTTGAGCTCAGTGCCTCCTGGAGAGTCCAGGTCCACCAAGCAGAGGGAAGTGGAGGGAACGTTGATGTTGTAGACATGGTTGAACACCACCGGCTGGTCAGGATGGGGCAGGGTCAGGTTCTCCTGGGTTTTCTTGGGCATCAGGGCCTCTCTGCGGTGTCGGATGACTTTCTTGACCAGGCCAGCATTAGAAAGATGGAGCAGCAATGCTGCGGTGATGCAGCTCAAGAAGAATCTTTTTATCCCCATGATGACACCTTTACACTGCAGCCTCTGAGTTGGTAGCAGCTGAGTGTAAGGAGTCTGGTATCAAATGGATGTTTGGGTTCTGTCCTGAGTCCTGTCAAAAATACAGAACAGACAGGGGGAAATAATGAGAATGATAATTGCTTTTGTAAAGAAAAAAAACTTTCTACATTTTTGAATACTCATACTGTACTTTTTGCAGTACTCTAACTTACACAAAAAATCAATGCATTATGAACTGTTTGGTATATTTACTTTTCTAATTTGTCCTTGTCATTCTGTATTCATTTAACATACTCCGTCCACTCATACATGCACATTTTATACCAGGGAAAACAGCTGGAGTGAAATATCTTAGCACTGTATCCCTAAAAAAGCAATTAACCTTTCTCTGTTGGCCCTACCAAAGGAACGCCTTCAATCTCGTTGCTGCCTTTGACCCATTTTAGCCCCTCATGAGGGGAACCAGAGAGCGCATAAAGCAACAATGGACCGGTGAGTAAGTGGAGGAGACAGGGGTGGATATTAAAATTTTTTTACCAGCCACTCAAATATTTTACCAGCCACTATTTTTTGTTGTGACAAAAAGTAATTTCATATGATGATAATGATGGAGGTGGGTGGAAGCAGTTGTGCTGCCCTACAAGCTGAACAACACCTCTTTCTGGACACTGCATGGAAATAACTAGATTTTTCTTATTTTATTTTTTTATTTTAAACCATTAAAAGATGCATATCTGTACATAAAAAATTCAGACAAGTGAAATTTATTTCTGTGGAGTGTTTTTGAAGTATTTTTTGTGCTTTTGTAAGTTTTTGTATGTAAGTTGTAATGTTTTTCAGACACTTGCTGCTTTTAATGCATAGATCTATTTGTGCTACCTGCTTATATTTAACAGGTAGGATATTCTGATGAAGAAAGTGATTTTTGTGGTTTTAGAAAAGTTTTCGTCGTGGATATAAATTGTTCCAATGCTATGCTAAGCATAACCTCTAAGCTTCCACTTCAGTATCCTATGATATTTAACATTAACACAAACCGCTGTAGTTTTCAGTTTGTAAACATGACAGTAGCAGTTTTTGACGGGTAGCACCGACCGTTAGACATTGCTGTTTAGCCGCTACGGTAGGAAAATCTGATGAGGAAGCACAGATCGTCAGAACACCGGCCGTAGGCGCGAACGCACACTGACCGACGTCATGACGTCATTGATATAGTTAAAAAAACCTGTTGTTTAACTTTCGGTTCTTCCCTTGACTACTCTTGAAAATCATTTTTGTTGTCTGCCACCCCCTTAACTCCTGAAATGTTCCGCCACATTGCTAATGCTACTCCTCAAATTGTTTCTTCTTCTTCTTCTTGATTTTTATTGGTGGTTGGTAAACAACTGAAGGAATCAATACCGCCACCAACTGGTAAAGAGTGTCTGCTAAACTTTTCTCCTTCTTGCTTTTAGCAGCAACTCGAGCACATTGCTGCCCCCTATATGTCAAGAGGACAAATAACACCTTTTCCGTTTAAATTGCCAACCTGCCACAGTGGCGTGTGTGTTGATCAAATTCACCCGCCACTTCAAATATTTACCCAGCATTTGGCCGGTGGCGGGTGCTAATTTCCACCCCTGGGAGGAGATGACCAAGTTTTAAAGGCAGAGAGTAAATAGGGGAAGTGGGCACAGGTGAGTGATTACTAGCTTGGAGCAGGTGTAGATGGGTGTGGCAGGCAAACAAGAGAATAAACTGAGGAGAAGTGAATGATGACAAGATTACAAAAAACACAAGGAGCAAAAACTGAACTTAGACAAGACTAAATCTGAAGACAGCCAAATTACAAAATAAAAGAAACAATAAACCCAATACAAAAGAAACTTAAAGAATAACTTAAACAAAACCCAAATCCTGACACACACAACTTGAACAATGTCCAAAAGCAAGAATTCTGTGCACAAGTTTGAATTCATTGTGTGGTGATTGGTGGTTTGTGTGTGTGTGAGCGCTTCCTGGTGGGCATCTCCTGAGCTGGTGACTGACGCCTCATCACCACTCCTCTCACACCTGTGACTGATCAGGCTGATGGGAGTTGGAGGAGTATTTAAGGCTGCAGTGAGGACCAGATCAGCGCTGGAGCATTGTTTACCATTCAGTAAAGTGCAGAGCCTGTGAGAGACTTAGCTGTGTTTTT
>NC_051430.1:2891489-2905241 GCF_001649575.2 Kryptolebias marmoratus | reverse complement strand
CTCTTCACCGATCCCATACTCACCTCATTCTCCGTTCCTCAGGTCCTGGCTCCGGTTCCCCTCTGTAAATATTCCTTGGCACTGTAAATAAATTCACTTCCCGTTACCTGCTGGTTTCTGCGTCTGTCTGTGGCCGAACTGCTCGCTTGGGTATATCTGAAACCTGACACATTGTGGATAATCTAATCTGCACAGGGTCAAAATTATACATAGTCTCAAACTTTTTGTATTAATCAACAAACTTCTGGCATATTCCAGGCTGATATTTGACCACTCTTTGCAGAATTGCTAGAGGTTGTTTAAATAACTAAGTTTCATGGCTCAGACTCAGCTTTTAAGAATAGACCACAAATCTAAAATCAGGTTGGGATAGTGCTTTGGGAAGGTCATTCCAAAAGCCTTTAGTTTGTCTGTTTTATCTAATAAAAAACCAGTTCTCATGTGTTCAGAATAACTGATTTATTGTAACACCCAATTGTATCAGAATTTCAACCATCTAGCTGTTGATTTTAACTGAAGTTAAATAATTTGATAGTAGGCTTTTTTCTACATTTTTCCTTCCACTTTGTGCAATGCACCAGTGCCACAGCATGATGCTACCACCACCATGCTTGGCAGGTGGAAGGTAGAATGTTCTTAGATTTGAATGCCTCACCTGGACTCCTCCAGCCATGTTTTTGTCATTGTAGTCAAAGAACTCAATCCTTGTCTTATCAGACTTTCTCCAAAAGACATTTGTCTTGCCTATGTGGGCAGCTGCAAATTTCAGTCCAGCCCAGCTTGAAAGTGTTACTTCAGGAGCAGGGGCTTCTTTCTTGGTTGGCACAGTCTCAGGCCGGGGTAAAACTTGCTTCACTGTGGACACTAGTGTTCCAGTAGTTTCCAGTTCACAGCAGGCTGGAGCTTTGGTGGTTCCTGGGTTGTTTCTGAACAGCCAAACCTATTTTCTCTTTTCCTAGATCTTCACTGAGTTCTTCAGACTTTCACATTGTTCTGAGTTTTGACTGCTGTCAAACAATTCTTTTGATATTGCCAAACAGAAACTGCCAGCTGCAGTCAATCATGATCCCCAATGAAACATTAATAGGCCTGAGATTAGACAAAATCCACACTAAAATCAAACCTAAGAATGTATTTTTTTAAAAACTGAAGTTGTATAATTACTCCGTCAAGAACAAAACAACAGTTCTAATAAATCATAACAAGCCTAAAATTTATCTGATACATATGCCCATTATAAGTGCATGCAAATGTCTGACTGCAACTTTATGTGTTAAAACCTCTGGTCTGAAATGAAAAGGAGAAATAAAACTGTGAATACAAAGCCATAGACTGATGTTCTTTTGAGCTTCTGGCTAAAGTCTGGTTTACATAACTGCACCTTTTTAACCCACCTTGAAGAGATGCTGACACTGATCATTTTCCACCTCCAGTGAATCTGGTGTGTGTCTTGGAAGCTCAAAATTAACAGCAGCTGCCAGCAATCACCATGAAAACTTTCATATAAGCAGACTTGAAAACATGATAGGAGGCACTGAGTATTTAGTTAATTCCAGCCCTGTGGTCTGTCATAAGTGATTGTAGTATTTTCCTCCTCAATACCTGATTTGGTCACACTAATGTGGGATTTGGGCAGAACATCTTTCTGAGCTATTGCTATGTGTGCATTCCAGAAAAAAAGGTTCCCAATTCCTTCATCTTGATCTACCATATAATTAACAAAAGCTGGAGGATCTCACACTCTCGTTCCCTGGTCACCAACCTAGTCCCTGATTAGACAGACACCTTCATGATGTTCAAACTGTAAATGTGCAAACTTATCTTGCTCATGAGAATTCTGAAGATTTGAGTCCTTACAATCCAAAAAGGTCATTCTGTCCACTGTCACATCTTAGCTGAGATTATAAAATCCATGGGTTGCAAAAAAAAAATCACCTCCTTGGTATTTTTTCTTTATTCTATTGTTGCCTCACAATCTAAGATTTAAATGATTTTTTACAATTTTGATTGTAACTAATGATAATAATTTTGTATAAGTCTGAGACCATGGTTCTCAACTGGAAATGGATGGAATGCTTCCTCCAGGTCAGGGATGAGTCTTTGCCTCAGGTGAAGGAGTTCAAGTATCTGGATGTCTTGTTCAACAGTGATGTTAGGTTGGAGTGGGAGATAAATCGATGGATCTAGGCCTCTTCTGCAGTAATGAAAGCGTTGTTTAAATTGATTGTGGTGAAGAAACAAAAGGCGAAGCTGACAGACGTGTCTATGTTCCAAACCTCACCTATGGGCATGAGGTTTGGATCATGACCAAAAGAATGAGATCCTGAATACAAGCAGCTAAAATGAGCTTTCTTCGTAGGTTGGCTTTGCTCAGCCTTAGAGGTAGCGCCGCTAATCCTTCATATTGAAAGAGGTCGGTTGACATAGTTTGGGCATCTGACCCACTGGACTCCTCTTTTTGTAGGTTTTCCATGCACATCCCATTGGGCAGACCCAGAACTCGCTGGAGGAGTTATGTATCCTCTCTAGCCCGAGAACACCTTGGGATACCCTAGAAGGAGTTGTAGTGTGGCTTGGGAGAAGAGTGTCTGGGTTTCTTTCCTGTTGCCTTTACGACCCAACCAAAAATAAGCCACAGGCGATGGATAAATTCTCAGTTGGACTGAGGTCTGGGCTTTTACTGGACCATTACTAGACATTTAACTAATTTTCCTTTTAACCAGTAGAATGTTGCTTGAGCAGTATGTTTAGAGTAATTGTCCTCCTGGAAGGTGAACCTCTGTCTCAGTTTCAAATCTCTGGAAGAGTCCGACAAGTTTCTCTTAAGAACTTATCTGTATCTTGCTCCATATGTTTCCTTTAACTTTGACCAGTTTCCCAGTCCAAATTTGCCTCATACATGGTGCCCTCAATGGCCTAAAAGTTTGAGTTTGGTCTCCTCTGACCATAGCACCTTCTTCCACATGTCTGGGGAGTCTCTAATATGCCCCTTGACAAATTCCAAACAGTCTGTCTTTTTTGTTTCTTTACATCATGTATTTTTCTATCACTCTTCCATGAAGCCCAACTCTGTACAGCCTCTAGTGGTCCTATGGACAGATCCTCTCACACTGGAAAAAGTGTAGCACAGAGTTGTTCATTCAAGCTAATAACTACCATTGAATACAATGTAAAATAATTGACTTGGTTGTGAAAGTCTATTTTTTTGCATTCTGAGGTGTCAATTTTGATTTAGACTGAATTAATAACACTTCTGAAGGGAAGAAAGCAAATATTTTGGTTCCTCTCAAAACATGCTGAAAGGAAATGATGTCATATTTTCAATCTGAGTCACGTGAGAAGAAGTTGGGGAGAAGTGCTTGGAGAGCTTCGTCCGTTTCGGCATGGGGAAGAAGGAATGATTAACGTCCGAGCACGTCATCAAAGAATAAACCTGCGGTAAGTACTAAACTAAGCTGATGTAAACGTGTCTTAACAAGCCTACAATTGTATTAATGCAAAAGACTGAGTTAATGTCACCTGGTTAGCAAGCTGAAAGTCCCGCCTAAATGTGGGTATCCCAGTAAACGCTTTCTTTTTCGCTGGGTTAAATGTGGTGTAATTTCTGAACTTACACGTATTTCACGAGAAATATAACTATGTGTACATTGTTCGGTTGTAGCTGGAATTAATCAAGGTAGGCATAATTCGTTACCAATCAATAGCTTCCACCACGGTTAGCTCGGCTACACGGTGAACTTGACTAGCTTAACCCATGTAAAGCCATGTTAGCAATTAGTTAGTCTAGTGTGTTTATACCACTATGATTGTAAAGTCCCAGTTTGTTAATGGTAGCGAGGCCCGTTGAAAATTAATGGTGTTTTGTGCATGCATTATACTTGTATGGTATGGTCGGTGATGTTTCCCAGTGTTCGCCATGCTGGTTTGTCCAACTGTTAAAACGGTTTCACAGGATATGCTCTCGGTAAGCGAATCTCCTTGTTAAGCCTTAAACTTTTTGTTCGGCTCTACAACTGGTTTTCATGCATTTTGTTCACGACACTGCCCCATTTACTGTAGGTTAAGAACTTCATTTTCCGAATGCATTGTGTTTTCAGAGATATGTCATGGCATGCTGGCAGGTATCTTATGAAGTGTGATTTCGCACGTGCCCATTGTTAAAATATCGTTGAGCCAGTAAAACTGTTGGGTTGCAACGTTCAGAAAAACCTAATGAATGTGGAGACAAGATTAAGTGGACCAAACGATTTAATTAATTAATTTATTTATTTTATTTCAGTCGAAGTGGTCTGCAAGATCAGTGTGGCAGGCAGAGTGCTTCAAAAAGTGAACATGCCAACTTCAACCAAGCTTACTCTATTAAAGCAAATCTCTAATGAAAGGGGGGGGGGGCAAGTACAGTGTTGCATTTGCCTGCAGTCATTTTTACATTAGGGTGGCTCTGATTATAAGAGCGCAGTAGTAGCTATAATGATGTTGAATGAATGAATTTCTGTGTATATCTTAGTTCATACAAAACATGCAGCTCATTGTTCTTTACTACCGCTAGACTCAACATTGTATTTAGATATATAGATTACCAGACTGTCATTAAAACTAAACAAACTAAGATTTCTGTTCATTGCATTTTCTAAATATTTACTGGTCTGCTTTCCTTTTTTTAGGTTGGATGTGGAAATGCAAAGAATGCAGCAAGCATTTTTCAAGAAGATCTGAGATACTGAAACACTTGAGAATTGACCATCGGTTTCACGGTAGGCGGCGTCCCTATCCATGCATCCACGCACAATGTCCCTGTTCGTCCAAGACATGGAATGGTCTTCAGAAACATCTCTCTAGAAATCATCCTTCTCTGGAGTCCCAACAAAGACACTCTTCTTTCAAGTGTTACATTTGTGGAAACAATCAGCTTTCTACTGAGCACGTTTTTTTCCAACATATCTATGAACATCTGAGAAAATATGAAGTAGTCCCATGTATGTTTGATGGTTGCTCATACAAAACCAACATATACAGCAGTTTCCGGAGCCATAAATGGAGAAAACATCAGTCATGCACCATTAATGACTTTAAAAGTGGAATAGTTGTCACGTCACTCATTTCCAATCCATCTGACTATGACTTGAATGAAGAAATAGAGCTAACCACTGAAGAGTCAAGAGATTTGGAAAAGGAAGTTGAACTGAAATTAGCTTCACTTTTACTTAAATTAGAACATACATATTTAGTCTCGGCTACAGCTGTAAATGAATTGCTTGAGGAGCTAGAACATCTCATTGGAGATGTCTCTGTGCCGGGTAGTATAGCAGCAATTAACCAGCATTTGGAAGATAATAATTGTCATGTGGAAGCATCTGTTGTTCAACAATTGGCCACTTTTCTTTGTTCTTCACACCCAATTCATAAAGCAATAGGGAAACAAGGGCCATTGTCTACTAGTTGGAAGCGCAAGTCATATTATAAAAGAGAATTCTGTGTAGTGTCTCCCTTGGAATACATTCTTGATAAAAGAAACCAAAAATCATTGCAGTATGTATCTGTGCTGAAAACATTGCAGCAAATTCTAAATTCAGATGTAATTCTGGCAAAAACTGTGCATTTGAGAGAGAGATATCAGTCACCAGAGAGCGATCAAACAGTATATAGTTGTCCTTTTGATGGTGATTTTTTTCAGAAAAACACACTTCTGTCTGCAGACTGTGCCATTTCACTAAATCTTTATGTAGACGAGTACGAAATCTGCAACCCAATTGGGACATCACGGAGAAAACATAAAATCTGTGCCTTCTATTGGACTTTAGGCAATCTGATCCCTGGTTGTCAGTCTTCACTGTCATCAATTTACTTGGCTCTTCTAGTCAAAAGTGATGATTTGAAAGTGTATGGCTATGAGACTGTACTCGAGCCACTCATAAGTGATTTAATTTCATTAGAAGAGCACGGTGTCTTTTTGCAGAAGTTAGGGAAATGTGTTAGGGGAACGATCCAGTGTGTGATAGCCGATAACCTTGGAGCACATGGTATCGCTGGGTTTGTTGAAAGCTTTTCAAGTGGTCACCTGTGTCGATTTTGTACAGCATCTAGATCAGAAATTCAAACTAAAACTGTAGATAGTGGAGTGTTTACATTAAGAACAGAACAGATTCACTCAGAACACCTTAAAATCCTTGAACAAGATTCTCTAAGTAATTTCTGTGGTGTCAAGAAGAGATGTGTCCTCTCTGAGAAACTCAGTCATTTCAAAGTTACCACGGGTTTCCCCCCAGATGTTGTCCATGATTTATTTGAAGGAATCGTACCGGCAGAGATTGCGCTTTGTCTTTCTGTTTTCACATCCAAGAAGTACTTTACTCTTGCATATTTAAATGAGTCCATACTAGCTTTCCCCTTTAAGTGGACAGACAAAGTTAATTGTCCCCATCCAGTGCCATTGAACTTTGCATCTCGAAAGACAATAGGAGGCAATTCTCACGAAAACTGGAGTCTCTTAAGGTTTTTCTCATTCCTTGTCGGCCAAAAGGTACCTGTGGATGAACCAGCATGGAAAATATTGGGTGACTTAAAAGATCTAGTGGAGCTTATTGTCTCACCTGTCCATACAGAGGAATCAATCGCGTATTTGAATTTCAAGATATCAGAGCACAGAGTTCGACTTCAAGAGGTTTTCCCAGACTACCGTCTACTGCCTAAGCATCATCTTTTGGAACATTATCCTCAGCTAATTCGTAAATTTGGACCATTAGTCTGTCTTTGGACTTTGAGATATGAAGCCAAGCACAGTTTTTTTAAAAGAGTTGTTCGTTATACAAGATCTTTAAAGAATGTTTTGCTGTCTTTGGCGGAGCGACACCAATTTCATATGGCACAGCAGATATTTATGTACCCTCAAAAACCTCTTCTGGAAGTGTCAACTGTCTCAACTCTTTCTGTTGATGTGTTAAAAGAAGATATTGCACAAGCTATACGGCTCAAGCACCCAACAATGGATAATGTGTGCCTGGCTAAAAGTGTCACTTTCAATGGATTCAACTACAGAAATGGAATGATACTTGCACATGGGTCTTTGGAAGGGATTCCAGAATTTACTGAGATCATCCACATGTTTATTCTGAAGGAGAGACTTTTTTTCATTGTTAAGAAACTGAGAGTGTGGCACTGGGAACACTTCAGGGCCTTCGAAGTTGAAGTGAGCCCTACCAATGACATAATACTTGTGGAATCAGATGAACTGACTGATCCATATCCCCTGGTAGCTTACACTGTGGGAGGAGTGCGTTTCATTACCCTGAAAAGATATATTCAAATTTAAGGTATGCATAATATTTTTCTCTTTTTTAACATTTAAGATCTGCATATTCATGAAATCATTCTATTTTAATGTAATTCATTCTACTTATCACTTTTCAAAATCTGCACTAAACTGACACTGTACTAACTTAAAGGTAGAGTATGCATGGTGGGCAGAATGGGTATTGCAACTATGCAGCCCATTGCAACTGTGCTGAATATTTCTAATGGGATATTTTCCAGAATATTTACTTAGTATTAACCTTGTATTTACTAGGTGACAAAAATGCCTACTTGAAATTTGAAATGAATATTTAGAATGGCATGGTGGTGGTAATTATTTGTGAAAAAGGTAACATTTGTCAATGGGCAGCATGTTTTAAGGAAATTAACTTCTAAAAGAATTACATGACCTGCCTCTAATGTGGCATGGATAAACCGTGTGACTAGACTAACCTTGAGGGGCTGACATACTGTGACAATGGACTAACAGACAGGGGCACTTGTACTGATATAAAAGGGGTGCATACGCATTGTTTTATATTAGATTAACTTAAAGGGGCACTGATGCACCTTACTTATTACAACTCAAAGCTTTCATCTCATCTGTATGTTGACACAAGGTGGTTGTGAATGTGAATTAATAATTTCTCTTTCCTTCTGTCTTTCGTTTTATTCTCCTGCCACCCAGGTTTTGACTCCAGCTTCCTGAACATCACTGACTGTCAGGGCATCTACATCAACAACTCGAGATCCAACTTTGCAATATGGCGACTCCCGTCCGACTCCTCATCTTGTTGGGTGACGAAAGCGCTGAGAGGATGGAATTATCAAGGGTGCCGGACACAGTTGAGGAGCTCATTGAACAGGTCAAAAATGTATGCAAACTTTCTGGAGACATCAGGCTGCAGTACAAGGATGATGACTTTGGTGGAACATTTGTTAACTTGAGCGCAACGTCCATGATCAAAGACCTTACTACAATCAAGATCATACAAGCTGCTCCTGATATTGTTCTGAGTTTCATTGAAAGTGTCCCATCTGATCTGAGTGACTTAGACACAAGCCTTTCCTCACGAAACACTGATACAGATGACACGGTCATACTCAGCCACAGCTCTGACAGTGAGGGACTGAGAAAAGAGCCGGGGCCAAAGGAATTCATCATCCCGCCTTTCTCCCTCGAAACAGAAGGTCAACTTCAGCGAGGGAATTCAGAATATGCACAGAACCAAACCAGACTGACACCTTCATCAAAAATGCTGTCCGACATACTGGAAAGATTGGCAGAGAAGATTTTTTCCTACAAGGCGTACCCCACTGATGCAGACCTGAGTGATGTTGCAGAGGCTCTGACAGGGAAACATCCCTGCCTGAGACAACCAGACTCCTTCAATGAGAGTTATGGATGGAAACTGAAGCTCAAGAGCAAGATGAGCAACTACCGCACTCAGCTGAGGTCACATGGACTTTCGTCTGAGCTCATGGTGAACACACTGAAATCCAAATCACGAGAAGATGCTACTCCCTTCCCAGCAAAGAATGTGAAAAAGGCGAGAAGAGGTGAGACCAATTACTATCCTCAACCCAGCGGAGACAGTCCAGAAAACCTTGAGAAAGAAAGAGCATCTCTTCTGACTGAAATAAAGATAAGAAACAATGAGAGAACCATACGGGAGAAGATGGCCAGGACTTTTCAGTTCAGGAGGCAAGAGATTGTGGATCAGAAGCCAACCATCGATAACCTCATGGAAAGATGGCCAGCTTTATTTCAGATGGAAGAGGTACACTTTTTACAACTTTTTGTATACTTAAGCCCATAGATGAGAAAATGTTTTGTTTTTTTATTTTCTTTATTTCACATTATTCTTAAATTTTAAGTGTATTTCGCAATGTTTTCTTGTGTGCAGGTTGATGCAGAGTTTCTGCGGGTTACTGCAGTTCCCCTCCTGACCAGATTTATGGCGCACCTGGACAAGCACTCCCCGCAGCTGCTGAAGATCTTCAGAAAGAAAGGAGGGATCACTAAAGCAAAAACTGCCACGATCCTTGAGTTTCTTGACCAGGTATGATGTGCAGTATATAATTAGCCACTAACGACAGCCCTCAATCCTTCTACATGAAGAGGATGTGCAGATGATGTGCAATTGATGTACATGGCATTGTTATTGTGTGCCAAGTTTTGCACCATATTCACTATCAACCATTTAAAAACAGAAAAACATGTGCCACCTATGAGTACATTAATTTGTAGTAGCGCATAGAAAATAATTTCTGCACCTGTCACTGCACCTGTCACTATAGGAACCCAAACAGGAGCCATCCAGTCTGTCTTCATATTTAAAGAGGGACTACTAGTGACCTCTGGCAGATGTACTAGAATGGCTTTACATTTTCACTGCTTTCAATTAGTCTGCCATGGATTCAGTATTGACCAGGCACACACTGTAAAAGCACTGTTTATGGTAGAGCTGGGAATTAAGTTGCTAGACTAGTGTACACATCGCATAATAACCATTTTGATTGTCCCTAAAGGGTGCTGATGCAGATTTCAGAAGGGAGTGTATCCTCAAAGCTCTCATCATCTACCTGGGAGAACGTGTTGAGGACCTTATAAAGGAATACATGGTATGTCCAGATATTTTCTGTCACAATGATGATTCAACTTTATTCATCACGGGAGACCACCTATGCCATTATACAGTATATAGTGATTAATGAGGTGTGCCAGACTGCAGTTGTTCAGTTGCATATTTCGTATATTTTGCCTCAGGTCTCCCAGAAAGATCAAGCCGAGCAGGAGCTGGAGAGGACCATCATGGCAGTCTTCGTCTTCAGAGAGAATTCAAGCCTTCTACAGCAGCCCCAAGACGTTGGGATTGTCATTGATGGTGTGGAAGTCCTCAATGAGTTGCCTTCTCTTGCAGCTGGAGTGGCAATGCTCTTTGGACTTTGCTATGCTCTTAACATGGAGTATCCACAGGGTTTCAGGTTCACCTTTGAGGCCCTTCAGAAGATCCTGATGGAGCTTGGTTCCAACAAGATGACTTCCAAGATTCGCAAACTCAGTGGTGAACTCAAAACTGCACAGTAGTGTATATTTGTGTGTGCTTAATGTGTGCATGTAGTTGCCACTGGCATCTATTTAAGAGGTAGACCACCTCACAGCACTTTGTTATACAGGCTCACGGGGTCACTTTCATGGAGTGCTTTTGTTGGAATTTTAGTTCTTTGATGATGTTTAGAGATGCAACATTCCTTCAAGTTCAGATGTGTTTGAACAGTACAACAACAGTGAATGCTTTCTGTCCATTTAATTTTGCTTGATAAGCCATATTGTCTTTATTTCATTGCTCTGATGTAGAGCAACAATGACATGTTTATATTTGTTTGTCTGAACATGCAACTTTTTTTGTCCTTTTTTACTTGAGGAATAAATGGCTTAGAAAAAAACTGTTGCTGGAGTGTGTTAAGTGTGATGTGAGTGATGCAAATTGTTTATGAAACCAAGTTTATGAAATATAAAAAAAAAGACTTTCATGGTGCCAATGAATTAATTAATGCAAGGTATATATATTTGATGGGTTCAATTTCAATATATTAGTTTGGTTCCAAAACTAAAATGTAAATAATTTAACTTGGATAAAGGTGAAGAATTAATATTGGGTCAAGTAAAGTAATATGGTTTGAGTCAATATTAAATAGTCATGTTGTACCAAACCACTTTATTTAGATTCTGTGAAGTCAAATATGCAACAAATGGACATCAATTTTTTTAATTTAAGCTGGGCCACACTTTTTCCAGTGCATCTTTCCATACGAGCTACAGCTATATTTATCTAATTTATCTAATGAATGCCCTCCCTACCTGCTTTGTGAGTTTAGGTGGACGACTCTCTCTTGGCAGGTTTGCTGTGGTGGCATCATCTTACCATTTTTTTTTAATGGAATTAATTGAGCTCTGTGGGATGTTCATGGTTCTGGGACATTTTTTTTACCCAACCCTAGCCTGGGTTAGGGTTGGGTTTTTAGTTTTGCAACCCAATGTATAACTATATATCTACAAACACATCTACAAACACACAATTACAGCCTTTTGTGCAACAGCGCCACAAACTGAGAATCAAATCAAGAAAACACACAGAAAATTGTTTTGACTCACTGCTAAGGTTTTAGTTATGGGCAAATGGTTGGGTTCCTCATTTTAAAGGCTGGCTGCTCTCCAAATGGACCTCTGCTCAAAACCAACCCAGAGAGACCAAAGTGAGTTTTTTGTGAGAATTTGTGGCTCTGACAAAACTTCATGTTACTCAAAAACAGATAAAGTCCCTTTTAGAAACTCAAAGATATTTTGATTTGGTCTCTTTACTTTAAATAAGAACATTACAATGTGCAAATCTTAGAGCAACCCTGAAAAACACAGAGCTGATTTGTCTGTTTGGACTTCCTTCACGGGCACCCTGTGGCCCCGGCACTATGCTAATGCAGCTGGTTGCTGGCACTGGAGACATGGTCTTGATACAGGCTGACTACTGCTTTGTTGTCCTCTCACTTGGTTTTGTTCTATAGTTAGCTTTGCAAACAGAAACAAATTCTGTTGCCTGCCTTACTGTTGGATGTGAGGAGAATTTTACCAGGCAAAACCTGCTGGCACACATAAATTTGGAGCAACTGATCTAACTTACCCTGTTGTGAATAAGTGCTAGGCAAACACTTAAAAGTTTCAAACCTCACTCAGTGAGGAGCTGGGTCTGTTTCAGTTGTGGTTTGATTCAAAAGGAATTAGGTCTGTCAGGAATGGTAAATTGATTTTATGGTACTAAAGTGGATTAGAGTGTATGGGTAAACCAATCAGACACATCCATTTTCTAGACTAAACCCTATCAAATCTATTGACAAGCAAGGCATTATGGTTCTCATTTAATCAAGCAAAATAGAAAACCAATCATTTGGTCTTTCAAAATTTAGGGAAATAAACATTTTCTGATCTGGTGACAAAACATAAATTTTGGAACTTTTCAAATGTATCTTTTAAAAGCAGATATAGTTTTAAAAAGTTGTCTAAACATCTATCATCCATGTTCTTCCACTTATCAGAGGTTGGATTGCAGAGTTATCAGGTCCAGGTAGGAAACACAAATATCCCTGTTCAAAGTAACACTCTCCAGCTCCTCGTGGGGAACCACACAGTGTTTCCGTGACATAAATGATATACTGTATAAACCCTCCAGCAAGGTCTTGGTTACAAATTTGCAATGACTGCTACAATAATTGTTAGATGGATAAATAAAATCCAAACCCAGAGGTCTAACAGATGCCAACCTACTCATTTACAAAGCTAATCTTTTCATTTCCTCTTCATACAGCATCTTTACTCCACAAATGTGTTCCTTTTACATGAACTATAAACCTGAGTAAAGAAAAAAAAATTGACACTTCATCTCCAAATCACATGAATCTTAACAAGCTTGTCTCATTACATTGGCATATACCGTATTTTTCAGACTATAAGTCGCTCCGGAGTATAAGTCACACTAGCCATAAAATGCATAATAAAGAAAAAAAAGACATATATAAGTCGCACTGGAGTATAAGTCGCATTTTTGGGGAAATTTATTTGATAAAATCCAACACCAAACACAGACATGTCATCTTGAAAGGTAATTTAAAAAAAAAAAAATAGAATAGCGGCAACAACAGGCTGAACAATTGTACGCTAACATTACGTAACATTACGTAACACAAACAACGAACTGAGAACGTGCCTGGTATGTTAACAAAACATATGAAGAGTTATTCAGATAACTATAGCATAAATAACATGCTAACAAGTTTACCTAACCATCCGTGTCACTCCAAATCCCTAAATCCAATGAAATCTTCATCCTCAGTGTCACTTTTAAACAACTCCACTAACTCCGGAGGTAGAACATGCGGCGCTTCCTCTTCTACGTCGCTTACGTCAGACTCGTCAGTTGCAGTTCCAATTAATTCAGCCTTTCTGAATCCTGACAGAATGGTTTTGGTTGTCACTGAAGCCCATGCTTTGTCGATCCATGCAATGACTTCCAGGAAAGTTGCATGGCACATTCTCCTGGTTGCCGTGAAGCTGTGCTCTCCATCCATCATCCACTGCTCCCACAGGTTACGCAAGACTGCCTTAAAGCTCCTATTCACGGAGATATCAAGTGGCTGTAGTATTTTGGTTAAACCTCCAGGGATGATGGCAGGTATGGTAGTGCTGGGCGATATAACGATACATATCGTGGGGACGATAGAAAAGTGTCTATCGTGATATATTTTCTTCTATCGTCTCTATCGTCTCTATAGTTTCTGTCGTTTCTATCATAATTGTATCAATGATTCATGTAAATATTTCATAACGTAGGCTACGACGAATGTATTAGTGTTGTCACTTTGCATAAATTCAGTTTATATAAGTGATAAATAATAAGAAAAAATAAC
>NC_051430.1:2860882-2891142 GCF_001649575.2 Kryptolebias marmoratus | reverse complement strand
TTAACAATCCAAAAAGTGCAAACAAACAAGTTGTAAAAGAGCCGGGAAAGTTGTGAAAAGTGAAACTATAGCCGGCCGAAGATAATAGAGTCTGTTGTCATTTGATACTGTTACGTCTAACAGGTACATATATATTGCTGCTCTAAAATGCAGCAGATCTCATTTGTGAAAGTTCAGTTAAATGTCACTTCAAAATAAAGCTTGAAAAAGGTAAGAAATGAGATTATTTTTCCATATTTTTCAGAGAATAACTGACAACGTTTATAATTGCGGTATATGGTGATATATATCGTTATTGTGATATAAAATTATCCATATCGTGATATAGAATTTTTTCCATATCGCCCAGCACTAAGGTATGGAGTTGAAATTTTTTAATTTATTTTTGAACTGTGGCGTGATCTGCGCTCGCATGCTATCCATCACAAGCAGAGCTTTGCGTGCTTTAAAGAAGCCATCCGGATGCTTAGTGTAGCACTTTGTACGCCATAAGTTCATCATTTCTTGATCCATCCACCCTTTCTCATTCACGGCAACTGCAACTGAGGGGGATTGGATTTTTGGCATGGTTTTTCGTTTGAAAATGACCATTGGTGGCAATTTTGATCCATCTCCACAACATGCCAGCACCACTGTGAAGTGTGATTTCTCATAACCAGTTGTTACTATATTCACACTCTTTTGCCCTTTCTCTGCAACACCTCAGCCCATGGGAATGTCAAACGTGAGGGGGACCTCATCCATGTTAATAATATGATCCGGTGTCACGTTGTGCTCACTTACATGCTTCTCAATGAACTCACGGAAACCGTCAACCTTGACTTGGAAGTCTGCTGGCAGTTTTTGGGACATCGTTGTCCTTGCTCTGATAGAGAGGCGATTGCGTTGCATGAAGCGATAACACCAAGAAGGTGTTCCTGTAAAGTCATTTATATTCATCTCCTTGCCTAATACCTGAGCGTGGATACACAACTGCACTGTTGACAACCCTCTCTTGGCAGCACGTTGTTCAAGCACCCATATGCGAACTCGTTCCTCTAGCTGTGGCCACCTAGCTTTTAGCCCACGATTGGCTTTTTTTTTTCTTAATTTCAGTAAGATTAACCTCCGCTTTTCGCCAGTCCCTCACAAGTTTCTCGCTAACTCCAAACTTTCTTTCGGCTGCTCGATTACCGTTTTCGACTGCATATTTTACTACTTGCAGCTTGTAATCTGCAGAATATGATCTTCTTTTCGGTGCCATTTTTGTTTACCTCTTCTCAGTAGTTTTTATAAGTTACCGCCTGTGTCAAAAATAATAAAGGGGAAAAAAAAAAAAAGTTACTGAAATGGAAATTATCAACACAGGCCTAGAGCGTCCTCTTGCGGTTTGGTGTGAAAATAACATGTGTAATGATATAAGTCACTCCAGAGTATAAGTCGCACCTCCGGCCAAACTATGAAAAAAACTGCGACTTATAGTCCGGAAGATACGGTATGCACAGATAGTTTGACTTGAAAGAAACACAGGTGTATTAACAAGTGTTGCATTCCACTTCTGCAACTGTTCTGTAAAAAATGTTTACAAGCAGAACTTCCTCCAGTTGGAACACAGTCCTCATTACTACACTTGTGCCTTCCTTACTCTTTCAAGTCAAATTGTCAGCCATGTCATATTGTTTTAAATAATAAACATTCAACAAATGCAACCATTTGTCCAGAAAATGCTTTGATTCCTCAGTCTTACCCTTGTTTATGACCTAATAATTACAAAATTCCTTTATAGTGAGCTACTTTTTCCACAATGCAATTTCAGTAACGTTAAATGTGGCGTGGTTGTTGGTTCTAGACGGGTTGGTCTGAGAATTTCAGAAACTGCTAATCTACTGGGATTTTACACACAACCATCTCTAGGATTTACAGAGAACGGTTTTAATAGGAAAATATCCAATGAGCAGGATTTGTGTGGATGAAAAAGCATTGTTAATGTGAAGCGAGAGGCAACTGGGAAGTTTAAGATGATAGAAAGGCAAAAGTAGCTAAAATAACCACTCGTTCCAATTAAGGTCTGCAGAATAACATCTCTGAATGAACAACACGTTCAACCCTGAAGCAGGTGGGCAACAGCAGCAGAAGACCACATCAGGTGCCACTTCTGTTAACTAAAGACAGGACCCCTAGACTACAGTTCACTCAGTCTCCCCAAAACTAGACAGTAAGAGTTTGGTCTGATGAATCTGGATTCACTGGACCCAAACGGCCTTCACAGTCACCGAAGCTCCATCCAGTTCACCACCTGTGGGATGTGGTGGACCAGGAGATTCACATCATGGATGTTAAGCTGACCAATCAGCAGCAGCTGCATAATGCTAACATTTCAATATGGATCCAAATCTATGAGGAATGTTTCCAACACCTTGTTGAATCTATGCCACAAAGAATTAAATCAGTTATGAGGGCACAAAGAGGTCCAACCTGGTTATAGCAAGGTGTACCTATTAAAGTGGCCAGTGAGTGTAGATATGTGTGTTGTAACTGTTGCCTGTTTTGAACAGCTGCCTGTCTTGGCCAGGAGATTCAAATAAAAAAAAGATTTTGGTAAATTAAACCAACAGCATGCACAAAGGTGAGAATTAGAGGAAAATGACTGGGCAATAGACTTTATGCGTCATTGTACATTTTAGAAAGCTCAAATCTGAGACCTCCTCTGTTTTAAGTTGTTTTTTCTTGTTTGACAAAAATGGCTTTCTTTGTCCCCCTTTTAAACCACCTCTCTCCTTTGTCCAAAATATGAACATTTTGGTCTGCAAAAGACTGTCCCTTATCCTTTTGGTGTAGGTGCACAGCTGAGACCTGTCCTGAAGAGCTGGCCATCATGTGCTGAGCCATATGTCTGTGGAACTAAACAGCATTTTCACAGACACATGGCTTATCAGAACAAGACTCAGATGTCCACCTACACCTTAAGAATAGGTGGGAGTGAGAGTGTAAATGGTCCCTATGTGTCCATGTGATGGACTTAAGACTTCTTTACGGTGTACCCCGCCTCTTTCACAGTGACTGCTGGAGGTAGGCACCAGCTGTCCTGTCACCTGGAAGGAAAAAAGCGAGTAAAAGACAATAAATGGATCGATATAAGAGTAAAACTGTCCAAATCCCTCATAAGAGAATGGACATAAAGGCCAGCAGTGTTCCTGTGGTTGAGCTTGTTTCAATTTGGACAAAGCCGTTTCAAAGGAAATAACTCTTGAAAGAATGATGACATTTCCAGCATTCTCCTTCCCTCCTGCTGTGCTCTACCTCCTGCCTTTTTTTTAGGAAAAACAAAATTGCTTTCATTTGGCTAAAAGATTGATGAGCAGATTTTCTGTCTTCTTCCTTAAAACACACATAGGAGTCAAAACTTTCTCTCTCAGCCAGGACCTCATGCTGACTAACTTAATCATCACTGTGGTGTACCTTTGCTGAGACCTCCACCATATGGTAAGTCCAAGATAAATAAGAACAGAAAAATGTGGCGTAACCATCATTCGGCTGCAGCTATCTGTAGTCCTTCTGAGAAGAAAACAGTTTGTTTTGAAAGAAAATAGCAAAGATGCCTATTGTTATCAGGGTTTGCAATGTGTGGCAGTTTTTTTAATGACAGCCGACATGCAGATGTGATTGATGTTTTTTATCAGGTTGTAAAGAAAATAAAAAAGATTTACTAACTATCAGTGCACATTGGCAGCAGCATAAACAGCACCCGTTTGATAATTTGACAACAAACAAGCTGAATAATGAGACAGCTTGCCCCACTTGGTGTGTAAAGCTGTAAATATTCAATGCCTACAACTCAAGTCCCAGGACTGCATGTTAAACAGGTCTGATAGGATGCTCAGGCTTTCTTCTGTTTCTTTTCTGAAGAATTCATCAAGCTTGCCTAGTTTTGTAGGTCACTCATGACAAAAACTCAGCTTGTCTTCTTGATACAGGATCCAAATCTGGGTCGCTGGTACGAGGACTGAATGAGGGGTTATTGTCTAGGGCTGTTTTTATCTTCAGATACTGTCTCAAGGTACTGTTAGATTAGAAATGACAGATAAATGGATGTCAATCACAGTCAGGAAGTGCACTTGTTTTTCTAACACTACCTTTTAAGTAGGGATAGAAATCTTTGGGCTCCTTACAGTTTTTTACGACTCAGTGATATGAGATGATCTGATATAATTAGAAAATGATTGATACTGTTAATACATGACAAAGTATTTATTCAATTGCAGGGCAATGCATAATTAACACACACAAAAATAAAAAAAATCAGGAAAATTGTGCACTTCCACTGTATTGTAGGAATGTATAAAATTTGTTTTTTTTCCTCCTACAATTTATTTATTTGTCTAAAGTTCATGTTCTGTGATGTAGCATTTTTTCACCTAAAAATGTCTTATCAAATGATAGATTTATAAATGAATGGGAAAATATCTAAAATTTCATGAATTTTGAAAAAATTTAAACAAAAACAGTTTTCCTGACAACATAAAAGACAATCTTTCTGTAAGTCAAATAAAAACTAAATTATTTTCTTAAAAAATGCTCCTTATATGTCTGTATTATGTGAGAGCAAAAAAACTGTTCATTTTTGTAAAGAAAAAGTGCTTCACATATGAATTTAAAATTCTTATCAGCAGCAGACCTGCTGATGTCCTGTTAGTTGCTCACTGACAGCCCTTAGATAGGATGTGGCTGTGTGTGGGTCCGCATATAGTGCAGGTAATCAACATCAAACACAATTTATCACCAAATTTGAACAGAGGTGTCAGAGATCACTTGCAGTCAAATCACCCAAATCAGATTTGTGACACATTTATAAGAACTGGTCTGAAACACTGGCACATTATAATATGAGACCAAGGGTCCCCACCTTCTCTGCCTGTTGGAATTTGAAGCCAGCAGGAACCAGTTTATGGAAACTGCTATGTTGTATTTTTGGAACCAGAGTCTGCGGACCAGCAATGTGGGACTTTAAGTTGACTCCCCTGCCCACCATCATGGTGCTACATGACCTTTCTTTTAAGCATGAAATAATTTATTACAGCTAAACATGTCAGAAAAAGAAAAAGAGTTAACACTTAGTAAAAATTATCCTAGGTGGGTTTTTTTTTATTTTTATTTTTTTATTTTACCAATCACAATGTCCAGTTTGTTAACACGGACAGGGTGGGATTTGAAATTTGTAATGAAACCGGCCGAGAGAAGAGCTGGTCTCATTGTGGCTTCAGTGTCTGGATCCACAGCGACGATCCATTCATATATAGTCTTTAGACTGAACAAACTCTGCATGTATGTGCTCCTCTCACACACAGATAGACTGCAGGGGACGCTGAGCTGCAGCGTATTCAGGAGGCAAGACAAGAAGAGAGCACACACAAAGCGGATTATGGGGGAATAATTTTAATAATGATTGTGTTTGTCAGTTACACTGTTTTTGTAATTGTTGGGAGCCAAAATCAAAAGTACGAATTTAATTAATTACACAGCCCATGTCATGGTCAGCCATCCAGTCTCTGTTGTGGGAACTTTCACACTTCAGAATTCTGCAACAGGACATAATCTATTTTTGACCATTTAAAATCAATTCAAATTGTTTGTCTGTATGAAGATGTGTCAAAAAATAGATTAAAGCGCCAGCTTCTAAATAACAAATGCTAATTTGGACTCTACAGGTAAACTCAGTCTGCTGTTTATCCTGAGCTCTAGAGCAGGTGGATTTTGATCTGACTCCTGTTTCTTTACTAAAGTCATAGCTGGGAGACAGAACTGCTGAGGGAAGCGCTACAGCTGAGAGTTATAATCATCAAACACAGAAGTGAATTTCCAGGAAGAGGCAGAGCTCCATGCGGGATCAATGGGACAATCGTGTTTGCTTCTTAGACACATTTAGCTGTTTTCTTAATCGTTTCACATTTGTTTTTCATATTATTATTTCTGCTATTTTTTCATTGGTGAGGCAATTTCTGTTTAGTGAGGTTTAGAAATCTCTCACTGGCAGAAAAAAGCGTAGTAAACTGATCACTTAATGGCCAAAAATATATTGTCAGTTTTATGTACGGGGCTTCAGACAGGATTAGGTTTTTGAGTAGTCAGAACTTTGGGATGCAGATATATGTATAACTGGCTAAAGAGAGGCTGCACTTCTGTGCTGTTAAATATTTATTGTCCACCAAAAGGCGAAAGGTATGCAATAATGTTTTCTTCTATGTCTGTTGCATGTCTTTGTGTTTGTCTGATAGCAACTTATCTCGTAAACTACTGCCTAAATTTTATTTAAATTTTTATAAAATAGTTATTGAATGTACACCTACAGCTGACTTGTTTTTGGAGCCAATCCAATTCAGACTTTGGTAAACACAAAAACTGAAAATCATCTCCAACACATACTCCAAGTCCCAATATATGTGCAAGATCTTTGCTTAAAACTTTATCATTAATGTTTTGTAGTCCACTCTGGCTGTGTGTTAGAGAAATAACTATTGAACACATTTTAAAGAAACTTTCCGAAAGTAATCGCTACAACTCATTAACCTTTGGAGACCAACCAAAGCAAGATGGTTGGCACAGTCAGATAACCTTAGAATACACAAAAATGGCTATAATTATGACATTTTACAGATATTGTGCTACTATTTGGTGTGGTAGTAGCTGAGAATCATTCACTTTACATACTCCAAGCGTAGCTATTTATGCAAAATCTTTGCTTAAAACTTTAATATTAGCTGTTGGAGTCAACCCTTTTTGTCTGTTGGCTAAATATCTTGCGAACTATTGGACAAAATGTTATGTAATGCTCAGAAAGTAATAATTAGATTTACATCAGTAACTGATTAAATTTTGAAGTCAGTCGGATTTAAGATGGACTTAGCCAACACACAAAAATGGCTATAATAGTCAGCTTCACAGATATTGAGCAAAGAACTGGGGTTGATGTAGCTGAAAGTCATTTACAACAGATATATGCACTTTCAAGGTTTGACCAAAATGGCTACAATTCATTTTTCATCATAAGATGATCTTAGTTTCAAGCTCTGACATAAAAGGCAGTGGCAATAAGCATTCCTAGGTCTTTAATTATTTACTGTTTGTTTTTTGCCGCATATTATATCCCAAATTTCAAAGTGTTTATAGTTTCAGAGAATACATCACATCTTAATTGCTCAGTAAAAAATAAAGCCATTGTACTGAGACAGAGCCAATAATACTTTTGTCGAACCCACCCTTGGCTCACTTCCGGTCCTTTTATCCCAGAGGAGGGAGAACTCAGACAGTTTACCCTTTAAAGGCTGAAACTACAAAAGAACTAGAGTTTAACTATTTATTCTTAATAAGGCAGAAAATTATAACAAGGCCAGCGCTGGGACTTTTGTCTACAACATCTTATGGATGGAGCAGAGAGAAGCCTAGAACAAAGAAATCGTCGACTCTTTTAGATCCTAGGCTCCGCCCAACACAGAGGGCCAGAGCGCATCCTAATTGTGATATCAGTAATCGTACTATGTGTCGCCAAAAACTGGCTTTCACTGGGATAAAATGTGTTTAAAAAGTTTCATGTTCCCAAAAGAAGTGGCAGGAGAGGTAAAACTGGAAAGGAATTATTTAGAGCTGTACGGTCTTGTTTTTTCCTAGCTGATGCAATAAATAATTTCTTAAGCTAATAAGAAATAAGAGGGGAAATACGCTGGTTTTGATGGATGAAAAATGGCGAGTATAATCAAAGTGAGGCTGTGCTCCTCTGCTCACCACTGTGACCCCACTGGATCTGATGACACAGATAGGGGGAGGACGGTGGGGGTTTGCGTGTTCCGGGCTGATAAGGTAGACGGGGAAGCTGGATCTGAGATGCCTGCAGAAACACTTATCTGGGTGCTCAGAGAAAGTGTGTGTGCTCTGCCAACTCAGAGAAGCCTATCCTGCTCATGAGAAATGCCAGAGTGATACGAAGCCTGAGCCGACACGTGAGATTGATACCAGCACGAAAAAGCTCATTCCTTCAAGCAAAAGCAATTTCCGATTTTGACACAAAGATATGGAGAAAACAAATGTTGACAAAGGGGGCTGCTCATTGAAAAGCAGAAAGTCAACACTCGATGCAATTGTTGCAGCATTTTGAAATAACCCGTCTCTCGCTGTGAGACCCATCAATAATGTTTATGGCTCTTCCCCTGCGGTGCCTCCGTCTCATGCTGCTGTTGTCGCTGATGGAGACGTGGCATGCCCCTGATTGTTCATGAGCTTTTTAACACGCTTTATGCTGGTGACCTATTGTTTATTAGGCTAACTCTAAGCTCTGAGTGATTCCATTGACACTAATTCAGTTTTTTCAATTTTTATTTTTTCTGATTCTACGTTTTATGATGCAACCGTGTTTTCACCTAAAAAGTGTCTTATTGTATGGTGGCTTAATAAAATTTAAACAATTCATGTAAAATATTGAGAATTTCATTAATATTAACATTTTTTTACAAAAATACAGCAAAAATTAGCTCATTTTTCTCGGTTTTGATCCATCTTTGGTCGCCACATATCTTCTTGCAGATGCAGTCAAGCATGTGCCAACAAAACTTACTATCCATCCATCCATCCATCCATCCATCCATCCATCCATCCATCCATCCACTTTTCTACCCACTTTTCCCTTTCCGTTTTGTGGGAGCTGGTGCATATCTCCAGCGATCATTGTGATCATTGTACATACTGTACAAGTCACAAGTCCATCACAAGGCCCAAAACCGACTAAAAAATATTAATGCATATTGTTTTGCTATGAACTTTGAGCTTTGTATAAAATGTCATAATTTCTAGATGCCTGCATCAAAATTCTTTGCCTTGGTTCTGAGTTACGTCCCCATGTCCACTCACCCACTCCTCCTGTCACAGACACCTACAGACATGAGGCTACAGGAGCCTGCAGTGGTGAATACAGTCTTATTCATTACAAAAGTCAAATGTGAAAACACAGAGATTGTTAAGTAAAATACACATACTAACAAAGTCCATGACATTCCACATTTTACAGTATTTCCATTTTTAATGTCCATTTCCATGATTACATCCGCATTTTCTGCACTGCAGAAATCTTAATGTAATACCTTTCAAGCTCATCCAAAAGCTGTTTTTTTTCTAAAAACGTCTAATTGCAAAGAGCAACCTTTTATTATCTTTTCTTATTTTTTCATTGCACTGCAATTGCTATAAAAAAATCAGATATATACCTCGCTGCTGTGTGTCTCATAATATGACACAGTGGTATCCATGTCACTTTAAAGTAGCTTGTGTAAACTTACCTTCCTTCTCAGTTAATCTACTGCAAGGTGAGAACACATTCTCCTTGCAGCCTCAAAGGAGCTGTGGCTGACTTATTTTGCATGATTTCCATATCCTTTGAGGTTTTGAACATGAAGTTTAGGGGTCATTTTTTAGGCACTAGTGCCAATATTTTCCACAGGTGGCAAAAACACATACAATAAACAATTTTTTTGTTTGTATTTTTCAAATTAATTTAAAAACCATTATTCCAGAATTGCATCTGTGCGGAGCCTTTACCTCAGCTACAGTAATGCATGTCATTATCTCTCTTTATACTGATATATATGGATACATTGACAGCAAAAGGAAAGTGCCCCCTCTTTCAGTTATAGGGTTTTATGTATGAGAACATAAAAAACATCTGGTTTTAAAGATTCTACAACTGTTCGAATCTAACCACAATTGTACAAAACCACACAACAGACTCCACCATGTGATTATTTATAAAACAAAAACAAAGCCAAAATAGAAAGCTGTGTGTAAAAAACTAAATCCAATGATTTAATAGCTTCTAGAACCTCCTTCAGCAGCATTAACCCCTGTGTTAACCTGTTGTGGTTTTCCGTAGGCCTCTATCGGTCTCTTGTATGGCTGTGGAAGACTTTTAGCACCGTCTATTTTCCAGCATAGCTTCAGTTCATTGAGGTTTGCAGAAAGACATTTGTTTCTGCACAGCTCTGAAAGGTAACACCACAGCATTTTAATCAGGTTGAGAACTTTGGGCTTTAACTGGACCATTACAACACCTTTTTAACTTTATATTGTTGTGAGTGCTTTCAAAATTTCATTTAGATTTTCTTAGATTTCATTTTATATATTGTTGTGTGTGTTTTGACTCTGTATTTTTGTGTTTTTATGTTGTAAAGCACTTTGTATCACCTTGTTGCTAAAAAGTGCTCTATAAATAAATTTGACTTGACTTGATTCTTTCTGTTTTGAGCTATTCTATTGTAGATTTGTTGGGATCATTGTTCTGTTGCATCATGACCCAGTTTGGTTCAAGCTTCAGCTGTCAGACAGATGGCCTCATATTTGGTCCACAGAGGAGTTCATGGTCGACTTAATGACTGCAAGGAGCCCAAATCATCAGCCCTCCACCACCGTGCTGACAGCTGAGGTGTTTGTGATGATATGCTGTATTTGGTTTTCTTCAAACATGGAGCTGTGCATTATGGGTAAACATCTCTACTTGGGTCTCATCTGTCCAAAGACATTGTTCCAGAGGTTTGTGATTCATTCAGATGAAACTTTACAAACCTAAGTTGTGATGCCATGTTACTGACAGAGAGAGATGGCTTTCTCTTGAGAATTTTTCCAAGCAAAACAAATTTCTTCAGTCTTTTCTTATTATCTTGTCATGACCCTTAACCTGGTAACCGAGGTCTCCAGAGTCTGAGATGGAACTCGTAGGTTTGGACATCTCCTCCTGAGAAGACTGGCAGATATCTTAAATGTTTTCCACTAGTAAATATTCTTTCTCACACACCTGTATGCTTCAAAGCAGCAAACTGACAAAACCCCTGCTTGTATAGAGGCAGTAACAATGACGACAAACAGTTAATCGATACATTTAATCAGCACCACCTGGGTAATACTCTCCTTCTTTAATCCTCTGAAAGCAGCACAGATAGTCTTAGTTTTTCAGACACATAGACTTTCTGTTTTGGCTTTGTTTTTGGAATCTGCTGTGTGTTTTTGTACACTTGAGGTTTAAATAATTTTCCTAAAACTACACAAAAAGCAGATAGTTGTTCTGATATGTAAAACCCTAAAACTAAAAGAGAGTGGGCTTTCTTTTTTACCATGACTGTATATGTTCTTTGTTGCACTAATCTTTAAGCCTTGTATTGACTTCTTTACATAGTATAGATTCACAAGGAACTCACACAATGATGTTTATTTTACATTTTTACATAATTAAGAATTAAAATTCAACCTTCTTATAATGAGCTAAATATTTTGTACTTCTGATAATTTTCTTTTTGCATGAATGTAATAGAGTCACACTGGAGACCAGTGTGTGATCAGTGTGTAAAATCATCAATAATGAATCAGGTGATGGATTTCAAGATACTGGCCAACTTCCTTAGTGACCCAGATTCTGTCATGCAGTGAAGTACACTTTTTTGAGAATAATACCATATTAATAAGTGAAATGTCCTATATATTATAGTTTCAGTGTGGCTAGAATGGTAAATCCAAGCTTTGCTGAGTAAAAATGTAAAGAAGCTACCAGGGCTTATCACAAACTGCATGTTTTATCCTTACACTGGAAGTTTATTGGTTTCTTCCATTCAAATGGGATTGAGAAGTGTTTTTTTTTTCTTCTCATGTTGGCTGTGGTATCCGGACATCTGTTTGTCCTTGTCTGTCTGAAAGCCCGAAGCGTGTTGCATGTTCAAATTGCGAGTGCTTTCCATTCAGTAACTTGTATGAGCCTAATGACCCCAGTCCTCGAGGTCGGCTCTTCATTGGCGTCACCCCCCTTTTCGTTTTTCCTTTTTTAGCATTTCCCCATTTTAAATAGTCTGCCCTCCCCTCCAGAATGGTTCCCATCTTGTCCAAGACCATTATGGCTCATACATTCCAATGTGGTGGGTCACTGGTGGAGGTGAAGTAAAGGAGCAAAGCATCTACCACATGTGTGCATCAATTGGCTCCTTCCAATGATGGGGTAGGCAGTATAAAGTGCTCGAGGACTTCCACTCCTTCCTCATGGCACATTAGCACCTTTGGAACATCTGAAAGCATCTGGGATGGTGTAAACAGCGTTGACGATGACTAATATTATACATATATATATATATATATATATATATATATAGTGGTGGAATATATGACTTTATTTATTTAATTATTTTTTTAAAATGCCAGTTTATGGTTTTATGACTTTTTGGAGATTTTTCTATGGAATGTTCAACTGACAGCTGACGATGGCACACTACCTTGAAAATCCTTCTTATTCCCACAAGTCTTTTCAGTACATTTACAAATTATACATCGAAACAAAGATTTTTTTTCTCTTCTTTTGTCTATTGTGTCTTTCACTGCTATAGGACTTACAGTTTTCTCTCAAACATCCCCAGATTGTGGAGAAAGCACCACTGAGCTTTTACAGATTGAGTTTTGTTTCCATTCAAAATATTCTCTTCAGAACTGGAAGTGAATGTTGGTTTTAACTTGTTATGTCTCCTGCATAAAACACTGTAGAAACAAAAAAATTGTCATGTGTGACCGTCAGAGTCAAATGGCTAAAAACTCAGGGTTCAAGAATTTTTCAGAACTGACTTATATTTCTTGCGCAGCAGCTAATTGTTTGAGGCTTATTTTTCAGTATCTTTCTGTATGCCTCTCATTAACTTGGTAGTCATGTCAATTAACATGATATTACCACATGTTATGATGTAGTTAGATCATGTTAATGAAATAACCACAGACATAAGTGTGTGGTTACCATGGTTACCAGACTGAGACACTGGCAGCAGCTTTAAGAATTCTTTAAACTTTGGATCTCTTTATTATTTTCATACCATTCATACATCAAAATGTAGATATTCTCTTTAGCTTTGATTATTTTAAGTCTGGGCATGAGCTGCATTGATGCCCATCAAATATTATTTAGAAATCTTCTAGTTGTTAATACTTTTTTGTGTTTTTTAGCTAACCACTTATATGAACATGGTAATATGATAACCAGATTACATCCTTTATTCTGACTCAGCATTCACACTATTGTTTTTTTATTTATTTATTGTTATTTATTTATTTATTTTTCCACATATTTTTTTTAAATTTAACTAGTTCTCCGTACTTTGGGCTTTTTAACCATTTATGTATCAAAACACAGTTCATTCAGAAGACGGGTCTTATAACTTTCAGTTTTTGTTACTTTTTACTTTTTAAAATATTTCGCTTTATATATTTTCCCCATATAAATACATTAGGATTTCTTCAGGTCCTTTAAGGAAAATATTCTCTTTGTAATTTGCTTCAGTATACCCGCTCTATTTTTTTCTTCTTTTGCTACTTTAATTTAAAGATATTGTTCTACTTCTTTTAACTTGTTTTAGCTGACATTTACTGTCAGTTTTTAGTTAACCTTTTTTGCTACTCGCCTATTTTACCTTATCTTTTTTTTACTTTTAGCTTCTAGCTAACCTTTTGATACTTTTACTTACCCTATTGCTCCTTCTAGCTTTTAGCTAGCCTTTTATATTTTATAAAAAGTTTGTAATCTTGCTTTTATTTAGCCTTTTGTAAATTTCAGGTTATACGTAGGTACTGTTCTACTTATTTTAGCTTTTAGTTAGCCTTCTGGTGATTTTAGCTTCACACTAGTGGTTTGCTACTTATAGCTAAAGTTTTTATACATTTGGCTTTTTGCTGGCAGTTTGTGTCTTTAAGCTTTTAACTAGTGTCTGGTTCATTTTAGATTTTAGGCAGTACTCTGATTCGTTTAGCTTTAACCACTCAGTTTTGGCTTCGTCAACAAATTTCAGTATTCAAACTGCATTTTTACAGAAAATATAATTTGTCCAGTTTAATTCCAAACCCAAAAGCAACATTACTGCGGTGAACAAAGGAAGTAACAGGAGGAGATAAGAGAGCAGAAGAGGCAGCAAACAAAGCTTGAATTAAGAATGACGTTGATTTGGTCTGAACAAAACATCTCTCCTGAGTCCTGCCTGACATGGGTCATCATGAATACCCATGATTATGGTACGCTCTGGATCACCAGTGAAGGAGCTAAGTGGGGTCAAAGATAGCCACCCTCTCATAGAGCTTTGTAGGGGATGGAGTTCTGGGAGCTGACAGCTGTCCAAACAAAGGCACATTTCCCACTCATGGTCATACCAAGTGTTCCTGTGTGTAGCCAAACCAACATGAAACATTAATGCACAGAACATAAGTTGCATTCTACCATCATATAGCCCTCCTCTCACTCGGTGATACTTCAACCTACGACTGACTGCAGAAATCCAAATTGGACATCTTCTACAAGATATTTCAGATAAACTGTGGCTGTGAAGTTCGAGCTCCTGAAGGCTCATTCGTTGTGTGAGCATTTCCTCATCAAACACAATCACCATGTAGCTGGCACTGCCCTGGCATCCTGTTGGTCTCCATCTCACTCCTAAACCTCCTTTCTCACAGTCTCACACATTCACCTCATCTATCAGACCTAGTTTCATAGAATCTACAGTTTGATCCTGATGGGATTTTCCTTCAGCAGATTCAGACCATATATGTGAAACATGCCAAACCTTCCACCAGATTTAGATGCTGAACGGGAACATTGGGTAGATGAGTTTTGGTTGCACAATTAGAAGAAAGGAATACAAAATCATCCTTGTTCAAATGAATATCCTCAGGAGTTTTTGTGCCTTTGTTAAACCAGTGTGCAAAAGAAATATCCTGCTTTATTTATTGAAATTTCCAATAGATAATTATTAATTGTACACCTACAACTGATTAACTTTTGAACCCAACCTAATTCAAGATGGCAGCTACAGCCAGCTCACATTAGAAACCACAAACTTTCAGTCAGGTGTTCAGATATTGTGCTAAAATGTGGTGTTGAAGTAGCTGAGCATCATTCACAACACATACTCCAAGGGCTACTAATTGTGCCATATCATTGCTTAAAACTTTAGCATTAACTGTTGGAGCCAACTCTGTTTGTCTATTAGAAAAAAATCTCACAAACCAATGGATGGATTTCAATTAAACTTTCATGTCGTGATCTTTGGCTTACATTAATCATTAGACTAACTTGAGCCAACACAAAAATAGCTAACATTTTACAGATATTGAACTAAAACTTGATGTAGTTAAGCTGAGAGTCATTCACACCACATACTCTGAGCGTGACATCTCATATCACATGAGTTCGTACATAATGATATTTTTAACGTTTGACCAAAACCGTTGCAACTCAACAACTCATTTCTCATCATATGATGATCTTAAAACTCTGACATGAAAAACAGCGGGTGCTACTATTGTATTGTTGTTTATTATTTGTAATTATTGTATAATTGACAATTGTGACCTCAAATTAGTTTCTTTTTGTTAGAAGAAAAACACCCAATTGGCAGGAGTCCAGAAATGGCATATCTGCCTTCAACACCCGCATCAGTAAATACCGGTTTATTTACTAATCTGTCAGACATTCTCTCCCTCAGACCTCTCCTGGGACTGACAGACGAAGCTGACCTGGGGATCAGAGACTGGGAGCCACATGGGGATGAACCGTCGTTGATTGTGTGTGTGTAGGTGTGGGGGTGGGGGTGGGGGGCAGCAACTTTACAGCCATCGATGTGGAGATCCGGGAGAGGAACCAAACCAGTGGCATCTAATGCAGAGCAGCTGTCTGTTTCCCTAGGTTACACAAGACTACTGTCTGCTGCACACACATGCATATATGTAGAAACACACACACATTAACTCTCCAAGCATTTCTGCTCTGCAGCACCATCAGACCACCACTCAGCATCAGCCTTAATGCAGGCAGTGAACCTTCAGAAGATCATAAGAGCCTTCTGTCCCTGAAGGGATCTTTTACCTGTTCCCTGATCATAAACGGTAATAAAAACAGCAAGAAAGAGGAAAAACTTTTTACTGTAGAACATAAATTGCACTCAGGTGAGCGCAGTAAAGAGCGCAATTAAGCCACCCTCTGATGCCTCGACTCATAAAACACAAAGATGGAACAATTCTTTTATTGCAAAATCTCCCACATTGTTCAGTTTAGCTTGGTCACTAACACTGATGTGGAAAACAGTTAGAAAAACAGCGTTTTGGTCATTTGTAATGCAAAACATCTGACGTGGTTCCTCCTTTTTATGTTTAGACAGATAGTAACAATCTACCAGGAAATTAAAGTCCTAGCATTCCTTGTAAGAATGCATCTCACCCACTCTTTAACGCCAAACTTTTACACTAAGATCATCTTATGATGAGGAATATTGGAATTTTAGCCATACTGGCCAAACCTTGAAAATACAATTATGAATGACTCTCAGCTACCACCACATCAAATTCTAGTTTCACATATTAAAAATTGACTGAATTATCACCATTTTTGTATTTTCTAAGGTCAATTGGCAGCCACTTTGAGCTGGTTTGGCTCTAAAAGTTATTAGGTTGTAGAGTTTTATTAAATGACTATTTCCTGAAAGTTTCTTTAAAATCTGTCCAGTTGTTCAGGAGATATTTTGCTAATAGATAGCCAGAGCTGACTCCAAGTAGTTAATGGCAAAATTTTAAACAAAGATCTTGTACAATTGTTAGTGCTCATAATCTGTGTTAGGATCAGTCCCAGGTACTACCACAACAAAATTTAGCTCAGTATTTATAAAATTGACAAAGTTAGTACTATTTTTGTGTTTTTTTAATATCAGTTAACTATAGCAGGCTCTTGAATTGGATTGACTTCAAAAGTTAATCATCTGTGTATGTCTATGCAATAATTACTTTCTGCAAGTTTCATTAAAATCAGACCAGTGGTTCATGAAATGTTTTGCTAACAGATACACACAAACATGGGCAAAAACATTGTTGCCCGCTTTTTGACAGTGTGTGATAAATATCACTGTTACTGTCCACTTCTATCACAATTCTCACAGAAAGTGTTCACATCAAGAACTAGCAAAGTTCTGAAGTTGTAAAGCGCTGTGATTAAATTTTCTATATTAGTTTAATTTAAAAAAATTAAAAAGAAAAGAAAAAGAGCAATTAGCCCATTCAAACCCTCCAGCTCCATGCAGGTAAAACAGACTTACCTCAGAAGAAATGATTCTACCCTGTCTCCCCCCCCCGGTGGGAAAATGGAAGCAGAATCAGGCTGGCAGAGAGTCTTATGAGTCCAGACAAATGTTCTGAGTGGGTCTCAGAGCGCTGACAGCTCTGTCATCCTCCCTCTTCTTCTTCTGTGGTTTCCAGAACTGTTTACTTGCTTCTACCTACAGAGCTGGCTGATGTGCAGCCAGTGAGAAGACAGACGGAGAGAAAGAGAGAGAGAGAGAGAGAGAGAGAGAGAGAGAGAGAGAGAGAGAGTGAAAAAGAGAACTCCCTTTCTGCAGTCAGACTCCACTCCCACCTACTGCTCTCTTAAATGCCCCCACCGCCGCCCCCACCCCACCCATTCAGCCCACTCCACAGCATTGTGACTGAAAGCGAAGGAGCTGAAACGGGATGCCTCAAGGCTGGAAGAAGAGGGAGAGAAAGTAGGAGAGGAAAATGGGGGGAAGGGGATGGGGAAACGAAAAATAGAGAGGGAGGGGTGGTGGTCGGACCATTAGTAGCAAATTGCAAAGGGTAAACCAATGGAAAGAGAGATATGAGTGAATGCAGGGCCTGCATTAACATAGCATTTAAGGAGCTGAAAGCAGGGAGAGAGAAAAGGAGCCACTGAAGCCTCCATCTGTGAAACTGATGAGGATACAGAACCAGGCAGACAATGAAGGAACACTGAGAGGACTGTTTTAGTTCTTTTAAAAAAACTTGCCAACACCAGAACATTAAAAGAAGGAAAGATTGCATGTCACCCGTCACTTATCGCACCAGAGTTTTAGACTAAGATCATCTTATTTTAAGAAATTACAGAGTTGTAGATGTTATGGTCATTGTGAAATGTCACTCTGTTTAGCTCAATACTTGTAAAACTGACTGAGTTATTGTTATTTTTGTGTTGGTTAATGTTGATTAGCTGTGGTGGCCATTTTGAATTAGATGGACTCCATAAAGTAATCAGTTGTAAATATGTATAAAATGATAACTTTCTGAAAGATCTTCTAACAATAGTTAGCTATTGGAGTAAGTGTTGTGAATTGATCTCAGCTACAGCAACACCTAATCTTAGCCCAAAATCTGTATTATTACTTAAGTTATAGATATCTTTGTGTTTTCTAAAGTGAGTTGGCTTTAGCAACCATTATGAATTGGGTTGGATCCAAATGTTAATCAGTTGTAGCAGATGTACATCCAGTGATTATTTCCTGATGGCTTCATTAAAGTCTTCCCAGTAGTTGATGTGTTATTTTGCTAACAGGTAGTGATGACTCCAAGTCCTTAATGGAAAAGTTTTAAACAAAGATCTTGTGCAACCAGTAAGTGCTCAGGATTGTATTGGATGATCAGTCTAAGCCAGTACCAAATTTGAGTAAATTTCAGGAAGATTTTAGTCAATTTATTTTTTACAAAATATTTTGTTGTAAATGTTGAAGCTGGTGCCACAACTGAGTAATTAAAAATAATGTCTAAGATTACAGGTTCAGTTCATGTTGGTGCATTCAGAGGTCTTTGTGCTCAAAGGACAAAGCTCTTATTGTCTCCAGTAAACTCAACCCTGTTCATACCACATCTGCTGAGTCATGATAAGATATTGTCCTGAGATGCCAGTTCAAACATGTGGTGGACAGGAGAAAAATCTCAGTCTGAACAACAGCATGGAGACATGAGAAGTTTATTGTTTACAAAACTTCAAAAATGACCAATGAGGAAACTGATTTGTTTATAATGAATTGACTTTTGATTCATCAAACCCCCACTACTATTATTTTTGTTTGTGGTTTTCTGTGTCTGTTAGTAAAATATCTTATGAACCACTAGATGGATTTTAATGAAACTCACAGAAAGTAATCAGTGGATGTACATCTACCACCAATTAACTTTTAATCCAATTCAAGATTTCTGCCACAGCTAACCACGCTTAGCAAACACAGAAATAGCTATAGCTCAGTGAACTTTCCAGATATTGAGCTAAGATTTTGGTGTGGTGGTAGCTGAAACTGATCCCCATCAGATTGCACAAGATTTTTGTTTAATTACAGTCAATGCTTTCTGTCTGTTAGCAAATCATTTTATGAACCACTGGACAAAGTTCAGTTGGTAAAAGCAGCCATCTTGACTTTGGTTGTACATCTACAACAGATTACAAAATGTAATTGTTGATGTACATTAAAAGATTACTTTAATCATCATGATTACATTTTTATTTTCTATCTGTGTAGTGTTTATTTAGATATTTTCATGTTAGTGCCTGCCTTTCAACAATAGGCTCTGATGCAGAGTATGTTGTAAAAAGTGTTGTGATGTATATGTATTGCTTATGTATTGAAAGGTATATTTAAGGATGGGAAAGTTAAAGTGTACTATGGCATAAGCACGACAAGCACTATGTTGCAGTGGTGTAACCATCTTATTTTTGTTGCTGTTTAGGTCTTCTGTTTGGCGTTGATACAGTGTGTCTGTGGTGTTTAGATAAACTGCAGCACTGTCTCAATTATTCCTTGAGTCTGTGACAATGTCTGAATGGCAGTCTTCTGTCAGCATCTTGCCATTATCGCAACCTCTATCTTTTTCTTCTTGCTAGTTGCACCCTGTTGCTCTACTCTGACAGATTTAAGTCTGACAGTTTGTATTTGGTTCTGCAGGTAAAGTCAAATCCAAACTCACAACATCAACTTGAACATCAGTTTCTTCTAGGTGCATGTTTGTGGAAAGGATGACAAGAAGAAAATAAAATGTTGCTCTTATATTGATACACATTATGGGACAGGACACAGTACACAACCCATAACGAAAAAAACGCTGTGTTGACATTGTTACTACTCTTACAGTGTTCTCCAACAACACAATATGTATGTAGCAACATGAAGTTGAGAACAATGTCATATTTACATGGTATAGATGCCAAAAACAAAGGAATACACCACTGACATGATGCGCTAATATAGATAAGAAAGACAAGCAATGGTAATGCATATTGCACATAAAAGCTCCACAAGCCTACCACAGGCAGTATCATGAAGTAGTGATTAGAGCAGCCTCTTCACAGCAAGTAGGTTGCAGGTTTCATATGAGGGTTTTCTCCAAATATGCCTGTTTCCTTCCATACACAAAAAACAAGCATGTCTGATTCATTTGCAACTGTAAATTGTCACTAGGTGTCAGGATTTGTTTTACCTGCTGTTTGAATTTCATTTTTACTATTTTCTCTTTGTTTTTTTTATCCTTGTGTTTTGTGTTAATATTTGTATTGTCTTGCTCCTTGTGTTCCCTGTACCTCTATTAACCTGCCTTCAGTTTGGTAGTTTTCCGGTCTGCCTACCACGCCCACCTCACCTGTTTCTCATCATCCACCAGCTGTAGCTCATCTCCTACTCACAGTTTCTTTAGTCACACCCTCGCTGTATATGGATATCTCCGTAACAGTAAAAGTTAAAGTACCACTGATTGTCACACACACCTGAGTGTGTGAAATTTATTCTCCGCATTTGACCCATCCCCTAAGGGAGCGGTGAGCGGGAGCGGTGAGCAGCACCTGCCTCCTTATCAAGAAAACTCTATTCTCCCTACCTGGACTTCTCAATGTTCCCCATGTCTGCTAACCTGGCCGAGTTCTATGATGCCATGCCCTCTGAGTCTACAGCACTGGCTGCAACACTGACTGATCTCCAGGGCCTGTCTCAACATCTCTAGAGTTGGTCTCAACATCTCCAAGATCCCACTCCTCAAGGTCTTCAGGGGTCCCTTGCTCCCTACCTGCCTTTGTCTCAGTGGAGGTCAGCAAAGCCCCACGTCTGCATCTCAGTGGACATCAACGCCTCTCACCAGGCTGCTCCAGAGAGGGTCAAGGATGATGCTTCTCACCAGGCTGCTCTACAGAGGGTCGAGGGCGACGACTCTTCATACTTTGTTTCCGTAGAGGTCGACCATAGCACTCCATCTTCCTGTGGTTCTATGGGGGTCAATGACAACAGTGCTCCCAAGTCCGATGCCAGGTGGCCAAGTGTCTCTAAATCTGGAGTCAGGTCTCCGAGAGTGTCTGAGTCTGGCTCCACGTCTCAAAGTGTTCCCAAGTCTGGCTCCACTTCAGACTCTAATCAATTATTTTTGAACTTCTCTATGTCTGCCTGCATTTTGGGTTCCAACCTACACACCAAACATTACACTGGGAGTGAATTGTTGTTTGTCTGTATGTGGCTCTATGATGGATTGGCGACCCATCCAGGGTGTACTCCACCTCTCACCTAATGACTTCTGGAGAAAGGCACCAGCTCCCTGCAACCCTGCGTGGAAATCACAGGTAAAGAAATTGACGGGATGGAAGTATGCCACAATATAGTGGCAGTGCAAGCAGAGCATTAGTATATCATAGATTAAGATTGTACATAAGATTGTACAATGTTATTGTTGGGTCACTCTATGTGACTTTTGTTAATATGCAGCATTTAATCATCATAGGTTTATGGCAACTTGGCATTGCTGAAGATCACTCAATGTAAGCTACAGTACCAATACCTGATTTGATCACATGTGATAAACATGGTAAATTCACGTTTTTTTCTGTAACCGCTAAATATAACAGAGTGTGTAGTGTTCTAGGAATGCACAAACCTTTTGTAGGATTTAGGAAGGTCATGGAAGTTTAGTATCATGATGGCACTGTATTCATGGAGACCAGAGTGACTTGGTATTTCAGAACTTGAAGCAGGGCTGGCTGTGCTAACCTGCCTAAGCTGCAGTCCCATTGTGCCCACAAATGGCAGTAGTGTCATATTGTCATGGTTTGATCTTCTGGCCTAGGGGTAGGCAACCCTGGTCCTAGAGAGCCACTATCCTGCATGTTTTACTTGTTTCCCTGCTCCAACACACCTGATTCAGTAGTTAAATTACCTCCTTCATGTTCTACAGAAGCCTGTTAATGACACACTGATTCAAATCAGGTGTGTTGGTGCAGAGAAAAAAGTAAAACATGCAGGATAGTGGCTCTCCAGGACCAGGGTTGCCTACCCCTGTTCTAGCATGTAGCTGCATTCTGCTGTGGTCCAAAAGTCATCCCAGAGCAGAGCCTGTGGTATGGTGTGATCATGGGCAAACAAAGTAGTATAGTTGAGGGAACATGCTGCTGGCATATAGACTGGGGGGAGGGTGCAGAAGAGACCACCCTGTCACTGGGCAGCTGTTACAGTTGGAGGGTCAGGGATTTGACCCCCAGTTCCTGTAGCATGCCAAAGTGTCCTTGGGTAAGACATTGTACCCTCCACTGCCCATCAATAGGCTTATTGGTGTATGAGTGACAATATAAAAGTGCTCTTTTATAGTGCATGAGGATAAGCACTGTATGAGTGAATGTGTAAAGTGATTTTTTGTGTGAAACCTAGTGATATTAAAAAGGTGCTGTGTAACTGTTGCCCATTTACCTTTTACAGTAGTTTAATCTTTTTTTTTAAAACAGTAGTTTAATCTAAGTTTTGGATACTTATCCTACTGGGTTTGAGTCAAGGTGGGATAGAGGCAACTAATTTTAAGAAACGATAGTGTGTGAGTGACTCACAGTGAATGGTGACTCACATCAGATAAAAAAGAAGCTAAATCCCCCATTGTAAGAACTGGTTTTAGTTCCTTCCATTACACCATGATTTGCTTATTTGTTTGTGACTGTTAACCACATCTGAACTTGATAAACTGTGTCATACATGTTAAAATCTTATTTAGATTTTTACATCTTTTAGCACATTCCATTGTCTGTCACTCACATGAGTCATCTCCTGAAGTCCAGCACATTCAGTCATCATTAATAGGTCACTATAACAATTATAGTGATACTTTTTATTGGTGACTTCTCTATTTAACCGCTCAGACATTAACCAGCTTGTGCAAACGCTATAGTTTGAACAATCAAATCCAGATCAAACAATCACATCTATAACCATCTCTTGATTAGACTTTGCTCTCAGTACTAAAAGGACACTGGTTGCAATTACTAGCCATTTTGCTCTCAGAAATCTGATGTAAACAGTCAGAACCACCAGAAATAAACAGAGGAACAAAGAGCTCAGGAGGGTCCTGTGCCACACAGCTCTGATCCATCTCTTCCGTCATGTGAGCCGCATTGGTGCCGTGACTTCAAGCTGAAGAGAAGCACATCAAAGGTTCCTCCAGGAGAGCCAGAGTGGAGGATGGTGTGACACTCATTAAGTCAGATTTTGACCTCATGCCTCATCATACAGGCCTTTGGTGGTGGTGACAGCTGGGGGGTAAGGGTGGTGTAAGGTTTCTTTTCCTCATGATGTTTCATTTAACAGCTGCTCAGCTTAACTGAAATTTCTTGATGTTGGCCCTAAAGACAGAGATCTTTTTGAGGCTAAATAAATATATCGTTTTTTAACTTGTGTGAAGCAGCCTTTAGGGGGAAATGTGCTTTTCCAAAATCAAATGTCCCACATGTTGATAAAGAGTGGTGGAATGTGACTGAAGATCCATGCCGAACATCAGTGGCGGGGGGTCTGAACGTGGAGCTTTTCTCAGCGGGGAAAATGATCCTCATCTGGCGAGTGCAAGCTGGTAGCTAGTCAGGCGGAAAAAAGACCTGCATTAATACGACATACAGCCCAGTATCTCATATGTAGCAGGGATATGTGGTGATAAACAGCAAATTCAATGACTTGAGGGGCCCTAAATTTATTTTCATCCTTGCTCCCGGGGGAGATGGTAGAAATCTATAAAGTGTGTGTGTGTATGTGTGTGTGGTGGGGGGATTTTTTAATGACTTCTGACTGAAATGATATCATTTAGAAGAGATGATATGTTGGAAGCTGGGCTATGTATAGCACCTGTTTTTAAATGACTGGAACTGTAGATTCCCTGCATCTCTCCATCTGTTCCTGTTCTCACCTTCCTGTCACACACACTCTTTCTCTCTCTCCCTCCCCCTTCCTTCACAGCCTCGCCAAGCTTCACAGAGAATTGCTGCGGGAGTTCTCCACCTCCCTGTTTGCAAAGGTGTACCTGTTCGCCAACTTTCAGAGCAAGTGAACTGAGTGGGTTTGATTTCCCAAATGACACCTCATACGCGCATCCTCGCCTGTCATCCAATTTCTGTCACTCCAGAACCAAACGCCTGCTTGAGGGAGCCCATTTTCTTTCCATTAGAGCACAACAATGTTCAGTTTTATCGGCTGTCGTTTGGCATACACAAGGAGAAAAAAAAAGGCCACAATAAATTGCTAAGAAAACAGAGAATGACTATGTGATGGATGTTGGAGAGAGAAACCAGACACATGAAAAGAAATTCTGTTAATAAATGGTTCCTGTTGTGAAACATGCTTTAAAATCAATTTATGAGCTTCAAGATACACTCAAATCAATTATGAGAGTGATTTCTTTCTAGTAGAGGGAGTTACAGTGTGCACCTCATTTCTGGAAAATTTAATCTAAGAGAAAAAGTGAGGCAAAGGTTGCCCAGAGCACGTATAATAAGGTCTTCTTGCCTTTATAATTGGTGCCTTCTAACTTGAAGGAAAAGACTCAGTGGGAAGTGAGACACATTCTGTCAATGACAGTGAGACCTAATTATACTATGCAGCCCCTGCAGCCATGGTGGATGTCGAAACGGGCAGCAGTAAGGTAGTCAATGGGGAAGACACACCACCCACCATGGGTGTGTGTGAGCCTTCAGGTGACCTGGAAGACCTGTTTACCTCATTAAAAATGATTCAGAAGGTAATAAAGAGCCTGCTCCTGTCTCTCCCTCCCAATGTCTGTCCTTCATCCATTATGCAGTAGTGGAGTGGGACAGTGTAAGTTAAGTCTTCAGAGAGGGTCACTTGGACAGACAGCTACTAAAGCCCCCTCTGTAATGCAATAAAGAGGCAATAAAACAATGACCGGGAGTAAAACAATGTGAGGAGTGGAGTCAAAACAGCAGCTCTGTCATAAACCTGTGGACACAATAAGTTAAACAGAGGAATGACCTATTAGCAGGAATCTATAATTCATAACTCAGAGAGTAAAATGGCCCTAAGATCATTGTCTGATGTCATGTAGAAACCAAATGTTTGTGTTTGTCTTTCTGCCATATATTTGGGAAAGAAACTGCCTTTTCTATTAGGAATTGTAGAGGAAAGATAAATGGAAAAACAAGCCTGAGAGCAGAAGGTCATTGAGTACAGCATCTGATGGAAAAAAATGATGGGACTAAAGTGTAGGCTAGATTTTTCAAAACCAAAGAAAAACAGTTACATTCTGTAAAACCATTTCTATTTAGGAATGAAATCAGTTACATATCTTTAAAGCTGCTCTTGTTTTTATACTTTACCACAGGAAGGAATGAAACACATCACTTGGAGTGATTAACCCCAAGAGAATTATCACTTACACACAGTGGCGGCTGGTGGTGATGTTTGTAGGGTGGGCGAATAGATGTATAATAAAACGCTGCAGTTTGGATTTCAACAACAGAAGCATCCAATTTGAAATAAAGAAAACCTGCTGTAAATTGGCATTATGTTCTTTTTTATCACAAAGACAACCTTAAAACAAACCACCACCAAAAACCAAGCTCACACAGAGCCTCTGTCAGCTGTCCAGTACTTCATTCCCTTCATTAAGAGTTTCAGCTATAATCATTTCAGATGATTTTTCCCAGTCAAACAGCTTTGAATAACACTGCACCACACTCCTTGACACAATTACCAATCAAAATCAAACAAGACATGTCAGGTTTTGGTAGTGTTTTTTTTTTTTTTTTTTGTATTTAGTGTTTTGTTTCTGGTTTATTTTGGGTTTGGTTTACTGTCTTTATTGTTTTGTTTTCCTGTTGTTGCCCATTTGTCTTCATTTTCCTCTTATCCTCAGTCTGCCCCTGTTTGTCTGCCACGCCCATCTCCACCTGCCAGCAATTGTAATCACTCACCTGTGCCCACTTCCCATAATCATCCTCAGTTTTAAACCCAGTCACTTTCTCCACTACCCTGCTGGTTCATTGTTCTCGGTTTGCTCCATGTCCTTCGTCCCATGTCTCTTGCCTTACCTTGCTGTTTTGGTTTTTGTCCAGTTTAGTTTTTGCTGCTACGCCAGCCTTTTGTTTTTTGTGTTTTAAAATAAATTTCCAGTTTTGTGAATGAGTCTGCACACAGGGTTCGCCTCCTTCTCCATGCCTCTTGACAAGACATGCAATATTGGAAAGTGCTTCTTTTTTTAAATGAATCCTACCATATTTAAAGAAAAGCTCACTCTGATGACTTTTCTGGGATCCAAAAATGTTAATGACCACCTCGTTAAATATCTGTTAGCCACACTTGCTGTTAGCCAGTCCTTTCACTGAAACCAGGTCAAAGAAAATTTGTGAATATCCTTGGGTCCATCTGCTCCCAACCTATCACTTCTGGTTTGTTCCCCAAAGACATTAAGGAAAACAGGTGAGAAATTAAATAATTCACCTCGTTTATCTTTATCTTGCTCGCCATCACGCTTATCTCAGTCTACGATAAACCACACCCACATACACTCATGCTCAAGCCACTTTATTGTACATTAACCCTCATTGGCTGAAGCCTGAGGCCTTGAGCTGACCCTGGTCTGAACTAAATTAGCCCAAATGAGCAGCAAACAGAGGGGGTGGGACAAGACAGCTGTCAATCATTCTGTACCATGCAAGACAAGGGGCTGAACGTAGCTGTCAAAAGTTAGCCCTTTTGTTAAGATTTGGGGATTTTCTCGGGACTATTTGGGACCAGTTTTGTTGTAAATTTTACAAAATGTAATACAATATTTTTAATTTGTATTTATTAGGTATTTTAATATTTATATTGTAAACACCAGGGAGGGCTTAGCCTTACTAGCCCACTGATACCAGCCATCCCTGCTTACACATCTCTGCATCTCAGCTCTGAAATGTTGTGTAATTACTGTATATGTTCACCTGTAGGTTGGTGCAGCTAGTAACTTGACTTTTCAGCTCTAGTTTTATTCATATAAACAGAACTAATGTCATCCAAATACGTTCATTTTGTACGCAACAATCCCAGAAAAGCATCAGAAACTAGAACATTTATGAAGACATTTTACTGCTTAAATTCTAACATGATTTTGTAATAAAAAACAACAACCTGTGATTGTGTAAAAACCATTAAAATATATCAAAATATCAGTTCTCCTGTGCTGAGCCACGTCTGTGGAGAGGTTGTTTAGTTTCTCCAATAAAGAGATCTGAACCTTCTTCTCTGCTTGAACTGCATACACAACACCGCTCAGTATGTGTTTAGGTGTTTTGTCCTTATGATGGACCAAGGTCTGTCTCATGCAGCTTAAAGCTTGGAACTCCACACTCTCCTATTTTGAACTGTGAAAGCTCCCCAGATGGGAAGCAAAACATCTTCAACTACAAAATAGATTCCAGTTGCTTTTGTGTCTGTATTTGCCATGTCCCAGATGACTGAAAATCTACTCGAGCATAGTGCTATGCACTTTGTGAAGGACACCTTAAGAGTAGTGCAGGTGTATGCAAAGATGTCAGGAAAACTTGCAGATTACAGGGACCATCTTCACTTCAGTTTAAAATGCAGAAAAAGACTAACTCTATTCCCAACAGCAAAAGACTCAATTCTACGTACCATCAAAGTAAATAGAGCAGAATAGTTACTTCTAAAAGCTCAAAACAAGCTGCTTTGTGAGACAATAAGACTTCTGCATTGAAACTCTCTCACACAGGATGGATCAGACCTGCTAGAAGCTGTCAACTCTTCTACCCCACAGTCTGACAGAAGAAGTTTCTAGATTTGTTGAAAAGGGCCCAAAGGTTTTTACAGTATTAGAGGAAAAAGGAATGACAAAGAGGTAAGTTCTTAAAATTACAACAGAGAGCTGCTTCTTCACCACAAATCACCAGGCAAGAACAAGAGGAGGTCACCAACACAAACATTGGCAAAAGCAGAGGCAAAACAACTCTGAATAAAGGTAACAGCAATCCTTACCTGTGCCGACCAGTTTTAGCATTAACTGTTGGAATCAACATTGTTTGTTAGCAGAATATCTTGTGAACCACAAGAAAATTTTTAACAAAACATTCAAAAACTAATTATTTTTGGTACATCTACAACTGATTTATGTTTGTAATCAACCCAATTCAAGATGGAAGCCATGACTATTTGACATTAGCAAACACAAAATTGGCTACAACTCAGTCATTTTTATAGATACTGAGCTCAAATTTGAAGTAGTCGCTCATAAAATCTCACAATATTGCAAGAGACTGTGCATAAAGTTATTTTCAAGGTTTGATAAAAAATACATAAGATTAATTTACAAACTCTGGCATGATAGGTAGTGAGTGATATGCAATCCTTTAAGAAATGCTAGGTCTTTAAAAAATATTTATCTTTGGTGTTGTTTTTAGACCTGGACATTTGGGGTTTAGCGTCAAATGTTTTCTGTCATAAGGAGAACTGCAGGTGTCAAACTACAGCTGGAGACATGGATATAAAATGGACTAACTTAAAAAAGGCTTAAGGAATCCCACAACTGTGTGACTATTTTGAGAGAAAATTTCTTGCACAATTTTTTTGAACACATTTGAAATTCACTTTGAGCATCTGATTCTCATATGAGGAAGTTGAGAACTCCCGCAAATGTTTACAAACATTATGGAGACTCCCTCATGAACACTGACACAAAGTAGTTACAGTCTTGTGAGATACTGTCTTTAAAGTCAGCAGGAAAGAAGGTGCTGCTATAAACCCCACACAGTCACAACAGCTGAGCCTGTGTGAACAAATGGCTAATAAATGTTTTGATCTCAGTGTGTGGAGCCTGTATCTGTTCTGTGGCCCAAAACCTCTGTTATAACCACTCTCTACCATTCTTTGGGTTGCTACAGTTGGCATTCTGTTCCATCTGCACTTCACAACTGCTTCAGTTATTGTAAATGGACTGTTCTACCCAATCAGGCTACCCCAAAGCATGTACAACACAATCTGTGCTCTTATTTACCCAACCACAACACATTCATACAGCACTCTATGGAATCTCTACAAAGTCAGACAAAATCAAAAGAAATTATCCTACAGAGTCTAATGACTGCTGTAGATCAATTCATACACACCAATGAGGCACACATCAGAGGCAATGAAGAATTCAGTGTTTTCCCCAGAGACACTTCAACATGTGGCATACTGGTGGAATTGAACCTCCAACTGTCTCATTGGGACAACTTCTCTAATCACTGAGCCACAACCGCCCAAAGGTTAGTACTTTTGATTTGACTCTCACCACCCACTGGAACACAAAATTGAATCTGACATACATTTAAAACTTTCACTGGATCTGTGTCAGTCAGCAGACACTCGCTGCTGCAGTCCACAGAGTAAAACTAACCTTTATAGAGCTCTGAGCTGCTGTACAGACCTCATGTTACACAAAACCCAGTCCTCAAATTGTCTTTCTTTCATAATGAATGACCCATTTCATTACTGAACACCAACATCCTTTTACAAGCAGATTTCACAGAACATGTTAAGGCAAGTGAACCATTTCTTTCTAACTTCCTGAGAATTTTATAAAGACAGATCTATAAAAGCAAAGGAATGTTAAAACTAAACTACAAGTTACTTTTGACTCCAAGAAGCAATAATGAATTGTGTTGTTATTAGCAGCAGAGTTTAGAAAGTGGAAGTAGCAGTAAAAAGAACGTCTTCTGTGAAATTACCCCTGAGATCTGACCCCACCCTGGAGGGACAGGGAAGAGAGTTATGTCACATAAACTCATGGAGAATTCCTAGTGAGCCCAGGTCAGAAACTCATCCTGCATGAGTCTTTGTCCAGGGTATTACACCAAGCCAGAAGAAAATAATTATTATTGGTAGATAAATATTTAGAATATGACAGTCAAGCTAGTACATCCCCACCCCCACCCCCCACCCATCCACCCAAAAATAAAAGGACGTCTTAAGTTGAAAATGTTTCCCTTCCTATCCGAGGAACTTTCTCAAATCAAGAAATAACAAGTTGACTAACTAGCTGTCATGTGTTGGGCCAGCTCTGCAGGGCTCAGCTGTGCTCCTACATCTCAAGAATAAAGGACACTTTTTTTTGAGGACCGAAATGTTCATAATTGGACATGGAAGAGATTGTTTGGGGGGGGGGGGGGGGGGGGG
>NC_051430.1:2854216-2860823 GCF_001649575.2 Kryptolebias marmoratus | reverse complement strand
GGGGGTTAAGGAAGCCATTTATGTCAAACAAGAGAAACCAACTTTAAACAGAAGATGAGGTCTCAGATTTCCTCTTTCTAAAACCTACAATGGTGCAATAAGCCTGATACCCAGTCAGTTTCATTCTAATTAACACCTTCATTTCTGTGAGCAAAACATCTCGCTTGTGAGCCAGTCAATGACCCTAATGACTCTCCATTGTGAAGGATGTGAATATAATCTGCATGTAAATCTAATTTACACTTTTTGAATTGAGAAAGCTCCTCAGTTGAGAAGCCAAACGTCTTCAGCAACAGAATAGATGTCCAGTTGTCCCCCAACCAAACTTTCTAGGCACACAAACAAGAGTTCGATTAAAATAGACTAAACAAGGCTGATGTGAATGGACCCTAAATCTAGCAGAGTGGCAGCTAAAATGTGGAATAAGCGAAACCGTAACTAAAATCTAAATCCAGTAAAATAATTGCTAAGAGATAAAACTAGCAAAACAGTAGCTAAAGCTAAGAGCCGCAAAATAGGTTGAAAGCTAAAATGACCAAAAGTAGATAAACACTAAAACCAGCAGAAAAGTTGCTAAAAGCTAAAACTCACAAAACATTGGCACCAATAGAAATGAATAGTCTAAATACTGACTCAGCATTGACACAATAACACCAATATACAAAAAATTATGTTTGGTTAAAAATTAATATTACTTATTGTATGATACATAATAACATAATTATATAAGGTATGATAACTGTCAGTATCCAAGCTGTTTATGTTATTGTTACTAATGACTATCAGTCGAAAGTTGATTTATTGACACTTCTGTTCAGCATGAAAGTATGCACATATGAAAGCAACTTTTTTAAGACCTTCGAAAATAAATGCTACTGAACAATGCATGTCTTTTATCTCATTTACTATAAATATAAAATAGTATTGAGACTTATCAGCTTTTCAACTGCTCCTGATCTCATTTGAAAAACAGAAGTATGCAATTAAAAACAAAACACACTTTAGTTACTTGAGTGAAATTTTCTGGCTTAATTTAAAATTTTATGCCCATTTCATCTTTATTTTGAACACACATCTACCTGTGACAAAGATTTCTTACATTTCCAACTGCACAAGTGTCTCTAAGGACTTGGTTCAAATCTGGTCTATTTTAAGCTTGTGGTAGAAGAGCCCCTATAGCACAGTATGGCGGATCCCAGCCATTAGCTTGGAGCTGAAGCAGAGCTCCATTTTAACTTCACATCACACAGGTGGAGCCAGATACACTGCTGCTGCGTATGTCAGGCTGTGTGGCATCGTAGATTAATGTGTCATACAGTTTAAAGTATTTCTAAGTCTAAGCCACGGTATTAGGGTTTAAATATGATGTGATTCTGGCAGCAAACCATAACAGAAGTGTTGAGCTGCAGTTTTCAATCTGACAATAAAGGAGCATGGTTGATATTTCAAGCAACATGAGCAAATTACAGTAAGAAGAGTTTAAATTCCCCTATCTTGTTTCTTCAGCATTCTGTCACCTAGTTCACACACAATTCATCCATCCATTTTCTGTACCCCCTTTTCCTTTCCGGGTTGCTGGGAGCTGGTTCCTATCTCTAGCAGTCACTTTGCAAAAGGTGGGGTACACCCTGGAATGGTGTATCCCCCAAAGAGCACAGGGAGATCTTACAAGCTCCACACAGAAAGGCCCCAGGGTGGGAGGGTACCTTGCAACCTTCTTGCTTCAAGATTACAGATCTAACCACTGCTTTGCCGTGCCGCCCACACACACAGAACTAACTGTTTTCATATTGCTGAGCTCAAGTCAGTGAGAAAAACGTATAAAATATAACAATACAGTTAGTAGTTTGAAAATACAACATTTCGGAAAGAAGATGACAAAAAAAGAAGGAAGTGCAAGTAAAAAAAAATGATATTGAAAATGAACCATCTGGTAATAGTTGTCGTTTTTTCTCTCTCTCTCGACATTAGGAATGTGGAGATAACTGTTGCAGCCATCTTGAACCGGGTTGTCACCAAAAGCTAATCAGTCGTAGATGTACAGGTTGGACCATTTATATGGATACACCTTAATAAAATGGGAAGGGTTGGGGATATTAACTTCCTGTTTGTGGCACATTAGTATATGAGAGGGTGGAAACTTTTCAAGATGGTGACCATGGTGGCCATTTTGAAGTCAGCCATTTTGGATCCAACTTTTGTTTTTTCAATGGGAAGAGGGTCATGTTGTGACACATCAGACTTATTGGGAATTTCATAAGAAAAACAATAGTATGCTTGGTTTTAACATAACTTTATTCTTTCATGAGTTATTTACAAGTTTCTCACCACTTATAAAATGTGTTCAAAGTGCTGCCCATTGTGTTGGATTGTCAATGCAACTCTCTTTTCCCACTTCCACTTCCTGGAAAGTGGATTGGTCATCGTGGGCCAGTTGAATGGCCCCCAAGGTCTCCTGATCTGACCCCCTTAGACTTTTATCTTTGGGGTAATCTGAAGGGAATTGTCTATGCTGTGAAGATACGAGATGTGCAGCACCTGAAACTATGGATACTGGAAGTCTGTGCTAGCATTTCTCCTGCTGTGTTGCTATCAGAGTGTGGATAATTAGTACTTTAGTTGTGCAGCAGAAATGTCAAACTGCTGAAGTGTTGTCTTCATTTCAGTGCACCCAGATGTACACATGAACTGAAGCTTTCCTCAGAGATGATGTAGACAGAGAAGGACATCCTCACAGACAAGGACTGTAGTTAAAGCAAGACCCCCACCCCCCACCCTACCCCACCCCCTGCATTCAAGTCCCGCATCCCTTTATGGTCGCTTTACCAAAGACTGTCTGGGCAAAGGGGCTCAGGCCTGCGTCTTTTCCTCTTTTGTCTGCTCTCCTGGGGGGAATTGAATGGGAGGTTGGGCCCTGAACAAAAGGCAGATCATGGGTCTATTGGGGGGGACAAATGAGCTTAGTTTGGGTAATGGCAGCCAAAAGGAAAGGGAGGTCTGGGGAAGTATTGAGGTTCACCTAAGACCGGAATGGGAGGGGAGATGAGTTGGGATGAACAGCTGAGATCCTACTTCCCACACTGCACATGCTCAAACACTATCTGACAACAGGACGTGTACTGTCTGAGGTGGAGGGAGGGGAGGAGGTCAATACCAGCTGATTAGATGTTTCTCCATGGCAGCTCTTACCCTGATTTGAGATGAGAGCTTATATATTGTAAGGTTACTATTGAGCTCTCACCTAATATACAACAGTTTAAGGCTCACATTAAAACTTAATGGATAAAATTTTGTATTAAAGTCATTTTGTCCTGTGGTAAGGTTGTATGGCACTTTTTCTCACTTTAAACTTAGTAAATGCCAACAAAACTCATATGTCACTCCATTTTTCTTCACCACTGCAACTTTCAAGCAACAACCAGACCTTTTCTCTTCCATCTGATCAAGACAAGACCTTTTTGTTCAAAGAAGATGAAGCTGAGATTTATCTAAATGTCAGCTTATCACAAATGTCATTTGAATCCCAACCTTCTACCCACCTCTGCTGCTACACATATTCATTTTTGTATGGAAAAAAAAAAAAAATATATATATATATATATATATGACTTCCTACTCCCCCTTTGCATTTCACCATCCCAACATCATTCCATTTAACTCCCTTGTTCCACTGCTGTTTGCCTTTAAGCCTTTCTTGTGTAATCCTGCTGAAAACCAACACTGGGAGCAGGCTCTGCTGCAGACCAGATCCATTATGAGAAAGTTTTTTGCTGTTAAACAACTTAAAGTGGTTGATCTCTGACATAATGAAAGTAAGGACTGACTGCTTGTTTAAAACCTAAAATATGATGAGAACTGTTTCTGAAACAACAGCAATGATTGTTTCTTCTTATTCTTCTAAAAGGATCTGCATTGTTTGAGTTATTTTTTAGTAATTTTCTGTGTTACGTTTTATGATTATGTTCTGCTTTATGAAATCTGTAGTTCTGTTTGCTTCATGGGTTTTGTGTGTTTCTAGTAGATCTGTTCTCACACATGTGTTTCTATAGTTCTGTGTGATTTGTGTTCATTCTTGTGTTCAGTTATGTTCCCTCTGTTTTTATTGTGATGTTTGGTTTTGTTCCCTGTGCCTCCCTGTGTTATCCCACCATCTCCTTCAGTCAGTACTTTTCCATGTCAACCTGTCAAATCCATCTACACTTGTTCCCTGTTTGCAAGTTGTGTCCAACTTCCTCATCAGCCCCAGTCCATATAGTCTGTTCATTTGCTTATCATTATTGCTGTTATGTCCTACCTGTTTCTTATCGTAGCCCTCCTTCACATTTTGCTACCACGCCAGCACTTTGTTATTTGCTAAATAAAAATTTAGTTTCACTTAGAGCTCATCATGCAAGTCTGCATTTTCTGGGTCAATCTATGCCTCAAACTGAAAAACATTACAAAGCCTACCATGTTGTTGGACCTGCACACAACAGAATAACTTCTGGAACCACACGTCAGCAGATACAAATATTAAATTATTCCAGCATTTATACACATTCTTCATTTCTTTCTACAGTTTGTTGGGTTAGATGTCAATTTGACCTGCCAAAAAGAGTCCAGATATAATACTCTGTATTGAATGTGTTGTTGTTTCATAAAATAATATTCAGTATTTTTTAAGTATATTACAAAATGTTCAAACTTTTAATATTAGTGCATTTAAAGGGCTAGCCTTCATTTTTCCCACCCTTTTATATTTAATTTGTCCTTTTTTTTGTTGCTTGTTTCTTTTAGCAAACCGCTGCATTACTTGAAATGACTTAAGACAAAAAATACTCCATCAGTGTTAGAAAAGGTGATGTATGGACTTGATGAAGTCCATATATCAGCCAATCATTGCTACTGATTCAACATCTTATCCAGAAAAGCTACAACTTCTGGCAGATTTTGCAGCAGAAGGGAGCAAATGGTATGAGACCTGGGTTACACTAACAGGAGACTGTGCTCACTTTGTGTGGGCTCACACTGTTCCAACTGAGGAACATTCAAGTAAAAAAGGGCTTTAAGCCAACTTCAGTTTTAAATAAAAATTTACACATTTCAAAATTTTCTCACCATCAAATTTCTGTCCCTCTATGATCACCAGGGTGATGTGTACCACAGATTAACACACGAGGGGACAGTGGCTACCCCCTCAGGTGCTGCCTCCTAACCCCCTTTTCAAACCCTCAGAGTGCAGAAGAGGCACACTTTAATACCACTCACATTTGTGCGCATTCCTTCGGGGTTGCGCGCCCGATCCGTTTTTGGCAGACCATCACTTTTCAGCATGACACCACCAGTCTTTCAAAAGGTGTCAGTCCGGTACGCCCTTACCCCCACCTGTGGCTGACATGCTCTGGCGGTGGAAGATTAGTCGCTTTTTTTACCTCTACCTTAAAATCAGAACCTTTTTTCTTCACCTCGGCCATGGTCCTCTCTGTCCCACTCACTGAATTAACAGTGGGAACGATGTGTTACCACTCACAATGCTTCCATTTGTTTGTAACGCCATTACTGTGGCTAACAAAAATGATGGTTTTTCTTTTCTCCATCTCACTCACCAGCGCATCAATTTCTGTCTGAAAGTTTGTTTCTTTGCTCTTTTCTCTGTGGTTGCCATTGTTAACCATAAAATAACATTGATCAGCTGGCTCATTTAAATACACCTTCACATTCATGACGTACTTTGCATTGACCATTTATGGTTCATTGTGAGTGTATGGACGGCAGAACCTGAGGCAGGACCTTTTCGGCAAATTTTTAAGTACAGGTGTGATTTATGAAGGTAAATTGCTTGCTGGTGTGTGTGCGCATAGTTTTATAAATCTGAATGTTTTTTGGCATACGCCATTTTTGGGCGTACATACACTTTTAGTATGAATCCTACGCAGTGTTTTATACATGAGACCCCTAGAACTGTGTTTTCCTGAATCTGAGGTTTGATCATCTATTGGACTCTTCTCCAGCGCCCGTGAATAGACCTTAACAGGGAGGCTGAGAAGTGTGATTGCCTTGTAATTAGAACACACCTTTTGGTCCTCCATCTTGAAAAGGAGAACCACCATCTCAGCCTGCCAATCTAGTGGCACTCCCCCTGATGTCCATGCAATGTTGCAAAGGCATGTCAACCAAAACAGCCCAGTAACATCCAGGGCCTTAAGAAATTCAGGGCGGACCTTATCCACACCAGCACTCAGCTTTTCAACTACCTCTGCAATCTTAACCCGGTTATGGGTTGACCCACCCTGAAGTCCCCAGACTGAGCTTCCTCCATGAAAGACGTGCTGGTGGGATTTAGAAGATCCTCAAAGTATTTTGTCTACCACCAAACAACATCACTGGTTGAAGTCAACAACACCCCATCTCCACTATAGTTGTCAGGAAAAGTGGTGAAGACGGAGGCGAACCCAGAACGCAGACTCATACTTGAAAAATAAACTAATTTATTAAACTAATAACAAAAGTGAAAACAAAAGCTGTCGAGGCAGCAAACTAATAAGATAAAAACTAAATCAAAAACCAACCAAAACAGGAGCAAACACAGGAGCATAAACAGGAACGGGCAGGACAGAAACTAACAACA
>NC_051430.1:2846067-2854198 GCF_001649575.2 Kryptolebias marmoratus | reverse complement strand
AGGTATGGAGAGAAATGACCGGGTTTTAAAGTGCAGAGGATAATTGTGGTAAGTGGATTCAGGTGTATGGGAGCAATCATGGGCAGGTGGAGATGGGCGTGGCCAGGAAACAGCAAAAGGGTGACTGGGGAGGAGTGAATACAAAAGCACAAAACATGAGGAAGACAGAACCCAAATGAACCAAGAAGAAAAACAAAAACCAGAAAACTAAAAATAAGAAACAAAACCCAAAATACAACCCAGAGAACTAAAATAAAATAAAATCAAAACAAAACCCAGCAAAAGCCAAATCACCACAATAGTGATACACAGTGTAAGTAAAGCGCTGCTTCCCCTGCCTTAGTTGCCTGATGGTTTGCCAGAATCATTTTGGAGACGATTGCGAGTCTCTATCCAAGGCCTCATTGAACTCCTCCCACAGTCAAGCTTTTGCTTTAGCAACAGCCAAGGCTGTAGCTCGCTTAGCTCACTGATACCCCTCAGCTACCTTTCTTGAGCTTGACAGCCTCCTGTACTAGAGATATCCACCACTGGGTTTGAGGATGGTTGCCACAAGACGTATCAACAACCTTATGGCCACAGCCCATGGCAGCTGCCTTGACAATGGTGGCACAGAACATAGCCCATTTGGACTCCATGTCTCCCGTCTCTGCTGTGATGTGGTTGAAGCTCTGTTGGAGGTAGGAGTTAAAGATCTTTCTGATGGGTTCTTCTGCCAAATGTTTCCAGCAAACCCTCACTGCATGTTTGGGTCTACCAGGTCTGTCTAGCATCTTCACCTGTCATCTGATCCAATTCTGCCAGGTGGTAATCAGTTGACAGATCTGCTCCTCTTTTCACCTGAGTGTCTAAAACATACAGCTACAGATCAGATGATATCACTACAAAGTCTATCAGTGATCTGCGACGTAGGGTGTCCTGGGTACCCTCTCATCTACTGGGAAAAATTGCAGTGCACGGCTGGGGGGATAAAGGAGGCCCACACCAGCCCGGCTCCTCTCACTGTGATTAACTACAGAGTGGAATAAGCTCCAGCCCATCTCAAGGAGATTGGTCCCAGACCCATGGTGAGGTGAATGGGTAGAGGCCAGGTCACCAGGCACCTGGCAAGCCCCCTCTCCGCTCCAGTGTAGGGCTCCTGTAACCTATATCTGGGCAAGAGACATCAAGTTCATTGGTTTTTTCCATCCATACAAGTGTTGTGAATCAGTCTTTTTCTGGCCTGTCAACTAGGACCATTATGCCTTGGGAGACCCTACCAAGGGAGAATTGTCCCCTACTGCATAGCTCTTAGGATAATTCAGGCCAACAAACTCCTCTACCATGATAAGGTAGCAATTCACAGAGGAATACATCTGTGCCATAAGTACCATCTGTGAAGTTTAATACTTAAATCCAGACAGGGTTGATAATCCATCCATCCATCCCATCCATTTTCTTTACCCGCTTTTCCAGTCCGGGTCATGGGGAGCTGGTGCCTATTCCCAGCAGTCACTGTGCAAGAGGCGGGGGACACCCTGGACAGGTCGCAAGTAGGGTTAATAATAAATAATTAAACAAAAATTTCAAATGTTTATGGTTCCTTTTTAGATTTCTATAATTTTTAGGTTAAAAAAGTATTGAAGTATTGGAGCATTCATCAGCTGTCATAATCAAAACAGATTAAAGATAAACAGTTTACACCAACAGTTTCCATTTTCACATGATCAGCATTAAACTCCACCATACAAAATAGATGAAAACAGTGTCCACAGCCAGTTGATTTCAAATGTCAGTGATGTGACTGATGACCAACAGCAACCTCTGGATGCACAGCCGGCTGATGGGCTGACAAGTGATGTGTGAAGTGACATTAGATGAGCTGCTGAATAATGGGGCCTTGTCAAAGCCTTTTTTCCTCTGCTTTAGAAGAGCAAGTGCACAATTCAGTGGTCAGGCTCCCATAATTGATGCCCATCTTGGGAGTGATGTTCAGTCGGCTCCTGGTGGTCCCTGAATGGGAATAAAATCTAATTCTTGATGCAATCGTGTCACAAGGCCACAGCTATTTACAAAATCTTCATCTGTTGTTGCCGTAAGGGCAGTAGGAATGTTGTGTTTTGCATGTCTATTTAAACTTAGTAAGGACTTTTATAATATAAACTGAAGGCAATGAATATTAATGTGGCCTTTTGGAAACATTAAAGTGTGTTTCTAATGGAAAGTGAGGGTGTATAAGATTGAGGCTGGAGAACAACTTGTGTTTTCAATCCTAACCTCTATTGAACCTTCTCCATCTCTTAAGGCTACTGTCAGACCATGTTGTATTTTGCCACATGTTGTTGTACTTTTGATCATTTTATTTTGAGTATTGACAGAATTGTAGACTATGGTATTTATAATATGATGGTAGCAGTAGTGCTTACAAAATAAATTGAATACATTTAAAAATTTACAAAGAATGAAAAATAAATCAGAAATTAAACAGCATTTCAAAAATATTTGTCTTGCTGTGAAAATGTAAAAATGCCAACAGATTTACGTTATAAACCATCTAAGATTGATTTTATGATTTGGAAAATAAGAATTTTATGATGCACAAAGACTCCATATAAAATATTTTCTACCAGAGTTTTTTTTTTTTTTTACACTTGTTCCAATGAGTCCAATTCTGCCTCCAAAACTTGCTAATCCATGAAGCTCAGAAAGCATAACGGATGTAGATAGGGAATTGTCTCTTTGACCAACTCACAGATGCCTCATGTGATTTGTCATGAAGCTGCCACTTCATAGCACCCTCTGCAAGTTATTGTCCAGCAGACCTTCTGCTCCATGTTGACCTGCACACCCCTCCCCTGCTTTTACCACAGCTGGTGCACTGTTAGGATGGTTGGCTGCAGTCTTCAGCACTTTGATTATTGCCCCTGTTGAAGTCACATGGGTGGTATGACAGCATGTATTATTTATTCTTGATTTTTTTCACTTTTGCATATTTTTAACGTGTTTGTAATGTTCATAATGCATACTGTCACTTACCTAAAGCTGACTGAATACATAATAAACTCTCCAAACAACTAAAATTACATTTATCGATGCAGTCTTTTTGTTGGTAATAATCTGTATTCTATTTATTGTTCTATATACTAAAAGAGTGTTTAATGCAGCATTTTTTTAGAAGTGTAAAATGCCCTGTCTGATGAAATGGGGAGTGGGTGGGGGGTGCTGTTAATGATTCATCAGAGAAGGAATGATGGAGCTGTAACAGAAGAGTGGAAAGCATAAAGAGAAATGGGGACTACTAAGTGTTTAATAATGATAAACCAGCTTTGGAGACTCCGGAAGGCTAGAGTGATCTCCTGAGATGAAGAGTCTGCTCTATTTATTCTCACAACCTGTCAGCTGTTTGAAACAAAGACAAAATGGTATCTACAGCCTTACCGTGTTCACTCATTAAACCTTGTAAATGTCTCACAAACATGAAATGCCTTCAAATTTTGCCCACAGCTTTTCTTTAATGTCTGTTTGAATTGGAAAAAATTCAAACTATGGATACAAACACTGTTAGGATGTGGAACAATGAAGGATGTTAAAAAACAATAAAGTCTGATTGTTTAGAAAAATATACTGTGTACATGGGGAAGCCTTCATGCTGTTAATACCAGAGTTTTAAACTAAATTATCTTATAAGATTATCTTATAATAATAAATGACAAAGTTTTTGTAACTGTTTTAGTCAAACCTTGTAAATGTTATGCAAGATCTCATGTAATATTGCAAAATCTTGCAAGCTTTTTTAACACTTGGAGTATAGTAGCTGACAGTCATGTTGAGGATGACTCTCAGCTACTGCCACAACAAATTTAGTTCAATATCTGTCAAATTGTCTGAAGCAGAGCCATGTTTGTCTTAGCTAAGATCAATTAGCTGTGGTGGCCATCTTAAATTGGATTGACTCTAAAAGTAAATGAAGACTAGGTGTACATCCATTGATTACTTTCTAAGTGTTTCATAAAAATCTGTGTAGTGGCTTATAAAATATTTTGCTAACAAACATGATTGATGTTAACAGTTAATGTCAAAGTTTTAAGCAAGGATTTCATGCAATGTGTAGCACTTGGACTATGCATTGTAAATTACTCTCATCTACAACTACACCAAATGTTTGCACAATATTTGTAACATTTACTGAATATAGCCATTTTTGTGTTTTCATTGGTCAGTTGGAGTTAATACCAAAGTATTGTAGCAGCATAAATGGTACGCTGCCACTTTAAGGCCAATTTCAGCTGCTGCATATAAGCAAGCCTGCACCTGTCGTGAGGCTGCTTGCGTTGTGACGTCAATTTAATCTGCTTCCTTTGTTTGCACCGTTTTGGCCTCCTCTGCTGCACCTCCAATATCTGGACCGATCTGTCTGGTCATTTGTTTGACAGGAAGGTAAGAGCTAGCGTGGCTAGATAACATCACCCCATGTAAACAAAACCTTCACATAGCATTTTCTTACAGTTGCACCGCATAAAGGTGGAAGTGGATCTGGTTATTTGGCAGTGTAGTCATTTATCAGGTCACAGGTAAGCAGTTGCTGCAAGTTATGGTTTTGTTAGCAGTTGTATTAATTTGTTCTATTCTTTTTAGCCTTCCAACTCATCAGCACTGCACCTGGAGTGGCACTCGCTGCTGTTTTGCCTATCTATAACTTGTTTTAAAAGACAAACCTGAACTTTCCCTGCTGCTGGGCGCATTGATGGCGCTACTTAAGGGATAAAAGTGGAACACTGTTTTGAATTTGTATCACTGTTTTATTCATGTTGGTTAATTTTTGTCTTTCTTTTAGGGACTGAGGCTTCTNTGTGTGTGTGTGTGTGTTGTTGGAGCACCTTTTCTTTCCTTGTTTGCTGTGTTTTTGTAGTGTCCAGGGTGCTCCCTTTTCCTGCACTAGATGTTGCCCCTTCCCTCACTACTTCCCCATTGGTAAGCCTCAGTTTCCTTTGAAATTTAGACATTTTATTATAATCTTGTTGACTGCATTCACTGTTTAATCATTAAATTTTAGATTATTTTAAAAAGGAAATATTGAAGTTTTAATAAATTTTATAGAACTTTCTGAATCTTGTCTCCTCATTTCCAGCAGACTTTACCTGTGTCCTTATCACATTATTTTCCTGGATTTATTCCAGGTGGCGTTGTTTGTCATTACAACCTTTAATATTTTATATTTGGGTTCATCATAAAAAGAAAATCCACCCCCAGGTTGCCACAGTATTAAACAAAAATATTGCACTATGTGTTGGAGTATGTGTGTGAGGGATGATACTCAACTGACACCACTCCAAATTTTAGCTCAATAACTGTAAAACTGGGTAAATTATAGCCATTTTTTGTGTATGTTAAGGTCAGTTGGCAGTGGTGTCCATCTTGAATTGAGTTGACTATAAAGGGTAATCAGTTGTAAATGAAAGTGTAATTTCAATCCAATCAAACACAAGCACAACCAATAACATTGACATCCTAGCACTTTCTGTGGTGGGGAATAAAATTCCTAAAACTAATGCATTAGTTTATGGTGTGTGGTACTGAGTAGATGATGTGAAAAGTTGTTTTTATTTTATTCCCCCCTGCTCACCCCTGTCTGACCTGCAGCTGCACTGTTCATCTGTATGCCACCAGCACCGCCAGCCTGGAGCTCAGTGGATGCAGCTTGCCAGGAACACAGGGAATAGCTGAAGGTTTCTCTACTACCTTTTGTAGTTATGCACATACTGCTGAGTTGCACTCTTTGCAACAGGAGAAGGTAATGACTACCATATGCATGTTTAACGTGTACAGAAGCTGTGCTGCTGCTGCTGCTGTCAGAACATGGAGCAGTCTCTTTTCCCCCTTTTTATATTCATACTTACAGCTGATGTAATGTGTTTTTGTGCACATAGCCTTCTGTGTCTGTCTCTGGTGAGTGCATCATTCTACACATTCTTCAGCTCTGTAAGTGTGTGCCGACATTTAGGTGTAGACATCCATACGTTGCTTACCCAAGTCTGGTCTGCTGAGACCTTCAGTACTAGCAGGCTGTAATTATATAGGCAGCTTCTGTGTGAGAGCAGAGTGCCTGCAGGGTAATTGCTACAAAGAGCACCGGAGGAAGTATGGCTCTTTTACATCCAGCACTTACTCAAATGGATCAACATGAGCTATTCTAGAAATTGAGTAGGGTTTAAAAAAAAGATTCTGTCTGCATTCAAGTTTTACTAAAATGCAGGTGCTGTGAAGTACAGAAGTACTTGATATGAATATTAGTTAATGTATTTGCATATATGGCTTGTAAATAGAGACAAAACTAATGTTCCAAAATTAAATGAAATATATAACAGAATGATCCAAAGACAAGATTGTGATGAAGATTTAAATTGTGATTACATCTATTCACTCATCCATCCATCCATAACTGCTTATCTGAAATCTAGCTATGGAGTTAACAGGCCCAGGAGGGTAACTCAGACAATCCTCTCCTCAGTGACACTCTCAGCCCCTCCTTGAGGATTTTAAGGTATTTCCAGGTCAAATAGAATAGTGTTGAAGACAAGTTGATGACACAAACTTGACTCAATATTGTAAGAAAATAGGCAAAAGTGTTTGTGACCAAGTGACCAGGCAGCCATGCTGCCACATTTTGCACAACCAGTTTTTGAAAACTGACTTATTTTTGTGTGCATAGCTTGCAAAACTGTATTCTAGGCCCTGCAAATTATTTTAATGCCCATTCACCCACACCTTATCTACCCCGACTCACACTATATACCCTTTGGCAGTCGCTCCATGTTTATGATTTAAACTACTGAAATATACTTTTGAAATAGAGATAGGTCGATTTTAAAATAACTATTATTTATCATTGGTATAGGTTTTAAATCTGGACAGCTCCCATGCAGGTGTCAAAATACAGGTCTTGAGACGGGTTTGAGACAACAACTCTGTGACAGTTTTGTGAGAAATTTTGTTGCTCAAACCTTTTTTATATGTTCAAAATTCAAGCAACCAGTCTCTATGAACCAAGGGAGGCAATTGAGAACCCCTGTGAACATCACAAGGCATTCTGAAGACTTCTTTGCAAATGTTATTTGTCATCTAGATGCTAACAGTCTCAGCCCAAAGACATACTACCTTAATCTCATCAGTGAATAAGGTTCTTCTCAAAGACGAATGTGCACATAACACTTTCAGAGGGTGGCACCCAAGAGAAAGCCTAATCAGATGCCTGTACTACATCATCTGATTCATTTTAATGTGGAAGAACTCCACCCAGATGACAAAGCATCTCCCCCTATTTCCAGGGCTAAGCCCAGCAATCCTAATGAGGAAGCTGATTTCTGCTACTTGCTTCTTAATTTTTTTATATTCCTGCATTAAAGTTAAAATAACTATAAGTAAATATTTTATTTAGTAATTTTATACTTTTATACCAACAAAATAATCTTTATTATGCAATGTTATATTATTTAGACAAAAGTAACAACAATTGCATTTTTTCTTAAACAAAAGCAGATAAATAATGCTTTTAAATTTGTGCTTGAATACTATGAAATTGAGGTATTTTTGCTCAAGATAGTCATACCATTGGAATCTCATACCTGTAAATGCATAGTATAGCAATAAATTATAGCGCTATTTGACTTGGGAATAAGATGTTGGGAATGAGCAGATTGTGGGAGCAAATTCGCGTTACTGTAATTGACCATGGATTTTGTCTACTTTGTACTTTTTTATGTAATTAATTCAATCTGTACTTTTACTTTGACTTAAGTATGTTTTTGTTCAAGTATTGTACATTTAAAAAGACTGAGTTAAAAATTATGACTGTTAACATGTGAATTAAAGTCTTTAAACTGCATACCATAACACCTGCAGTGACTGATTCTGTTCTTTACCAGTCAGCTAGTGTATGAGCAGGCTAGAGATGATGACGAGCCATGAAGAAGGAGCTTCCCTGGCTAAATTACCATGGGGCTCTACAGGTGCTGGTCATAAAATTAGAATATCATGAAAAAGTAGATTGATTTCAGTAATTCCATTTAAAAAGTGAAACTTGTATATTATATTCATACATTACATACAAACTCATATATTTCAAATGTTTATTTCGTTTAATTTTGATGATTAC
>NC_051430.1:2812921-2844733 GCF_001649575.2 Kryptolebias marmoratus | reverse complement strand
AAATGAAATAAACATTTGAAATATATGAGTTTGTATGTAATGTATGAATATAATATACAAGTTTCACTTTTTAAATGGAATTACTGAAATCAATCTACTTTTTCATGATATTCTAATTTTATGACCAGCACCTGTAAGTAGGCTAAAAAAAATCCACCCCAGTGATTCTTAACCTGTCCAGTTTCAGGTTAATCTACTGGCCAGGCATTAGACTCTCATAACACCTGAACTTCTTTTTAATAGAAGAATTACATAAAGACATACCTTCCATTGTTGTAAAAGTCATGTTTATATATTGGTATACCTCTGTGATCAAAAATGGTCTTCCTGTTTCCACAAGAATTACCTGTAATCAGAATCTAGAGCAGGGTAGGTAATTTAAGAGTTTCTTTATCAGCTTCTTTGTGACCTCTTTGGTGTGACCTGGATGGTTAATAACACCGCAATGTGAAAACACACACACACACATCCTAGCAAGCCAGTAAGATCTGACACATCCCTTAGGATCCCTGCAGCTTCCAGAGGGCTGCTGCTGACAAAAGTACTGCAAGTGAAGAATGCTTTTTCATATGCACAACCAGCTCATTTTGACAAATACAAGCTACAAGCAGAGCAAATCTGTAACATGTTCCTGAGGCAGGAGTTTATCAAGGAAGATGTCCTCTCTTCAGCTGAGGCAGAGCATGTTGCTGAAACAGCTCATAAAAACGCTTCTATCTTCAATTGTCTGAGTTAGTTTCCAAAGTTTGATCAAACAATTTTAATGCCTGTTAGATAGAAGAGAATGACTCACTGTGGCGACCCCTGAAGAAGGAACAGACAAAAGAAGAACAAGAAGAAGTAGCTGAGGGCAGTCAGAGAGGGCAGTCCACCCTTTTTTACCGACTAAGGACTGTAGCCTCAGATTGAAGGTGCTGATTTTCATCCCAGCTGTTTTAGACTTGGTTGTTAGCAGCTTCAGTGAGAGCTGAAAATCACAGGACGATGAGGCCAACAGGGCTCCATCATTTATGAATAGTAGAGACAGAATCCCTAGGCCACCAAACTGGACCCTTTCCACCACCTGGCTGCTCCGAGAATTTCTGTCCATAAAAGTCATCAACAAAATTGGTGACAACGGTCAGCCATGACAGAGTCTGATTCTGACCTTGAAGAGGTTCAATTTAGTAACGGAAATGCAAACTAGACTCTTACACTGTTTGTGAATGGACCGTAGTAGCAGACTCCCAATTCCATACTCATAGAGCACCCCCCACATGGTACTCGAGGAAACACAGTTGATTGGCTTCTCCAAGTCCACAAAAACAGAAGTGGAATAGCTAGACCTATAGCTAGACCCTCTGGTCCCCCTGGACCAGAGGGTCTAGCGAGTATGTACCATCTGTGAGTATGTACCACCCCAGTGGTACTACCCCTGATGTTCACACAATGATGCAAAGGTGTGTCAACCAAGACAGCCCAGCAACATCTAGAGCCTTGAGGAACTCATGGCAGGTCCCATTCTCCCCCGGAGCCCTGCCGCTCCGGGGGTGAACGGGTGAATGGGAAACTTCAACTCTGGTTATTGCCAAACCCACCCCAAAGTCCCCAGACTCAGTTTCTTTTATGGAAGAAATGCTGGTGGAATTGAGGAGGACCTCAAAGTTTTACTTCCACCACTCGACAACATCACTGGTTGAGGTCAACAGCACCCCATCTCCTCTATACAGTGTTGTTAGAGTGTTGAACTCAGGAGTCACTCCTCCCACACACATGCCTTTGCCTCAGCCACAGCCTGGGCTGCAGCTTGCGTAGCCTGCTAGTACCCCTCTGTTGCCTCTGGAGTCCTTCCAGCTAAGAAGGCTTGATAGGACTCCTTCACCTTGACGGCCTCCATCACCTGGGTTGTCTACCACCAGGATTGAGGATGGCAGCAACAACCTTGTAGCCACAGCTCAAGTCAGCCACTTGGAAGATGACCCACTCAGACTGAATGTGCCATGTTTTAGTAAGATTTTTAACCAAGAATTCAGAGCACCAAAACTAAAAGGACCAAACTGGAATACAGAATAAAACGTTAATGCTTGTACTTAGTTACATTTGAAATCCAATCCGTTGCTGAGTAAAATTGTCATGAATTAAACATTAAACATGAATTAAAATAAGGAAGGGGAAAAGAGAACAAAACAAAAACAATGTAAGTCTGCATAAACTTTGTCTGTTCCTTACCTGTCAACCAGTATATGATCCAGCAACAAGTGGTAAATAAACCCATAGAAATTGTGTACAAATGCCGCCCACTAAGTGGGCTGCTTGGTCCACTGGCCTGGTGTGAAACTCAGCAGATATGCACTTGACCGCACATCACCCTTTAACTGGTGAACAAGGCTTTTATAGTTTAGTAAGAGGCTTTGTTAAAATGAGTCAAACATCAGGGCGTTACTCTGCTAACGTGGTTTAGCTCTATAGCAGCTGGCATCTAGTTAACCTGATGTGATCATAAACAGAGCATCATAACTTTCAAAATCTCACCTAAAAACTTGTGAGAGAATCAATAAGTGAACAGGACCTGGTCTCAATAAAACAGCCAATAAAGTCTGAACAGGCATATTTTTATTAAGTGACATTAAATCACTGGCTTTCTGAATGTTAAAGTGTGTTGAGTGTTAAGTTATTTTGAAGAAACTGCATGATCAGTTTAAATTATGGTTTACATAATAATATTTTGTACAATGCACACATTTTACTGTAGTCTAACTGCAGCTTCTTAAGATCTCAAGAACATTTCTCATGTTTGCTGCAAGTTATGAGAGTTAATGAAAAAACGTGAAATCTTGTCTGATAGAATAATTTTACCTAAAATTAGAATCCATCAATTACATTTTATAGATGAAATGATAAAATGAGCCTATATCTCTGAATAAATATTGTGTTATGGGTAAATTTGAAAATCAAGAGACCAACATTTGATCAGCATTTAAATGCGGAGAACTGACTGACTTTTAAAATGACATTAGAGCTCTTTGTTTTATGTTATAGCCATTTTTTATGTTACAGCGGATTTTACTGTGATGATATAAAAATCTGTCAATCAGACTTTCAGACTAATTTTTCTATTTGGGATCTCATTAGGAAAACAGAATCAGTGAATGGGCAGAGCTTACTGACAGTATAAGCTGAAACTGAACACACCACCTGCTCTAGAGTGGCACATAGTAACTAAACTGTTAACCTCACTTTGAAGTCCATGAAAAAAGTCATTAAAATTAATTAAAAAAAACCTGAACACCTTTTAACAGAAGTCTGACATATATTCATACCTTTCACTGTTTTAAAATTCATGTTTAGATATTCTTATGTCTCTGTGAGCAAGAACTGTCTCACTGTAGCAATAGGAATGAACTGTGATCAAATCCTGAGCAGGGCAGAATAGTTTGATCTGGATCGTGATCCAAATCACCACAAAAATTTAATCACTTGTTTGTTGTGACAACTCCAGCATTTGCTGAAAATTTCATCTGAAAATCTGTTCATTAGTAATAATCTTGCTAAGAAATGAACAAACCAACACTATAAACCTAACCTCCTTGACAGAGGTAATTATGAGGGTTTTTATTTAATTTAAGAGTTTGATTTGAGAAAAAAAAAATCCTCATTCTTTGTGCACCACAAAAGAGACATCCCCCTGCTGTAAGAAAGTAACAAAGTAACTTTCACTCTAAGTAAATTTTTTATAACTTTTTACTTTTATTTGGGTATATTATTATGCAAGTAACTTCACTTGTACTTGAGTTAAATTTTAGCAGAGTAACTGTATTTTTACTTGAGTACATTAATTTAGTACGCCTTCCACCTCTGGGGGCAGGTAGCGGGTAGATGTGGAGGAGGAGCAGCTGGATGTTAGGCATAGCAGGGAGCAGCGAGACAGACTGGCAGAGCATGGAGTGACCGAGTTGACTCCTCCAGTCTGTCTTACACTTAGGAGGCACATGTTTACTGGAGGCTGATGAGAATGAGCATCCAAGAATTCTCAGGAGTACAGGGAGCATTTTGTGTGAATTTCAACAGTCCCACGAGGAACTGATGTTTCAACTTGGCTTTAAATAGAAAGGAGCTCATTCAGAAAGAGCTCACAGGTGTAGCTGCACCAGCATGCTCCAGCCACACCCTCTCTAACTCACCCTAGGAAAAGGGTCAGTGGAGAGCACAAAAAAGTACAGATTACCCAGAATCCCAACACAATGTCCCCTGCCGCCACTGGGATATGGTTGAAGGTGTGTTGGAGGTGTTGGTTGGTTGTCTAGTATCTTCCCCATTACCTGATCAAACTTACCGCCAGACAGTGATTCGTTGACAGCTCCACTCCTCTATTCACCCAAATGTCCAAAATAAGTCCAGTTTTGTTTTTGTTGTTTTTAAATCTGGTGAACCAAAATTGAGCAGTATGGTGGAGCAATCGGCACCCTGTGATGGACTTGTGACATGTCCAGGGTGTAAACTTTTCAAATTATGAGTTTTGTCAGTTTCACATTACTTAAGTGATCTTTATGATTTTATTTTACTTTAACAAAAGGGTACAAACAGATTTGGCTGTGTCTGTAGGAACTATTAATCAACTTCATGCCGGATTTGACTAGAACTCTGTTTTTAATTTTTTTTGACTTATTTAAAATACACCCGAGGCTACAACCCTGAATGCCAAGTCTAACCACTTTGAGAATAAAAATAATAATTCTTAAAAAATAGGTCCAAATCAGATGTTCTTTTTTATAGCGTGTTCCAGTAGATTAAATCCTAAACCTGGGGATGGCTGCCAAGGTGGGCAAAAAGTGTGCCACAGCAGGTACAAAGTGAATTACAAAATAATGTGCATGGCCTAGAATACAGGTTTGTCAGTCATGCACATGAAAAAAGTCTGTGATTTTCATCAAAATCACAGCTTGCTGGTCGCAAACACTCAGAATTCAGCAGGACTTCAACTGAAATTTTGCCTATTTTTTTTGCAATTTTGAATCACCAACTAGTCTCTAATAGTCACAGCCCAGTGAGATACTGGCTTAAGAACGTAACAGGATCATGATTGTCAACATTTGGTGCAATTCACAATAGGTTGTGTATCTGGGGGGAAGGGGGCCTTACACACATCCCAAATACACAGCTCATCATTTTGAGTAAAGATTTTATTTGTTATGAATCTCCCATAAAGCCCGTAAGATAGCAAACAAAGCATAGGTTCAGCTATAAAAAGAGCCTGAAAGTGACAGAGGGTAAGGTTTCACCCAGTGATTTATAGTGTGTATTTATATGTGAAGGAGTGTCTGTATCTGAGTGGTTTTGTAAAACATGTAACAAACATATCTGAACACACTAAAAAATGAGGAAAACTCTCTTGGGTGCTTATTTGCATTAAAACTAAAGTGCTTTGCTGATTCTGTGTGCGGTGTGTAATAAAGCATCAGGCAGTGACCCCAATTCATCCCACTCTCTCACTGGACCATAGAACCAACTCAGCAAAAAACTGGATATACACCAGAATCCTCGGCCCGTACAACACTAAATCATGTTCCACTGCTTTTTCTCCAAATGGACAGGAAAGGGCAGTGAAACAAAGATCCACATGGGTTAAAACAGGGTCTTGTGAGGATGGAGATCTGTTTCAGAACTCATATAAGGGATTTACAAGTCACCAAGATGAATTTAAAAAACACTGAACAGCTACAGCTAGTCTCAACTTTCACCAGCACTCAGATTTTTTCAGAACTAAAGCTAAGCTGCAGATGTAAGAACCTGACGCCTCAAGGACTTTTCTTACTTGAAGGATCCAGAGGCTTCTGTCTGATCTCCTGCTCCGTGCAGGAGGAGCCTGTCAGCTCAGTTTCACTTGTTCACACATTTCAACCTTCTGTGAACCAATCTGGGAAGAGCACATAATCAACATTAAAGTTCTAGCATAATGTCGTCTGTCCCAAGTTTTATACAATAATTACTTTATGATGAGAAGGGTCGTGACAAGGGTCTATTAAATTGGGTTGACTCTGAATATCAATGAGTTGTAGATGTATATTGAATGCTTACTTTCTGTGAGTTTCACTAAAGTATGTTCAGTGAGTCACAAGTTATTTTGCTAACAAACAAACATTTTTGAATTTAACATTTATGCTAAAGTTTTATGCAAAGATGTTGCTCAATATGTGGAGCACGGAGTATTTTTTAGGGATAATGCTCACCTACTACCACACCAAATTAAAGCTCAATGTTTGAAAAACTGTTTAAGTTAAAGCATTTCTGTTTCTGAAGGTCAGTTGGCTTTGGTTTACAAGTTATTTTGCAAAAATTTTGACTTTAATAGTTAATGGCAAAGTTTTAAAAAAAAAACCTCTTGTAATCACGTAGTGCTCAAAACGTGTCGCAGATGAGTCACAGCTAAAACCAGATCAAATTTTAGCTTAATATCTGCAAAATTGTCTGAGTTATGATAATTTTTGTTTACTAAGTTTGTTTAGTTGGGTGGCCATCTTGAGTCAGGTTGCCCTCAAACCTTAATCCATTCCAGATGTACAAGTGATTACTTTCTGAGAGTTTCATTAAAATCTGTCAAGTGGTTCATGAGATATTTTGCTAATAGTACAGAGAAATTAACATACACATGCACAGACATGGGCAAAAATATAATCGCCCTTATGCCTTGGCAGTAACCAAGATGCAGATGTAACAACAACCCTAACCCTAACCAACTTTTGTTACTTATCCAGAGGCTTCAGATTGATCTGTGAGCACAGTCTCTTAGGTTTGTTCCCATTTTGACCTTCTATGAAGCACTATGGGAAAAGAACATAAATAAAACCATGTTGACAAACTGACTCTGGCTCAGTTTTTCTGCTTCATCCATCACTTCAACTGCTGCCAGCACTCTGGCTGTGGACAGAACGTTTAACCCTCCTGTGGCCTTCGGGGTCAAATTGACCCGAAATTACAGAGGCTTCTCTACCTCTCTCTGTCTCTCTGTCTCTCGAGGGCTTCAGGAGGGTGAAATGAGAGTACTGCAGCAGAACTCAGTACAGTCTAATACCAGCAGGCATTTCAGGTTTCAAAATATTTTCAGGAGTTCAGTTTGGTAAACAGAGTTTTCATTGGCCTTTGGCATGGTGCGGCATGATCCCACTGGGCAACAACAACAGTTGAAAGTAAACTTTAAGAAAACTTTTGCAAAACTTCCTCAGAGGCCAAATATAACTTTTCCTTCAACTTCAGCATGTTAGAGACAGAACAGGGCTGCATGCTGTCGTCCTTAAATCACCACGCTCCTGCTAAAATCATCCTGTTAGTTCTGAGATGTATTTGACAGTATTCCACCAAAATGAAAAAAAAAGTTCTGTTTTTTTATTCCTGAGAACCCAGGCAAGTTGTGTAACTCTGTAAGTTCTCTTGTTCTTTTGTGATTGATGAGCACTGCTGCTTGTGTAATCTCACAGCAAGACTGAGTAAAACCATTAAAGGAATCAGACTCAGTGAGACCTTCAAACTGACATGACAGAAAATTCTGGTGACTAAATGGATGCATCTGTTTTATGCAGTTGTGCAAGTCCTGAAACTAAACAAATACGTAGGTCTCTGTGTCATTGTCAAGAGGGAAAAATGAATAGGAATTGTTACAGCAACTTAAGGTCAAAATCAAACAGAAACTCTTTATATGACTGAACAGATGGTGAAACATACTCTCGCAGCTCCTGGCTTTTTTCAGGATTTGGATATGTTAGCTATGTTATAGCATTAAATTTAAATCTGTTGGATTTTAAAATATGCTTGATGATTAGATACATTTGAGGATTACACAATGGGCAGAGATTTCACCCCATGTAACCTGGAAATCAAATGCAAGAGGAAAAAAAATACATAAACCAATGGAGAGCTTTGGCTCTGGATCCCAACTCCTGGAGAGGGTCTGGATTATTTCTACTCTGGAGTTGCCTAAAGAGGGAGGCATCGGGTGGGTGTGAGGATACTCACATGCCTCGGTGTTAAATTCTGCTTGGTAAATGAGCAGCCCACTTCTCTATGGCTTCAAGCTGCCGGAGGGGAAGTTTGCTCTGTTGTTTGTGCATTATGCACTGAACAGAAGTTCAAATTTCATGGCCTTCTTGGAATCTCTGGATGGTGTCCTTAAAGAGTTGCCATTTGTTGTTCAGTGGGTGACTTCAATACCCACTGAACAATGATAGAGTCAATTGGAAGGGTATGATTGAGAGGAATGGCCTCCCTGATCTAAACCCAAGTGATGTTTTATTACGAACATCTGTGGTAGGCATGTCCATAAGTGTACTTGTTACCAGGCCACTTTGGCCAAAAGTTGATGAGCAATTTTGTAATCATTTCACCTGACCTGCGGCTCTATGTCTTGGATACCTGGGTAAAGAGAGGGGCAGCACTGTCAACTGATCACCACCTGGTTGTGAGTTGCATCCAGTGGTGGGGGAGGCTCCTGGACAGACCCAGTAAACTCAAATGAATAGTGAGGGTAGACTGAGAACATCTGGTAGAGGCCCCTGTTTGTGAGATGTTCAACTCTTATGTCTTAGCATGATCTAGAGAAATTCATCCATGCGTTTATCTTTAGCCGCATTGATTACTGCAAAACCAGGAAGGTAGAGCACATAACACCAGTTTTAAAGTCCCTACACTGGCTCCCTGTAGCTCAAAGAATAGACTTTAAAATACTGTTGTTAGTTTATAAATCATGGAACAAACTTCCAGAAAACTGTAAAACAGCTGAAACACTGGATGCCTTTAAATCTCAACTTAAAACCCACCTGTTTAGAGTTGCTTATGGCTAAATTAGGGTTAGAGTGCGGGGTTTTGATGTCTTCAATGTTTTTTACTTTCTTACTGTTTATTCATTGTCACATGCTGTTTTTATTTTGTTTTTTAATTATGTAAAGCACCTTGAAATGCCTTGCTGCTGAAATGTGCTATACAAATAAAATTTGATTGATTGATTGATTGATTGATTGAACTCACACCTCTGGGAAAGTTTTTCACACATCTGGTAGGAGGCCGGGGACATAAATGGACTATGTTCCGGACCTCTATTGCAGGTGTGGCTTCCAGGAGCTGTGGCTAGAAGGTCATTGGTGCCTGTTGCAGTGGCAGCTGAAAGACCCGTTGGTGGACACTAGCAGTAGTGGAGGTCATCAAGCTGAAGGAGACGTTCAGGGCCTGGCTGTCCTGAAGGACTCCTGAAGCAGCCGACAAGTACAGAGTAGGCAAAAAGACTGTAGTTTCTGTGATTGCAAAAACAAAAACTTAGGCGTGGGGAGAATTTGGACAGGCCATGATGAGGGACTTTAGGTTGGTCTCAAGTGGTCTCAAGGAAGTTCTGGAAAACTGTTCAGCGACTCAGGAAAGGATAGAGGGCCCAGTCTCATGCTGTGCTTGGCTTCGGAAGGGAACTACTGACGTGGACTGAGGTTGTAACTGGATAGTGGAAGTAACACATTGAGGATCTCCTTAATCCAGCCACCATGTCCACCTTTAAGGTGCCAGAGTTTGCCATGATAATGAACGTGTCTTCCCCTGAGTCCTCAGTGGTCACTGAGGGAGTCAAAATGCTCAAAGTGGACATTTGGCATTTCTAAAGTATTAAGTGACATTGATTATTAAGTTTTATTGATTGTTACTGCATCCTTTCATTTTCACTTTATAAGTTAAAAAAGGTTATTTTGGGCCCAACTTTTGGTTTATTTAGGGTGCAAGGTCCTGCAGTGGATATACAATAAGTTAATAACTTTAGGCTCTGATTGTTAACCTATGAATGTGAAGTTCTAACTGTTGAAATGTTGTGTAATCATAAGGTTTTGTTCTCTAACATCAAAAATGATATTTAAATCACTCTTTTGTTTATTTAAATATCAACAATATCTGACAATTGTTACTGAAACAGAAGATGAATGATATCTTTCCTGACATCCCTGCCCATTTTTGTGAAGGCAACAGTGCAACAGCTAATTCACTTAACATAAATGCCTATAACTTATCAAATTTCAAGGTATTGTGCTCAACTTTGATGTAGTAGTAACAGTCATTCTCAACACATGCTCTTTTTATTAATGCATCTTGCATTAGATGTTGAAATATTGCATGAGATAATGTTATTTTAAACAAATTTTAACCAAAACAGCCACAACTCTGTCCTTTCTCATCATAAGATGATCTTAGTTGAAAATGCTGTCATAAAAGGTGTGAGTCAATATGCATTCCTTCAGGTAATGCTAGGTTTTTAATTCATTTTTATGCATTTGTTTCCAAAATATTGTGCATGTTGAATTTAAAGGTGTTCTGAACCAAAGCTACAGCACCACATTGTGTGTGTACACATTGTGTGTCTGTGTGTGTGTGTGTGTAAAATCTAGTCAAACTGCTGTGAGCACTGAGCTGCAGCCTGATTGAGGGTTTCTTCACCAACTAACTAAATGGGCTTTTCTTTTCTGTAGACCAATTCTCTGTGATGATATGTCAGCCCTAACCCAGATGGATCACCCAGCATTTCCTCAACAACCTGCGTCAAATGACCACAAGACCAGCTTATCCATTCTCAGCCCCAGGCTCAAACATTCTCCCTCGCATTTATAAGAGTGAGCAATAAACAGAAGCTGAAATATCACCTGACTCTGGGTCTCTTCTGTCCTCATATCTGCTCATCTTATCCATCACCACACTGAGTAGGGGGGAAGTGATGAAACAAAAACTCCCACTACCTTTCTCCTCAGTCTCAGACACCATAATGTTTGAGAAATATATGTGCTACATCACAAAAATATTCAGTCTACTTGTTTTTAAAAACTCTTTCAATTTTGGCTGTAAAAAAGAAGCTGATGAAAAATGTTCAAGAAAAAAATTAAAAAAATAATGAACTACTCCTGAATTCATGATTAAAATCAATGTCAAGTTGAATGATTTTTCTCAGCAGTGGTTAGTGGCACCCGACTAGTCCCACTAGCTGTTCTTCAAAAAAATGCATTTCTGCTAATCAACTTGTGACACACTTGCTAGCTTTATTTTTTATGGGTATAGAAAACGTGTTTGAAGGCATCTTAATGTCTATAATTGCAGCTTTTCTCAATTATAGGTAACTGAGTAAAAATTATGCAGTGCAAATGATAGCAGATAGAGATATATTGAGATGTATTATTTATAAGACATCATGTTTGCTTTAAGAACCACTGAACAAATTTAATAAAATGTTCAGAAAGTAAAAAAATGGATGTACCTCTAGAACTGATTAACTTTAGGAGCCAATCCAATTCAAGATGGCTGCCATAGCCAACTGAAAAGACAAAAATGACTATAACTCATCAGTTTTTACAAATTTTGAGCAAAGGTTTAATGTGGTCATAGCACAGACTGGTTTGCATACATGCTTTAAGTACAACTCATTGTGCAACATCTTTGCTTAAAAACTTAAGCATTAACTAAATGTTTTCCAGTGTCTCCCTGTGTTTCCAGTCTCATTTCATTTTCTCTGCTTCTCACACCTGTTCCTTGTATTCATTGTACTCACCTGTTCCCAGTTACCTCCCTGCTCCCTCAGTACTTTTACTTTTGGCTTTCATTCTATTCTTATACTGGTTCATTTTCTTTGTGTTTTCCTGCCTGTTCCATCTGAGCTCCTTGTGTCTTTACCTACTCTGGTAATTTAATGCCCTGACTGCATTGTTGATTTTGTGTGTTTAGTTTCCATTTCCTGTCAGGTTTGAGCGTGGCGAACCCAATTTGCAGACTCATCTTACATAAGAAAACTGATTTATTAATAAAAGAAAACAAGAGGCTGACGTGGCAGCAAAAACTAAAACAAAAAACATGGAGCAGAACGTGGCAAGGCAAGGGAAGATGGGTGTAGATGGACCAAAGATACTTAAATCCATGACATTTCCTTGCTGCCATGCCAGTCTTTTGCTTTGGACTTATTAAATCTTTTTGTGAGAGTTTGCATTCCTGACAATACCAATTCTCAGGAATTCTTAAATAAAGAGGTGTCAAACTCCAGGTCTCAAGAGCCGCTGTCCTGTGAGTTTTAGGTTTTTCTGCCCAACACACCTGATTCAAATGGTTTAATTACCTCCTCACAAAATCATCAAGTTCTCCAGGAGCATGTCCTCAAGTCATCCATTTCAACCAGGTGTTTTAAAGCAAGAACACACTTAAAACATGTAGGAGAGCGGCCCCCGAGGATTGGAGTCTGACACCCCTGCTGAAGTAGGACCCAAGGATGCAGACTCTCATTTCCTCTGTAATATCCACTTCTTTGCCTTTAATTTAGGCATTTTTTAAATGATTGCACCTTTTGGTACTCTGGTGTGTATAGTGGGTATATGAAGCACAAAAACCTTTCACCAAAGTGGGGTTGAAGATAATTCATATCTGTGCACCCCAGAATACTCTGGTTAGGAAAACTCATGATCTTGAGTCAGTGTAATTAAAGGAGCTGTGTGACATCATCTAGTACTTTTCTGTCTTGAAGCAGTCCCAGTTTCTGTTGGACATAAGCTCCATCTGCAATAAATGTGATATTAGATAAGGCAGAAGTCGAATCGCTTGAGACTTTAAAAAGTAAATGCTAGAATTTATTTCCATAAATCTGATGTCTTGAATCTGATGAACTCCGAAAAATAATCAGCTGTAGAAGTACAACCAAGGAGTACTTTCTGCCACTTTCACTGAATCTTGTCCAGTGGTCTATGAGAGATTTTGTCAACAGACAGACACACAAATCCAGGCAAAAACATAATCACTCTCTTCTGCCATTGGCAGTGGGCAATACAAATTCAACAAGGGAAAGAGTAGTTCTTCCTGTTTCACATGACCTCACTGATTTTCCAGCTTCTGGTTACCTTCAGTGTTTTCAGTGGTAGTTTTTATAGATGTGCGTGATATGATGTGAGAAAATGATCAGCTTGAATGATTACTAAACAGGTCTGTGTGACAGGCTCTGTAAATCTCAACACCCTGATCTAATACTGCAGGTATTTAAACAGACATGTGATTTAATTCTTTGTATTATTATTATTTTACATGACCACAAGGGTATTAAGCTGTAACTGCTGTGATTCATGTTGATGACTAAGGCTGGACTCCAGCAGCATGTTCCAGTTTGACTTGACATCAGAAGATTTAGCAGCAGATTTTGGACTTTGTGTGATGAGTCATGCAGCTGTAGAACAAACTGATGAAACTGCAGTATTGTAGTTTTTGAAGCCAAATGAGGTCATTTACTAAGTTTACAGATGCTGAAACCATGTCTGACCTCAGAAGCTAGGGGGTTTAAATGTTATTAGATGACTTGTCCTGTCACATCAATAATTAAAGGCCTAGCATTCATTATAGGAATCCATATCACCCACCACCATTCATGCCAGAATTTTGGTCAAACTTTGAAAAAAGCATTATTCACCATCTCATGGTACTGTGAGACATCATGCTCAGAGTAGCTGAAAGTTAACAACTCTCAGCAACTACCACACAAGTCTTTAGCTCAATATCTATAATATTGACAGAGTTAAAGCCATGTTTCATGTTTTCTAAAGTCAGTTGGCTATGACAGCTATCTTGAAAAGGGTTGACTCCAAAGGTAAATCAGTTTTGGTAACAAACAAAGACACACACACAGACATAGGCATAAACATGTCTGATAAAAAGCAGCAGATCTAGAAGACATCCAGACTGCTTTGCTAAAACACCAGAACTGGGCCACTGGTATGGCAGCGTACCATCTGACTTCCTGCACATCATCACTTGACCATTAAGCAGGCGGAGAGGGGAGGAAGCTTTTGTTTTAACAGCCACTTAGTGAGAGTACAGCATGGAGCCAGGCATGCTATGTAAATACGTTTATCTGTAAGGAGTGTGAACAAGCTTAATTCTGCTTTGCTGCTGGGTTTTTGATGGCAAAGTGCTTCAGTTTACAGCAACATTCAGTCTTAGACTCTATGCTGTCAGGAAAATCAACAGTTTTATTAGATTCCACACTACTGGGGTTTAAGCTCTTTGAGTTTGAGCTTTGGATTTGTTCAGAGAAAAAAATAGGCCTGAAATGGACTCTGCTGACAAGCTATATCCTCTAATATGAAGAGTAAACATATTTAGTGGTACGTGTTGAGCTCAGCAGACTGGCAGAGAGATAGAAAATTCATTCTACAAAGATGGCAGCCTGGATAATAGCACTGTTTGTTCTCTTTCAGTGAGAAGGACTTGGCAGTGGTCACACTGTTGGCAGATGATCTGGTGACACAGAGCTGCAAGTTCTCATAAAGTGGAGGGGGTTAAAAAATAAAATAAAATGCCGGTTTTGCATTTTTTAAGGGGATGCATATCACCACTGCCTTGCATGCCAAAGTTTTAAACGAAGGTCATATTATTCTAAGAAATGATGAGTTATGGCCATTTTGGTCAAACCTTGGAAATTGTATTATGTGCAATCTTATGACAATATATCCTGTTGTCTGTTAGTGTTTGATGTGCAGATTTTAGCTACATTTCTGTAAAATTAATTGGGATATAGCTATTTTGTATTGGCTAAGATTGATGATTTGTGGTGGCCATCTTGAATTGGGTTAATTCCAAAAATCAATCAGTTGTAGATGCATATCTATTAATTACTTTGTGAGGGTTTCATTGAAATCTGCCATTTGGTTTATAAGATATTTTGCTAACAGACAAACAGCGTTGACTTCAGCAGTTAATGCCAAGGTTTTAAGCAAAGATGTCACGCAATGTGTTGCTGTCAAAATATGTGTTGGGGACAATGCTCAGCTACTCCCACAACAAATCTGAGCTCAATGTCTGCAAAATTGGCTGAGTTGTAACTATTATTGTGTTTTCTTAGGTCACTTGGCTTTGGCAACTGTTTTAATATGGGATAGATCCAAATGTTAACTAGAAGCACTCCGAGAGCTTTAAACTTCCACCAACGCCATAGCATCATTAAGAAAGTCAGATCAAATCAGGATTCAGATCACCACCAACATTTGATTGTTTCTTGCGATAACCCAAACATTTCCTGAAAATTTCATTGAAATCTGTTCATTAGTTTTTAAGTAATCTTGCTAACAAACCAACACTAACAAAAATACATCCTCAGTGCTTAGGCAAAAATAATCATTTACAGGTGATTACTTTCAAAACATTTTATTAAAATTTGTTCAAAGCTTTATGAGATATTTTGCTAACAAACAGAAGGAGTAGATTCCAATTATTTATGCCACAGTTTTAAGTACAGGTCTTATGTGATCAGAGCAGGGGGTAGCCGGTCCATAAGGGCAAGTGGAGCGCAGCCCCACCTAAAAAAAAAGTAGTTCCTCCTAATAAACATTGTGAATTACTTATTTACTTAGCTTGCTGTGTATTGATTTGGTGTGTGAGTTTTACAACTATTTTGACCATCCTAAATGAAATTTAAAATGTTTTTTCATAACTCGTTCTCAGTTTTTAACTTATTTGCAGTCATAGGGCGGTACAGATCACTGACCTTGTTCATCAGTAGATTTAACATGTCGCCTGTCTGCAGTGATCAGGACTGCAGGGCAGCTCCAACAGAGTCTCATTGGGATGTAAAATATTCTGCCCTGTGGACACATTCTGCTGGTTTTAGCTCAGTGATGTGACCACGACAAACGTTACACCTCACGTGATCTGCTGTGTCAAACAGTGGAGATTTTCTGTTAAAAAATCCATTTATGAGACTAAAATTAGAAGATAAATTATCAGTCAGCAGCTTGGAGCAGAAAGACCGGACATGAACTGAACACAGAAAACTAAAGACAGAGGGGAGATATACAACAGGACATTTTCTTCAACATGGTAGGCCCATTTTTTAGTGTCTGTAACTAACTATATCAGCCACTTATTTAGATAAATCTGTGGCTTTCTACAGCATGTGTTTGTGGTAGCTCAGTGGTCAGTTCTGTGATTTAGAAATCTCAAGGCTGCAGGTTCAAGCCCAGGTTAAGGGTTTTTTTATATATATATATATATACACTATCATCTGTTCTTCAGTTTGAGAATTACTTCAGAGAAGGTTTTCTACCATTTACCTCTCATAATCTCAAGTGCATAAATATTACTTCAAATAAAATGAGAAATTCAATCCAGAAAGGTCTGTGTCTGTCTGCTAAATTTTACCCTGTTAAAATTAAAATACTCCAGTTTCAGGTGGAGGTGGGTGCAGATGCATTGGTTTCTCTGATTTAATTATCAAACGGAACTGTTTGCACAAGACACAACCTCGAACCTGGACCCCTGGCGCACATAAAAAAACAACTTTATGCACAAAAAAGAATAAAATAAATATTAGGCCTGTTTTGTTTTGTTTTTTAACAGAAAATGTAACGCAAATTGTGACATTTGTGTAATTACTGAATCAGGAAATGAATGTCTGTCCCAGTAAACTTTATGCTCAGGAGCTGCTACTGGATCAGAGTATATTTTAGGCATCTCTTTTAGCTAAAACCACATCACATTTTGTTCTCAATCCCTCTAAAATTAGTTTATTTATATTAATTTTTGTATTTGGTAAGATCACTTTGCCGTGGTGTCATCTTGAACCAGGTTGATTTTAAAAGTTAATGAGTTGTAGATGTACAGTCATTGATTTGCTTTCTGAAAGTTTCAATAAAATCTGTTCAGTGATTTTTGAGATATTTTGCTGAAGGTGCAGGCAAACAAGACACACAGATGCATGGGCAAAGTCATTGTCAGTCCACCTTCACCTTCAGCTGTAAAAATTAGAGGTCTTGAACAGCGTCCACCTTCTCATAAGGACCAAACAGAAGTGAAACGGAGAAAGCACACATTAAAGCAGTTTTCTAGCTTGTAATTTCTGCAACTGACAGGTGTGAAAAAAATCTAAGAAAGATGTTATTAAGCTGAGAGGAGGTCACACTATGGTGAAGCTACCTGCTACGATGTGACACCAGCCTCCCCAGAGAGCTGTGGTGCTCATGGAAACAGGAGTCTGAGAAAAGTGGAGTGCAAGGTGCTTCTTTATTTTTTTCTTTTTTTGTTTTGCAACACTAATTGGTTGCCAGCAGCCCTTGACTGTAGCAAGTTGAACCCACCCCCCTTCGGCAGGTCTATAGCTCAGCCCAAACAAAAGCTGAGGCGAAATGTACAAAGAGGAGTCTGTCAGCTTCCAGCGCCAGGCCACAAGGAAGCAAGACCATTTGGATTGATTAGATGGTTGTTTAGAGTCAAACAAGTCTTCTTTAAGCTTCAGTCCTCTCTTTTTTAGAAGAAAAGCTCCGTTGAGGACTTTACGTACAAGAGGAATCCACTTTATCCATCTTTTTCAAACCAGAAGTGACAATGTGGCAGATATAATAAATTTTTTAACTAGGTCTTTGTGTTATTCAAGTCCAGAGACTGGAAGCAAGAACACCCCTTCACTTCCCTGGAGTTATTTTAAATGATACCACAGGAGAAACAGGTGGCACAACAGAACAACCCTAATGTTACTCAGGGATCAAACAAGTGTATTTATACAAACATCTTGGTTTATGCAATGAACATTTTCAGTGGTTTTTATGGACTACAGAGCAGTTTATATCAGGGAAGTGCATGATCTGTGTTTAGTCATGTTAATGATAAGCTTCTTTTGTTAGTTTGTGATGTTGTGTGATTTCTGTTAAAAGTGGTAAATTTTTCTTCTACAATCAGCAAAATAGAGGTCTCATATTCAGTAATATGCTGCAGAAATTGTCAGAGGGACAATCCAAACCTGCCATTCCACCAGTGTTGCTAACGACTCAGTATGGAAAGTAGCTATTGGCTGTCCTATAAGTCATTAGAAGTTGCCAAACACCTAATTTGCATAATTGTCCATGTGCATGTTAATGTAATGGATGTTGTAGGAGAATGGAATAACAAAGAGAGACAAAATGTGAGTAAAGAAAACCCTAAATATGTTTAGAACAATAAATGCACTTTCTGTCTATGGTGAAGGGAAAAAAAAAATTGCTCTGGCTCTGGGGTACTGTGCAAGATCTGAGCCGCCTGTAAGTGCTTTTGGGATGGGGGAGGGGCCCACAGCAGCACCGGCTGCTCATTGAGAAGAGTAAAGATGTTGTCATACTCCATGAGAAGTTTTATAGATTTATAAAACCATGCACACACACACCAACAAGCAATTTCCCTTTATAAATCACATCTGTACCTAAAAGTTTGCGCACAAGATCCCGCCTCAGGTTCAGCCTCCACACACCCAAATTCAGCCATAAATGGTCAATGCAAAGCACCTCATGAATGTTATTTAAATGAGCCAGCTGATCAATGTTATTTCATGGTTAACAATGGCAACCACAGAGAAAAGAGCAAAGAAACTAAATTTCATCGAGGCAGAAATCGATGCGCTGGTGAGGGAGGTGGAGAGCAGAAAAAATATCATTTTTGGGAGCCACAGTAGTGGTGTTACAAATAAAAGGAAGTGTTGTTAGTGGCAACACGTCATTACCATTGTTAATTCAGTGAGTGGGACAGAGAGGACCGAGGCTGAGGTGAAGAAGAAGTGGTCAGATTTGACGGTGGAGGCAAAAAAGCGACTAATCTGCCACCACCAGAGCATGTCAGTCACAGATGGTAAATGGCTTGCACTTATATAGCGCTTTATCTAGTCCAAGAACCCCAAAGCGCTTTACACTACAGTCATTCACACACTGATGGTGGTAAGCTACATTGTAGCTTACAGGCAGAAGTGAGGCTGCCATCACACCGGTGCCACTGAGCCCTCTGACCACCACCAGTAGGCAAGGCGGGTGAAGTGTCTTGCCCAGGGACACAACAGCTGAGACAGCCGGAGCGGGGGCTTGAACCAGCAACCCTCCGATTACAGGACAAACCCCTACCTCCTGAGCCACTGCCACCCCACAGATGGGGTAAGGGTGTATCTGAACTGACACCTTTTCAAAGAAGGATGGGCTCCATACTTGGAGAAACAAGCTTGTGTGGCATTGTGTCAGAGAAGGAAGGAGACACTGATTTGACTGAGACCACAGATGAGCCAAGGAAAGGACAGTTTAATTTATGTGTAGATCAGAGGTAAAAGCACAGTGGGACATGTTGTCTTCGTGTTCTTGGGTTCTCTTTAGTCGGCAGGTGCCGTGGAGAGTCCGCGTGAGGGGGCAACGGGCACAGAAGGTTCGGCTGCCCAAGCACCAGTGCACCAAGCACATGGTGCGTCTGGAGGAGGATGGGTGCTGATGAATGCTGTTCTGGAAAATCAGAGGGAAATGATTAATGAATTGAGACAAATCAGAACAGTGTTAAGCAATTTGTGTGATGTTATGTCTGACATTTTAAACTCATTAGAAGTCGTTAAAAAGTGAATCTTATTGCTGTCCTAATTGTTGCATGACATTCTCATGGAGCTGTGCTCCGTGTTGAAATTCCTCTTGTTGGGGAGGGGGCTGTGGGTCAGAGTCGTCATTCTGAGGAGGAAGGAGGCCAGGAGGGAGATGGAGGCCATGCCTCAGTGCCACGTTGTGCAACACATCACACACCTCAACAATCTTGCATATCTTCTTCGGATCATATAGGAGTGTCCAACCCCCCACCCCTCCCCTCGGACGCATCCAAACACCACCACCGACATTTTAGGAGGCCGCTGGCACGCTCCACACTTGAGTGTGCATGGGTGTGAGTAATCACCTGAGTATTAAAGCACACCTCCTCTGCGCTCTTGGGGTTTGGAAAGGGGTTTAGGAGGCAGCGTCTGAGGGGGTAGCCACTGTTAATTTGTATTACAAATCACCCTGATGATCATCCAGGTAGAGGAATGTGATGGGGAAAAAACTTTGAAATGTTGCGTGAACTAAATTAAAGATTTAAGTTGGCTTAAAGGCCTTTTTTATTTAAAAGGTCCTTATGGCTCACCAGCGGAAGCATAAACAATACTGCTGTTTTAAAAGCTTATGATAAAGCCGATCTAAGATTAAAGTTTGATTATGGAGTGAAATTAAATATCTGAGAGGAATCATGATACAATGTGGCTTCAATTCCCCACTTCACCATCTGTGTTGCCAGTTTCCCCTGTCTCCAAAATGAGCGTATGCATGGCTCAGAGTTTGCATGAGGGGCCGCACATTTTCCCATCAAGTTTGTGTTTTATAGATCACAAATGTTACATGGAAAGTGACGTACGCAAGTTTCAGACTCCAGGTGAGGACCAGTGAAGTGGTTTCTGTTTTTTTCTGCTAACCCTTCACATCCATGGGTTGGCTGTGGCTCAGTGCTTTGAGCAGTCATTTTCCAATAAGAGAGTTGGAGGTTCAATTGGTCCACTATAGTGAGAATAATAGAATGACCGTTAGAACCTGAGATGAAGTCCATGGAGAGGTGAGACCAGGGCCAAGATCAGATAGGAAGTGGTCACAACAATCCATGAGGAGGACGTTGAGACAGCTTGGCTTGGCTTGGTTGCATATGACAGGCAGAGACAAAATCCTTAGCATGCTTGGTCAGGATATGCCACCAGAACTGAGACTGGACAACCTGTAAACTGTTGTTAATTCCAGGATGAAAAAACAAGCAAGACTTATGGAGAGTACCTTAGGAACCAGGTTATCTGATACAAACAGAAAATCCTTTGGACATGAGTCTAGCGCAGGTTGGATCTGGGTGGCATTCCTGACCTCCCTCTCCAGTTCCAGCATAGTGACAGATAAGTGCACTGACTCTGGAAGGATGAACTCCTCAACACCATTGGCCATGGAATCAGAGGGCTCATGGATTCTAGACAGAGCATCACTTAACAAGCATGAAGTCAGGCAGTCTTTTGACAAACCAAGTATCTCCTTAGCCTACCAATCAATCTGGGGGTTGTGTTTCTTGTGCCAGGTAGCATCTAAAAACAATAGGATACTGAGATGAATGAATAATTACGAACCGTAGGTCCTCATGATGGTTACCACCAATAGATAAATGAAGAGCATCAGTGATGTGATGAGACTGATTCAAAGAATGTCCATCCATTGCCAAAACATTGCTTCTGCCTAATTGCATAGGTTCCAGATCTGAATGTTCACTGGGAGACCGAGAGGAAACCTCTTGTGGTTCCCTTACCCCCCTAGGAGGCCTGGAAGAAGCAGAGGAGGATTCCCTGTGGCGCTTCTCCCTTCTCCTTTCTCCTCTCTGACATTCTAAGACCAACCTGGGTGTCTAGAGCCTCTAATTCTTTCAGCAATCCAGGGTAATCTTGAGTGGTAAGCTCATCCTTAATATTCTCATTAACTCCTTGCATGAACACATCCATGAGTGCCTCCTGGTTCCAAAAATTGTCTGCAGCAATTAAATAAAAATCAATTATATAAGTGGTAATGCTTCTATTGCCTTGCTTGAGTAATAACAAGCTCCTGATGGCTTCTCTCTGAGGGAGAACGGGGTTGAACACTTTGACGAGTTCTTTGGTGAAACTTGAATATGAGTGACATGAAGGAGAGTTATTTTGCCACTCAGTGGGGCCTATTGCTTAGCCTTGCCTGAAAGCAAAGAAATGACAAAAGCTTCCTTAGATCTCCTTCCTTAGAAGGTTGCAGTTCAAAGTGGATTTCAAACTGGGTCAAAAAGGATCAGCACTGATCTGAATAATAACTCAGGAGGAGTGAGCCAAGGCTCACTGGTGGTGATGACAGAAGGAACAGGTGGATCGACTGAATTTGGTTAAGGAGGAGCCTGAGCTGGAGAAGGAGCAGACATATTTTAGAGCAAGTTAAGAATTTCGTTCATGCCTGCATCAAGCCTAGATATGGAATTATAGGGCTGTGAGGTTCCTGAGCAGCGGTTTCTTAAGCCTGGGAGTGCTGTTTGGCGAGAGTGCGATGACGCCACAATGGGTCTGAGGCAGACAAACTGTTTTGATGGGTCTTGGTGAGTGAGGATAGGGGCCGACATAAAGAAACTTAAGGTTCAGGAATGCTTTCTCAACTTTGGAAGACCAGGAATGCCTTGACTGTAGTTATGAATGAATCTGCGATAGAAGATAGAAATCCCAAAGAACCCTTTAAGCTGTTTACAAGAGGTAGGAGTAGGCCTTTCCATTCCTGTCTTTATGTCATCAGGGTTGGTCTTCACATGTCCGCTCTCAAAGATGTAACCGAGGAAGGTGACAGAGATGTGAAATTCACACTTTTTAGCTTTCACATACAACTGATTTTCAAGGAATCGCTTAAGTACCTGTCTCACATGCGCCTTGAGTTGTTCATATCCTTATAAGATGAAGTTGTTACCAAGGTAGCTAAAGACAAAGATGTTGAGAAAATGCCTCAGGAAATCATTAACCAATGCTTGGAAAACTGCAGGGGCAGGTGAAATTGAAGGGCATCACCAGATACTTAAAATGACCCAGTGGTGTCTTGAATGCAGTCTTCTGTGGCAGTATGCCCTGTAGGTTTTGAACGCACCACACAAGTGCCTGAATCTAATTGGTTGTAACGCTGGCTGCCTGTATATAAAGGGCCCGCCTTCACCTGGGACGTCACGTTGGTTTCCTTCCGGTTCAGATCTCGGCGTTTGTTGGTGCTGTACTCCAGCCGCAAACTAATGCGCGCTCCAAGAATGCGCTTAACGATGCTCTGATTGCCGATTCATCGTCCTTGTGGTAATAATCTTTCCACACTTGATGTTTGTTAGCTTAGCTTTAGCTTAGCTTCTGTTGTATACCCAGGTCACCTGTACACGCTCCTCGTTTCCTCCTTCCTGTCGGAGGCACTACATAAAGAGCTCAGTGGTAAGTGAAGAGCCAGTTTTTTTTTGCATGCTGTCAAATTCTATTTCTAACATTTATTTTCGATAGCCGCTGCTGTTTGTCCTGGGCCGGCTGTTACCGGAATAATCTGTCGGCTGCCTACCTGTTGTCCTGTTTACTGGCTTCATGCCGGCCGGCCGGGTTGGTGTAAATGCTGGCGGCTATCACTCGTCCAGGGTGGCTGATTTGAGCTGATCGGCGACCAGCTCGGACTAATCCTTCTGGTGCTGCTCTGCGTGCCGTCTGCTACCGCGGATCGGTGTCTCCCAGGACGGACCTTAATTTGGACTATTGCGCTTGGTAGGTTGTGGACTGAACTGTATACTAGTATTGTTTGTAATTTGAATGGTTATTTTATTTTTTGACAGGAACAGCCAGCTCGTGGTGTTGGTAGTGGACTTTCTGGGTGGTGGTACTATTTTTGGTTTGGTGCATGATTTTCTCTTTTTTGCTGTTTCAGTTTGCTGTGTTTCTTGTTTTTAGGACACCACCCTGAATTGCACTCCTACCTTTGGGTTGAGCTAAAACTGTGTCGTTTAATGTGTGAGTGGTTTTAAGCTCGTATGTTTTTAATTAAGTGAAACAATGTCATAATAACTTTTTGAATTGGGAGATTGTCTCAAGCCTCATCTGTAGCGGGCCTGTGTGCCTTGAAGATAACTTTTTTTAGTGGAGTCATTGCATTCAATTTTATCTGGGTTAAAATAGTGCTCTTAAATTTAAGTTACCCATTTTTACAACACTGCTCCCGCAACACTTCCATTCGTTCCCATTCTCACCAAGTGGTATGTATTTTGAAAGTCCAGCATAAAGGAGACTTTGATTGAATGAAGTTGTTCAAACACAGAATCTATTAATGGTAAAGGGTATTTATTCTTTATAGTGACTTGATTCAGACCTCTGTAGTTTATACAGAGCTGAAGGGACTTATCCTTTTTTACTACAAAAAAGAACCAAGCATCAAAGAAGTGGACAGATGAATAATACATACAGACAATGATTCCTTTATGTATTTCCTCATGTTTTCTCTCTCAGGGCTGAACAGCTTGTAGAGACAACTGGTGGGTGACTGTGCTCCAGGCAGAAAGTCTAGGGCACAGCCCTAGGGCTGGTGAAGGGGAAGCAATAGAGCCTTCTCTTTGTTAAAACCAAATAGTAAATTGTGATAAATAGATGGCCCATTGGAAATGTCAGGAGGTACATAAGAAGTTTTGATAGGAGCTGAGGCTGCGATGGCAGAGAGTAAACAGTTATCCAAACAATAAGAATTCCAGTTTTTTTTGTTGGCCCAATCTACTGTATAGTTGGGTTGGGTTTAGCAAGCCAAAACCCAACTGAACCCAAAAGGTAGAGGTGAGTTTTGGTGGTGATTACTGGAAAGCACTAGATGGACAGGTCTGGTCCTGTGCATGATGGTAGCCAGGATCTCTCTACAGAGAGGGGTTTCAGAAAAACTTGAGTGGGTATCTGCAGTTGTTCAGATCTTGGTGAAGTCAACTCTGTTCTGCCCCTGAATCCACCAAGGTCCAAATGGAAAATGTGATTTTGCACAAATGACAGTAGGTAACAAAAACTGGGAAACAGAACCATATTTAGAGGGACCAACCAGTATCTGTTGGGGTCACTCTATATTATTGGGGGTCTGACCCTTTTTGAATGAAAAGCAACGCAGCAATGAAATGACCTTGTTTGACACAATAGATTCTCTGATCATGATCCTTCATACAATTGTCTATCCAGTTGGTCAGACTTCATCAATCTTTGAGGGGCTGTAGCTCATCTTGGAAGGGTTCTTTGTTGTTCAACTGTTTAAGAGTAAATTTACAAAAGCACTAATTATTTCTCATTTCATCCAGTCTTAACTGAAAGAATATAAATTCTATTAAAAACTCTGCCACAGAATCGTTTCCTAATTTCAACCTTTGAAGACAACGGGTGGCTTCTCCCTCATGTAGGGGGATTAAATACTTTGCAGAAGTCAGAAATAAATTTGTCAAAAGTGAGACATTCTAAAGGGTTAACTGATAAATACCCTTTAGCTCATTGCAAGACTCTCCCTCTTAGAGCTCCAATCACTAAGGAAATTTTTGACCCATCTAAAGAAAACAATCTCTAGGAGTGGGGACGGCTTACAGATCATTTTAGCTACACCAGTCAGACTCCTATATGGCTCAGAAACTCAATTCAAACAAATTTTTTTTTGTTTATTAAAAATATGCCAAGATGTTTAAAAAAAAATACCTTTATTTAAGGCCTAGAGGGCCTTGATGATTTGCCATTGACGAGCTAGAATACAGTTTTGCAAGATGTGTATACAAAAATAAGCTGTGATTTTCAAAAACTGGCCGTGCAAAACACAGCTGCACAGTTCACTGGTCACAAACGCTTAAATTACAGTGAGACCGGTATGCCTATTTTTCAAAGTTTTGAGTCACCAACTAATCCTCCTTGTTGCATAGTACCTTTAGGAGATAGTACCTTTATGGACACAGGCTTGCTCCCTTCCTCTCTCACTCTTTACACACGCTCTCTCTTAAAGGAGCCACATCACTCTACACTGCATCGTACCAATGCATTTCACTGCAATTCATTATATGTGCTGGGTCTAGTTTGATTTTTCAGTTGGTCTGGACTCCACACTGTTAGAATCGCTGCCATAAAACTTGATTTTCTAGAGGAAGTAAAGTAGGATCAAAGTTTCTGGCACATTCTTAAGCTTCTAGCAATTTACCCTCCTTTCTATCGCTCTCTGGAGGACTCTCCCTCTGGGTAACTTACTTTAAGTCCCAATTGCCTTTTCAATGTGGGTCATCCATTGTGTGACTCAGACTCTAGTCTGGGCCCAGTTTGGTGTGAAGACCAGTGTGTTACTGACTCACAGACTGGACTCAAACCTCAGAACTAACTCAGTCTGTAGTGTGGTGCAATGGTCTCATCCTAGCCTTTGCCAGAGAAACACAAACATGTAATGCAATGCTAAATGCATCCATCATGGAAAAAATAGCAGTCTTGATGACATCACTGCACTGACTCTATAAAAAAAAGTTTTGTGAGCAAGAGAAGGGCAACTGACAACTACATACATTTTAAATGTGTGATTTGTTCAGTCTCTTTATTCTGTTAACATGCTTTTGTTTGGGCTAATTTCATAGTGATGTACCTGATCATTGCTCTTGTCAAGAGTCTCATCTAAAGACAGAAGCTAAGAACCAAGTCATTAAACTAAGTAATCATCTACATGCCAGTAAAAAAGCCTTTTATTTTGAAGTACTGATAACAGAACAATCTGTTCAAACACATCAAACCCAACTTGAACATCCTTACTATCCTTACTGCTTGATGTGAAGGTGGGTTTAAAAAGTGCTGATTTGTCTGTAATTAGGTCCCTTTTGAGTATGATGGTGGGACTCTTAGTTTCTTCCGCAGAGATCATTTTACACCACAATGACTTGAGGTTAAAATGAGAGACTCAAACCGAAAACCTGAGCACCTGCAGAGTCATTAAACTTTCAGAATGATTGCTGTAAGAAGAGCAAGGCCAGTGTAATGAAAGGAAGTTTGTTACCTCCATAGACTCCAGTCAGTCAGTAATTTAACTTTTGAAACACTGTCCACGTTAGTTTCAGGAGTATTTTTTCTTACTTACAGAGGTTAGAATGCTGCACATCTACTCAGTACCAGAGGGCTGGAACAGTCCGTTCATGTTTAATGCATTGATTTTGTGCAGCTATGTTGATTAAGAGCTGAGGACCAGCTGCCTCCAATTGGAGATAAACCAGATAGTTTTGCAAGCCTTTACATCTTATACATAAACTGTTGAAACTTCTGATCATGTACACATTAACTCTCTTCCAGAAAAGTCTTCATGCCACAACAAGATCAAGGCCCCTTTTTTGGCAGCTCATGCTTCTTGTTTAACTGTTTAAAACTGTTGGCAACCTAGTTTGAAGTGGAAGTACAATGTGTATTTGTAGTTTCACATCAACATGGGTTGGTTCGGTTAAAACAAACGTGGATCTTTTGGCCTGTTTACTGCAGTTTGTTTGAGACCTGTCAGTTTGCTGCCTTAGCAGACGACCCTCTTGTGTTCTAAAACTGAGTACAATCATTTATTCATTATTTATTTATTATTTTCTTATGTTCAAACTTAACTGTAAATACCACTGAGTATTTAAATCACAGGTTCTTAGCTGAGTGTTAAACACAAGTGTTTGGTATGTGACAAACTCAACATGTTGAACTTAAACAGTATGGCAGAGCAGTGGTTAAAACTGCTGCTTCACAACAAGAATGATCTACATAAAGATCTTCTCTGGAACTCTTCTTGTCACTAGACTTTTGTTTATTACCCACCTTTTGCCGAAAAACAAAAGATGGGCCATAATATTTTTGCCAATGTCTGTGTCTGTGTTCATTTCTGTCTGTTACCAAAATATCCCATGAATCACTGGATGGATTTTAATAAAACTCTGAAAGTAAACAATGGATATACATCTACAATTAATAAACTTTTAGAATCAACTCAATTCAAGAAAAGCTGATTGACTTTTGAAAACACAAAAAATACTATAACTCCATAAATTTTACAAATATCTAACTAAAATTTAGTGTGGTAGTAGCTGACACTTATCCTGCCCCCCATACTTCGACTGCTAACAAATTGCATAGGGTTTTAGTTTATATGTTGCTTTTAACTGTTGGAGTAAATTATGTCTGCCTATTAGCAAAACATCTTATGAACTTGTAGCAAATTTTAATGACACTCACAGAAAGTAATTATTGGATGTACAACTCTGACAGAAAACATTCAAGGCAAATGTCCAAGTCTGATAATAATAATTTTTGAAAAACTAATCAAAATCTTCATTTCTAAAGTGTACTTCAGTTGATAAAAATGGGGTGGCTCCCGTGTGGGCAGAGGTAGACAACAAATGTCATGTTTTAACAATGATTTATACATGATTCGAGTTCCTGCCCCGAATGGATTTCACAGAGTTAAGTCAAATAAAAACTGTTTACTTTTAAATGAAACTGAAACCAAAGAAGAAAGTATCTGTAGGAGGGAACAGAGTAGGAGTTAGCAATCTTCAAGTAAGTAGCCAGTAGAAATGTTTATATGCTGAATTTAAGTTGTTCTTTCTTGATTCTGTTTTTTTACAGATCATCAAGAGAGAATTCCAACATTCAGCAAAGGTGATTTGCTGAAGGTTTCCAACAGGACATCCAAGGAGCACACAAAGGAGGCTATAGAGGATCACAGGTAAATGTCAATCTTAAGTATTTTCACAAGAACACATAGGAATTACTTAGTGGGTTGAAGCGAGAACAGTCACTGGGTGAAATATAATGATCCAACAAAGTGTAGTGGTTCAGCTCAGCCTTAAATACCATATAGGGCATCAAGTGCTCAAATCAAGGTCCATACAAATATGGATTAGCGAGTTTGGTATGGAAGAACCTGACTGACTGGCCTCCACAGAATCCTGTCCTCAACCTGATAGAACACCTTTAGGATGATTTAGAGCAGAGACTGTGAGCCTGACCTTTCCGTTCAACATCAGTGTCTGACCTCACAAATGCGCTTCAGGAAGAATGGTAAAATCCTTTTTATGTCAGCCATTTATCAATTTTGCTCAGCTGTTCGTAGAAGTGCAGGTTTGGTTTGGTGTTGTACCGGTGTTGTACCGTTACTTCTTGAATAGGGAACAAAGCCCAGACATGTTTTGAAGGGTCTGGTAGTTGAGGTTAAAGCATTTTTTGCATATTCTATCCACAGCAACTGTAGACCCCAAGATGTAGGATTGTTGAAGATGACACATCTAAGAGCAGACTTAAGCTCCTGATTGAGATACTCAGTTTGCCCATTAACTTTGGGATGAAAGCCAGAGGACAGGCTAACAATGTTTCTTAGGGAATTACAAAAAGCTTTCCAGACTTGTGAAGAAAACTGTGGGCCTCAGTCAGAAACCATGTTCCTTGTAAAACTTGTGAATGTATGGAGTATGGCACAAAAAAAGGTTGAGGGGGTCCAGTGTTGGGATCAGGTTAAGTCCTGAGCCTGTCTTACAAGACTTTTTTGGGGTAAAGGTAAACAGGGAACAGATGCACATGTGGACTGACCCACCAGTATCCCTGGAGTTACTGGTGGGCATAACCTTTTAAATGGTTAGGCCAGGAGGCCATGAAATGACCAGGTTTCCTACAATAAATAAACACTCCTGCGTCTACTCATTGTCGTTTTTCCTCCAGTGTTAACCAGGTCCTTCTCATCTGCATTGGCTCTATCTCACAATGACTTGCTAGGGGGAAGGGGGTATATAGACAGACGACACAGGATTGATCACAGATGCAGAAGTATTTGACCATTGTTTTTGCAATTTCTTTCTTTTGAACAATTCAAATTGATTACTTAATTTTTCTAGGGAGCTTGGTTCATCTCTAGAGGCTAACTGGTCCTTTAATTGCTCAAACAATGAGTTGACAGAAGTACTCGAGCTCTTTCTCATTCCAATTAGGCTCTACTGCGAGTATTCAAAAAAATTGGTCACAGAATGGTTCCCTAATTTCGAACTCTGTGGCCTGTGAGCAGCACAGTCTTCACATAGGTGGTTAGAAAGAATACAACTATTGATGAAAAGACATTCTTAGGGATTTATAACTTAAATGGGCTTTAAAGGAATATAATGCTTGCTCTCTTAGTGCACCAATCAAAAAAGCAATCTTAGCGCAGTCAAGCGAAAAGCTTGGGAGGAGTAGTTATGAATGAGAGAACATTGCAGTGAAAAACCACCACAGTGATTTGACTCCCCTCATACAGTTCGGTCGAAAGATCGTTACTATATAGAGCAATGCTTAGTCCTTTGAGGATAGTCTCGTGGTAACAAATTGTTATCCCATTGGAACTTAAAGTAGAGTGGAAATTTTCAGTCAGAAGAACTCTGGTTTCTACTTTGGTTGGATTGTTCTGTCATGTTTTAACAATGGATTACACAGGGTTCAAGTGTCTGAGCCAAAAAGATCCACCAGAGAACACAGGTAAGTGAAACAAAAACACTTTTTTTTTTTTTTAAATGACCCAGAAATCAAGAAAGACAGCATCTGCAGGAGGGAATGAAGTAGGACTTTATGGTCTTCAGGTAAGTATGCATTTAAGCTGTGATTTTCAAAAACTGGATGCTCAAAATGTGGCCTCACAGCTCATTGATCACTTGGTTACAAACACTCAGACTTCCATGAGACTGCAGCTGAAAATTCATGTACTTTCCCACAACTTTGGGAGACATTTTTCACTAACTAGTTTCTCAACAGTTGCAGCCAACAAGGTAGGGTCTTTAGCCAACACAAAAATGGCTATAACTTAATCAGTTTTACAGATACTGAGCTAAAACTTTGGTGTAGAAGTAGCTCCCCAACACGTTTTAAAACTCTGGCTTGAAAGGTGGCTGGTGATATGCATTCCAATATGGATTGTGACGCTTTTAATTAACTGAAGAAAATGCAGAATGAAAGAGTTTTTTGTGATTTTCTATCACAGAAAGTCTGAATAAAGATTGTTTTCATGGACTCCCAACCTGTAGAGATTGATCTGGACTCTTACCTGTTGACTGAGGAGATAGGAAACAGTATCTGGGCAAGTCATGTACCAAAAATATTGAAGTGGGTACTATGTACTATTCACAATGTATAACATACTGAAGGTAGAAGTATATAAAAACGTAATTTCTTCTCTACTTGCTTGAACATACAGCTTGTCAGATGCCAGATTAGATCAACTGCTGTTTTTTCACTGTCACCCCACTCCAAGACTGCCTACACCCTAAAGCAGAGCCCATTCTGCAGATATGTTAAGGTAATGAAGGGGGAGAACTCTCCAATCAGAAGAACTCCATGAAGCTGGTGCTGCTGAGCATGGAGAGTCTCCTCTGCCTGCAGTGCTTTCTGCAGCTTTGTTCCTATCGTTATCTTTAGTGGCAGATAATCCTGAATGAGCTCCGTGGATCACAGCTGCTTCAGCAGCTCATCACGCATGTTAAACACTTTACATATTCAAAAGGGATATAAAATTCTGCCATATCACTTGCTGCAAGGGTGTCTGCATGTGTGTGTTCACATATGTGCATTTGTGGTTTGCGTTTGTGTGCGCGCCTCCTCCTTTTCCAAACAGGCTGTGCTACTGGCATTTTTTACCCCTCATTTACCCACACTGCTTTCATCATTCCTTTTGTTCAGATCAACTAAAACTGTTTGACTCCAAACCTCACTTTATAGATTTGTTGGCAGTGAACTGAAATAAAGCCGCTGTTGACAGAGCGAGGTGTTCTTGGTAAGGCGGTTGTTAGACAGGGTCAAGACACCACCATGTGTTCTCAAACAACATGCCAGTCTTGCAGCACCAACAGATTGGACTGTGAGATAACTGATCCTCCAGGGGTCAGAGTTCAAATTGACTAACCTTTAATTATGTACCATCACATACAATATTGCAATATCTCATAATCTTGTGTAACCTGTTAGCGTTTAGAGTATGTGTTGTAGATCACTCTAAGCTAAAACCACCAGTGACGTGCGGTGAGGTTCATGGTTGGTGAGGCACTGACTCCTTTAGAGTCAGATTTACAAATATATAAACCCAAAAGGGTATCTTATTCAACTGGCTACTGGTTATTTCATATCTCATCAGTGTTTTTCACACAGACACACACACACACACACACACTCTCTCTCTCTCTCTCTCTCACGTACGTATTAAGGATAAGAAACAAACGTTACAAATACCATTTTGGTATTTTTGGTAAATTAACGGCTCGCGGCAGTGCACGTGACTCTCACTCGCCTCTGCCTAAAAGGACAGCAGCAACAAGCTCCCGTTGGCTCACGTGCGCCCCCTTCAGTGCGGCAGAGTACTGCCTGCCTCCCCCTGTGCCTTTTCACCACGGTTTTATGTCCCTTCAGCAAAACTAAATATGTCACTAACAAACATTAAACGTAAATGGTTAAAGACATTAGCCAGACTGTGGAAAATCAGCCTATATAAACCATTATATTGGCGA